>NC_034176.2:16306424-16627674 GCF_002021735.2 Oncorhynchus kisutch | reverse complement strand
TGGTAAATAGTTTTCAGTGTAAACTTAAAAGACTAAAAGCAGATATAAGGTATGTAGAAAAGATAGTGGACCTATATATTTTTTAATAAGAGAATCTTTGAGAACTAACAATCTCCAAAATAACAACTAGACAGTCAGGGAGAATCTAAAATTTAAAAAAATGGCATGGCATTGGGCTCCCATTGATTTTGGCAAAAAGTGTACATTTGCAGGAAATTAGCTTTAAAACAGAAGCATTTTGTCTCTGTGGCCAAGAGGGCCTCTACAAGTGCAGCATTGCCAACCCCCACCCCCACACTAATGTTTCCAAGGGGAAACACTGAGGCAAGTGTATGTGGTATAAGCGGCATATAACAATAGATGTTCTATTGGATTATGTGGGTACAACAACAATTACAGTACAATGTCCCTCTTTAGACTGCTATGGTGATGTCAGGGGGTCAGGATTCATGTTGTAGTGTCTGTCTGTGCTGCTTACAGCAGAGGGTGGTTGGAGAGATGCACGTGCAGTGGAGATGCCTCTACTGTATCTATCCCAGGTCTTCATTAGGGCACACAACGTATTTGTATTTTTTTACTGTTTTGCAACATATTGGATAAGTTCATGTAGTCCCTCCCTATTTTCAGTCCCAGGAGTCATTAGGGATGAATCATGTCACAGTTAAGCTCAATCTCTCCACTGACATTATATCTCTTTCAAAACCATCCACTGGCTGCCATGTCTCCCTTTTAGTACATTATTCAATGAAATAGGTTATTTATCCACATTTTGGATAAACACATTTTGGATAAACACATTTCTGGATAAACACATTTCTGCCATGCCCATTTATTCAACTCTGTTTTTTTTAGGAACATATCATTAAAGCCCCCGTGCATTCTTTGTGATTGTAATAAATCACTGTGTGTGTTTATGTGTTTGTTTAATGAAAATAACTCCATAATATATTTTGTGTAGTTTATTTCCCTGAGCCTCCTTTGGCCTTTTAAATGCCCAGTCTTATCATGTGGTCATTAGGAAACAAATTTGAAGATATTTACATACACAGCACTGTTTGGTTGATAGGAGGGCCCACCCCTTACCCAGAAGAACAGTCATTGGTCTAATATAATCAGATCACATTGTGATGGCATGATGTGGGCCAACATGTCCATCCCACCTAAACAGGCTGAAATTCCAGGCATTTTATTTTACCAACAGCTCTTACACAAAAAGAGCATTATGATCATTTTCACCATTTCACAATGTTCTTTCGACCTCGTAGTGTGGATTTGAATATTTTTGTGCCAAATCATGATTTTTAACTGCACTGCCTCTTTAATGACTTGCTTTCATAATTTGAGGTATTATGTTGTATGGTATATATTTCAAAACCTTGTCCTCCCGGTTCCCACGACTTAATCAGAATAACTGCTTAAAAACGGATATTTTAGACTACAGTATAGAGACTAAGGGAGTTGAAGAGGTGATGGTTGCTGATGCTTTTCAAAGTAGGTTATTTCTTCTGCAAGTTGATAACTTTCATAGTATGGGTGTAACTACAGCATGTGACTCCATGTTCATATAATGGAGGCAGGTGATAAGGACACCCTCCCACATCACACCCACAGTGGCCTAGTGAAAATACATTTGGACTGAGCGGAGGTTAGTAACGATGACAGTAATGCGGACATTTAGTACATTTCCTTCACAACTCCCTTCAAGTGTTGTTTGTTGGTTGCCACAGGCTTATGTTGTGGACCCCAGGGGATCCTAATAAAATACTAAAATCTTCTTGACATCACATGAGATAGATGTTCAGATACTGTACTGAGCTGTACACTGAGAGAGAGAGGATGGAATCCTTTCTATAGCGATTTCCTTATTGAGCACACACGTCAGGGAAATCAACTTTAAAATAGGGATGGGAATTGCTAGGGTCCTCTCCATACGATATTATCACAGTACTTAGGTACCAATACGATATCTATTGCGATTCTCACAATTCTATATGTATTGCGTTTAGATGTTCCAAACATATTTCTCACCATATGTCTGCTGCAAAGGGAAGTAGAGGGAGCCATTCAGAAAACATAATGGAAATAAAATAGCTGAAAACATATTGTCTCCCTATTTGAAAAGAAGATGGAGGACAAGCTATGAAAGAAAAATACTGGAGTTTTGGTGCAGCTACAGCAAACTACCTCACAAATTAATATTGCGATATTCTCAAAACAACACGATACGATATATCGTCAAAAATAATATGTAACCGTATCGATTTTCCCCTCATCACTACTTTAAAAGTCAAGTCCAGTGGGATGTTGGCGTATTATGTTTTGTTTGAATCCCAGCCTAGACTATACTACACAAAGAAGACAGCACTCTACTTCCTTCCCTCCTTCCCTCCATCCCATCATCCCTCCTAGAATAGCCCATAGCCCCAAGTCCTGGATGCACGTTGAAATGAAGTCATAAATTCCTCAACACAGTGTTAACATTAAAATAACAAGACTTGGCATAAATAACTAAATAAATCAGATCTGTGGACTCAGCTACTATATCATATTTACTGGTGATCCAGAATGCATAGTTGCCATGGGATCCATCTGCCCACATCATACTGAATCTCTAATGATAGAGGAACGTAGTATTAGACTGTCACAGCATTGAATCTGTATTGTAGTGCAATTTCTCTCAAATACGGGTCATTAGATATGTTGCAGTTGTTGCAATTCTATGAAGGTTTTGGTTGCACTTGCAGTTGGTCCCACCATTGCCTTCCCACCCTGACTCTCTGTTTGCCTACCCAGGTTTAGGTGTGTGTGCATGTCCTGGCAGCCTAGCGGTTAGAGCGCTGGGCCAGTAACCAAAAGGTGTTTGTTTCGAATATCCTAGCCAACCAATGTGATTTTTTTTTATGTGCCCTTGAGCAAGGCACTTAATCATCATTTGCTTCAGGGGTGCTGTACTACTATGGCTGACCCTGTAAAACAACACATTTCACTGCACCTATCGTACTACTATGGCTGACCCTGTAAAACAACACATTTCACTGCTCCTATCGTCCTACTATGGCTGACCCTGTAAAACAACACATTTCACTGCACCTATCGTACTACTATGGCTGACCCTGTAAAACAACACATTTCACTGCACCTATCGTACTACTATGGCTGACCCTGTAAAACAACACATTTCACTGCACCTATCGTACTACTATGGCTGACCCTGTAAAACAACACATTTCACTGCACCTATCGTACTACTATGGCTGACCCTGTAAAACAACACATTTCACTGCTCCTATCGTCCTACTATGGCTGACCCTGTAAAACAACACATTTCACTGCACCTATCGTACTACTATGGCTGACCCTGTAAAACAACACATTTCACTGCACCTATCGTACTACTATGGCTGACCCTGTAAAACAACACATTTCACTGCACCTATCGTACTACTATGGCTGACCCTGTAAAACAACACATTTCACTGCACCTATCTGGTGTATGTAATGACTTTTTCTTTACCTGTGCCTACATAGAGTAGTGCTGATTGCAGGCCTATGCTGGACAGACCTGGGTTTAAATAGTATTATTATTTTAAATTGGTTGAGCGTTTGATTGAGCCTACCTGTAAGTGCCAGATGTGCAGTCTTTGCACTTCTGGGACATTTCCATTGGTTTCATTTATTCACGCATGTGCAGTTGAAGTATTTGAGAAGGACACCAATGCTATTTGCAGCCAGCTGTGATGCTGGCATAGAGCCAGGGCAGTGCCATAGGGGAATGAATACAGAGATGGAGAATAGGATCCAGTTGCTGCACTGCCAGGCATTCACAGGGTCTCACAATGCCAGCTCCCACATCTCCCACACTGAATAACTGGGGAATGTAGTGAGGGTGGGGAAACCCAGCCCAAACCTGTCTGTCACACATGGGCACCATGCCAAGCTGGACAACTCAAACCAACCACAGAATTCTCACAGAAGGACACTCCCAGTTACATAACACTCAGTCTTACTAAAAAGGACCAGGGACACTCTAGCTTGTAAACTCTCTTAACACAGTGATTTATGTGACCAAAGTTCATGTTGACACAAATTACATTTATGCTGTTTGTCTACCCATGTTTTATTGTTTTTGTAAAGCTCATGTTGTTTTTTATGTTAGTGTGTATAGCATTTGTGCCATGAATTTAACAAATGTAACAGAGCCTATTAAATTAACTTTGAATTGAGGTGTTGACATTTCTATTTGATGGATTGGAATTTCAATAGGTTTGGACTGGTTGGTTTTTGCAGTACAAATGGTGGTTTTATTTTTTTTAAATAAATAAAATTTGACGGGGGGTTCTCAGTCGTGGTCTCAATTTTCTGTTCCGAGTTCGAATAATAGAATCCACAAGGTGCAATTTTGAAACTTGGTTGTGCGTCACAGTTTTTCCTCTTGTTATGTCAGTCACTGATAGTAGGTCAATTAGCCAATTTTTTAGATTGCTAAATTTGTTTAGAGCAAGTTACAGGTTCTATCTACCCTGTTATCATTGTAAAATTGCCGGCAGGGGGCCTCCCATTGATTTGGTTGGTCAGTATCACTCAGATATCCCTTTGAAAGCTCTTGGATAAATACAATAAAATAAACCAATTCATATTATTATTAAACCATTTATGGGGGGAAATTATTTAGTCAATCTCCCTTTAAAAACCTGCAAACATTTTACACCACACAGATCATATAATGTTGAATGTGTAGCCCTGTCCATACCTGTCCTCTTGTCCGCTTGTCCGCTTTTCTCAGAAGGTGTCTCATTCCACAGTTCAGTCTTTCTGTGGCAGGTAATACTATCCTGTACAGTAGGCTAGTTGAAGTAGGCAGTCTCCTATTCTGTTGTTGGATATATGGAGGGAAGGCTGGAGGGAAGGCTTTAGAATGATTTAACACAACCAGCTCAGGACACACTTTACGCTAATTTCCCCTTTCCGTATCAGCAATGTAACGCTTTGAATATACATTTCAGACCAGATTTAAAATACAGAAACCATTTGAGCCCTGTGTTTTCATGGGATCAAATAATATGAGTGGATTCATGTTTGTTATACAATATAATGATTCATTAAATGTTGGTTCACCAGCATGTCCACCCGAAGAGGGCTGCTTTGAATTTAGCGACACTGATGACAATGTGTTGGAGATGTGTGTATCAGGTGTACATCAACCTTGTTCCTGTCCTCCCTCTCTCTCACAGACCCCTCCGGTCAGCTGTCCTCACCATCGCTCCGCTCACACCACGCCCATAGGGGAATGGGTGCTCACCGATTGCACCCATCTCTGCTCATCCCATCGTCTGTGAGCTCCTCAGGACCTCCACACTCACCCATCTGCACCCTGACCTCGCCCATCACCAGCCTGGCTTTGCCCTTTTCTGTCAGCAGCCGTCCAGCGGGACACCACTCTACCTCCTCCAGCATGGACTTCAGCCCGCAGGTAAGGCCTCCAACGCAACCTACAACCCCCAGACACCACACTCAATCACCTGCTCCTTGGACTTGGTTTTCCTTCCTTAGTTGGGGTCTTGAGAAGAGCTGACTAGGTGTATGGCTGGCCTGCTAGGTTTCCATTATAGATTCAGTGAAACCAAATGTTGCCAAATGAAACTCTTTACAAGCTCGTCTGATAGGATTCAGGATGGCAATGTGCGTTGTGTAAAAGAACGGCCAAATGTGAGGATAACCTTTTCACAAACCACAAGCTGAGGCCTGGGTGCTTTTATGTGAAACTGAGAAATGCCAGGGTTGCCCATTTATATTTGAAAAGGTCTCACGAGGTTTTGTGGCATGCAAATTCATATGATATAGTAATGGGCTTGACAACTGGATAAAAAGGCTTTTTGTTTCTAGACTGCTATTTTCTATTTTTCATCCGTGTAATCAACTAAACCCAGAGTTATTCCTTTTGAAGAATAGTTGAACAGAACATAGAGCTACATTTAGATATCTTTTTCCACTTAAGCTGATGTACTGTACTGTTGCATAACACAGAGCTCTGTGCTATTCTGTGCTAGTGCATACAGTAGCATTAGGTTGTTAGCACAATACACTGTTCTGATGGCCTTCCCTGCCTGTGCAAATAGGAAGTTTATCATCGGCTTGTACTTCACTGTTACTTATTAAAGGCCTGGAAGCTTTTTAATTGTAAAATATTTCTTATGATACTTATTTAAATAGAGGACTCTTCTTCTTGAAGTTGTTATGGAAAATGCCAATGTTTATTTAACTTTAGTTATGAATTAAGTCTTAAATCTGATGCAAGTCATGTTTTATACTCAAATTGTCATGTTCTGACCTTAGTTCCTTTGTTTTGTCTTTGTTTTAGTATGGTCAGGGCGTGAGTTGGGGTGGGCAGTCTATGTTCTTTTGTTCTATGATTTGGGATTTCTGTGTTTGGCCTGGTATGGTTCTCAATCGTTGTCCCTGATTGAGAACTATACTTAGGTAGCCTGTTTTCACCCTTGATTTGTGGGTGATTATTTTTCTGTTTCAGTGTTTGCACCATTCGGGACCGTTTCGGTTTTCATTTGGATTCTCTTGTTCTTTTGTATTTTGTATTCCTTTTCCATTAAATTACATTATGGATACATACCTCGCTGCATTTTGGTCCTCCGATCCTTCCTACTCCTCCTCAGAGGAGGAAGGAGAAGAAACCCGTTACAAAATTGTATAGTCTACTTGTGTTATTATTGTAATTTTGGTCTCCAGGACCTGGGTTATGTTTTGCAGGCTGTATATGGGTTACGTTTTGCAGGCTGTATATGGGTTATGTTTTGCAGGCTGTATATGGGTTATGTTTTGCAGGCTGTATATGGGTTATGTTTTGCAGGCTGTATATGGGTTATGTTTTGCAGGCTGTATATGGGTTATGTTTTGCAGGCTGTATATGGGTTATGTTACTGTGGTCTAACTCAGTCACTGTTAAAATAAACTTCTATGGTCAAAGTTGGATGACTCTGATCACTCTGACCATGCCAGAATGGGGAACAATATATGTAATGTACTGTATGTACTGTAGGGGAGACCAGGGTTGGTTGTCTCAGGGGTTGGTTGTCACAATCAACTCCATTTAAAAAAAAAAAAGTGTGGTTGGTTGTGGGTAATTTCAAGGTCACAGAATTACATCAGTGGTACCTGATCTCTGCTAAACATAAATGCATAATTATTGATGTCATTCTCTTCATGGTGATGTATCCTGAATAGGTACACAAGGTACAAAAACATAGAATCCTCCTTTTCATGTTTGGATGTTATTCTACACACTGGCTATTATTCTAATGAGCTCTGGCCCTAAACAAGATTGGTATGGACTGGACCAAATCTGTACCAATGATAGATGTCTATGTTTCACAGGTTTTTACATCAGGGTAAAGCATCATAGATCACAGTACGGCACAGTAGAGTAGAGTTCAGAACAGTATAGTAAAGTACAGTAAAGTACAATACAGTAAATGATATTGTACTCTACTGTACTGTACTGAACTCTACTCTACATTACTCTACTGTAATGTACTGACCTCTAGTGTACTGTACTGAACTCTACTCTAGTCTACTGTACTCTAGTCTACTCTACTGTACTAACTATATTCTACTGTACTGTACTTTACTGAACTCTAGTTGACTGAACTGTACTGTCCTCTAAGGTACAGTACTGCTCTTTACTGTATTGTACTCTACTGTACTGAACTCTACTCTACATTACTCTACTGTAATGTACTGAACTCTAGTGTACTGTACTGAACTCTACTCTAGTCTACTGTACTGTACTCTAGTCTACTCTACTGTACTGAACTATATTCTACTGTACTGTACTTTACTGAACTCTAGTTGACTGAACTGTACTGTCCTCTAAGGTACAGTACTGCTCTTTACTGTATTGTACTCTACTGTACTGAACTCTACTCTACTGTACTATACTGTACTGTACTCTACAGAACTCTGCTCTACTGTATTTAACTGAACTCTACTGTACTCCACTGAGCTACACTCTACTGTACTGTACAGTACTGTACTTAACTCTAGTCTACTGTACTGTACTGAACTATACTTTTAAGTACAGTACTGCTCTGTATTGAACTCTACTCTACTGTATTTAACTGAACTCTACTGTACATTACTGTGCTGTACTGAACTCTATTCTACTCTACTGTACAGTACTGAACTCTACTGTATTGAACTCTACTCTACTGTACTATACTCTACTGTACTTTACCGAACTCTGCTCTACTGTACTGTATTTATCTGAACTCTACTGAGCTACACTGTACTGTACTTAACTCTAGTCTACTGTACTATACTTTAAAGTACAGTACTGTTTACTGTATTGAACTCTACTGTACTGAACTCTACTCTACTGTACTGAACTCTACTCTACTGTACTATACTCTACAGCTCTACTCTACTCTCTGCTCTACTGTATTTAACTGAACTCTACTGTACTCCACTGAGCTACACTCTACTGTACTGTACAGTACTGTACTTAACTCTAGTCTACTGTACTGTACTGAACTATACTTTAAAGTACAGCACTGTTCTTTACTGTATTGAACTCTACTGTACAGTACTGAACTCTACTCTACTGTACAGTACTGAACTCTACTGTAGAGTACTGAACTCTACTCTACTGTATTTAACTGAACTCTACTGTACAGTACTGAACTCTACTCTACTGTACAGTACTGAACTCTACTCTACTGTATTTAACTGAACTCTACTGTACAGTACTGAACTCTACTGTATTTAACTGAACTCTACTGTACAGTACTGTACTTAACACTAGCCTACTCTACTGAACTCTACTCTTAAGGTACAGTACTGTTCTTAACTGTATTGAACTCTATTCTACTCTAATCTTGTGGGTCGGCAGGTAGCCTAGTGGTTAGAGCATTGGGCAATTAACCGAAAGGTTGCTGGATTGATTCACTAAACTGACAAGGAAAAATGTGTCGTTCTGCTGCTGAACAAGGCAGTTAATCCACTGTTCCCAGGTAGGCCGTCATTGTATATTGGATTTTGTTCTTAATCTGACTTGCCTAGTTAAATAAAGGTAACTCTACTGAACTAAACTTCACTGTATTGAACTCTACTGTACTCTACTCTACAGTACTGCAATCTGATCTACAGTTCTGTACTTTAGTCTAGTCTACTGTACTGTACTGTACTGTACTATACTGTACTTTACTCTAGTCTTCTTTATTGTACTGTAATGTACTGTAAATAAAAGGTTAAATACAAAATGAAATACTCTAGTCTTCTGTACTGTACATTACTGAACTCTACTCTACAGTACTCTACTGTATTCTACTGTACTGTATTCTACTGTACTGTACTCTACTGTACTGTACTCTACTGAACTCTACTGTACTGTACTCTACTGAACTCTACTGTACTGTACTCTACTGTACTGTACTCTACTGAACTCTAGTCTACTGAACTGTACTCTACTGTACTGTACTCTACTGTACTCTAGTCTACTGAACTCTACTGTACTGTACTCTACTGTACTCTACAATACAGTGCTTTACTCTAGTCTTCTGTACTGTACATTACTGAACTCTACTCTACAGTACTCTACTGAACTCTACTGTACTGTACTCTACTGTACTCTACAATACAGTGCTTTACTCTAGTCTTCTGTACTGTACATTACTGAACTCTACTCTACAGTACTCTACTGAACTCTACTGTACTGTACTCCACCCTACTCTACAATACAGTGCTTTACTCTAGTCTACTGTACTGTACATTACTGAACTCTACTCTACAGTACTGTACTGAACTGTACTGTACTGTACTCTACTGTACTCTACAATACAGTGCTTTACTCTAGTCTACTGTACTGTACATTACTGAACTCTACTCTACAGTACTGTACTGAACTCTACTGTACTGTACTCTACTGTACTCTACAATACAGTGCTTTACTCTAGTCTACTGTACTGTACTGAACTCTACTCTACTCTACATTACTGTACTGAACTATGCTACAATCTACTCTACTGTACTCTAGTCTACTCGTACTGTACGACACTCTACTGTACTCTACTCATCTCTACTCTACTGAACTGTACTCTACTCTACCCTACTCCGCTGTACTCTACTGAACTGTACTCTACTCGAGTCTACTCTACTGTACTGAACTAACCATACTCTACTTTTCTAAGACCCCTTTTCCATCTGTTTGACCAGAAATCAAAGCCTTTGCTTATTCCTAATTTGCTGGATGGAAAATGGTTGAATCATTTATATATGCTTTAACATTTAAAAAAGAAATACAGTTTAAGTCAGAAGTCTACATACACCTCTGCCAAATACATTTAAACTCAGTTTTTCACAATTCCTGACATTTAATCCTAGTAAATATTCCCTGTTTTAGATAAGTTAGGATCACCACTTTATTTTAATAATGTGAAATGTCAGAATAATAGTAGAGAGAATTACTTATTTCAGCTTTTATTTCTTTAATCACATTCCCAGTGGGTCAGAAGTTTACATACACTCAATTAGTATTTGGTAGCATTGCCTTTTAAGTTGTTTAACTTGGGTCAAACGTTTCTGGTAGCCTTCCACAAGCTTCCAACAATAAGTTGGGTGAAATTTGGCCCATTCCTCCTGACAGACCTGGTGTAACTGAGTCAGGTTTGTAGGCCTCCTTGCTCGCGCACAATTTTTCAGTTCTGCCCACAAATTTTCTATAGGATTGAGGTCAGAGCTTTGTGATGGTCACTCCAATACCTTGACTTTGTTATCCTTGAGCCATTTTGCCGTAACTTTGGAAGAGTGCTTGGGGTCATTGTCCATTTGGAAGACCCATTTGCGACCAAGCTTTAACTTCCTGACTGATGTCTTGAGATGTTGCTACAATATATCCACATAGTTTTCCTCCCTCATGACGCCATCTATTTTGTGAAGTGCACCAGTCCCTCCTGCAGGAAAGCCCCTGCACAGCATGATGCTGCCCTCCCCAGGCTTCACGGTTGGGATGGTGTTCTTCGGCTTGCAAGCGTCCCCATTTAACCTCCAAACATAACGATGGTCATTATGGCCAAATAGTTATATTTTTGTTTCATCAGACCAGAGGACATTTTCTTTGTTTTCTCCAAAAAGTACGATCTTTGTCCCCATGTACAGTTGCAAACCGTAGTCTGGCTTTTTTTATGCCGTTTTTGGAGCAGTGGCTTGTTCCTTGTTGAGCGGCCTTTCAGTTCATGTCGATATAGGACTCGTTTTACTGTGGATATAGATACTTTTGTACCTGTTTCCTCCAGCATCTTCACAAGGTCCTTTGCTGTTGTTCTGGGATTGATTTGCACTTTTCGCATCAAAGTACGTTCATCTCTAGGAGACAGAATGCATCTCCTTCTTGAGCGGTATGACGGCTGTTTGGTCCCATGGTGTTTATACTTGCATACTATTGTTTGTACAGATGAACATGGTACCTGCTCCCAAGGATGAACCAGACATTTGGAGGTCTACAATTTTTTCTGAGATCTTGGCTGATTTCTTTGGATTTTTCCATGATGTCAAGCAAAGAGGCACTGAGTTTGAAGGTAGGCCTTGAAATACATCCACAGGTACACCTCCAATTGACTCAAATTATGTCAGAAGCTTCTAAAGCCATGTCATAATTTTCTGGAATTTTCCAAGCTGGTTAAAGGCACAGTCAACTTAGTGTATGTAAACTTCTGACCCACTGGAATTGTTATACAGTGAATTATAAGTTAAATAATCTGTCTGTCAACAATTGTTGGAAGAATGACTTGTTTCATGGGCAAAGTAGATGTCCTAACCAACTTGCCAAAACTATAGTTTCTTAACAAAAAATGTGTGGAGTTGTTCTAAAATGAGTTTTAATGACTCCAACCTAAGTGTATGCAAAGTTCCGACTGTATATATATATATATATATATAGCCTCTTAGCTTCCATTTAACACCAATTTGTATGTGCACATATATTAGTGCTCATGGAGTCTTTTACATGAAAACGCCCTTGTCACACTCCAACCCATTGCCACTGCCACTGTACAATAAATCCCCAGCTCTTTTGTGCTTTGTGCTGTAAAGAGCTCCCTTTGTTGCCTCCCTCTCACACACATATTTTTTCTGTCACACCCACACACACACACATGCATGTGCAAACACACGCATACACACACACCAATTTACTCAACATGTCATTTGTTATTGTCACAGCGCTAAATTTAGATTTTGTTTTAGGAATATGGTAGCCTAGTGGTTAGAGTGTTGGGCCAGTAACCGAAAGGTTGCTGGGTTGAATCCCTGAGCTGACAAGGTAAAAAATCTGTTGTTCTGAACAAGGCAGTTAACCCACTGTTCCCTGGTAGGCTGTCATTGCAAATAAGTATTTGTTGTTAACTGACTTACCTAGTTAAATGAAGGTTACACAATCAAAGAAAGGCCATTTCTATGACTATATGCTTTGTTCTTTCATGTTATAAAAGGAATCTACTAGCAAACATTGTGACAACCAATCCCATGCTGTGTGACAACCAACCCTGCGATGCGGCAGGTGGACAGAGTGTATTTGATGGCTTATAACTCCATGTAGGAATACGATCTGAGGATAAAAAAGGGTCACCATTTCAAACCAAAACCTTGTTTTTTCTCCTAATAATGAAAATAGTCTTGTAAGATATAATCGTGCTGAGAAATACATACAAGAGTAAAAAGTGTGACAACCAAACCCGGTCTACTCTGAGTGTTTTATTTACTGTTATATTTACGGTTATCATCACATAATATCATATAGGCCTAATTGTATACATTTATGTGACATATAAAGGACTAATTTAGATCCTCAACCATGGGGCTTTCCAACGGTATTGTCTACTCACTGCCACTAATATAACAGACCCTGTGGTTAATTCAAATTGGAGCTGGTATGCATGGAAACAATGGACTTATTTTTGGGGGACATATATACAGTGTGTCCAATTTGGCTTGTGAATTGAGAGGGTGTGTATATTAAACCTGCAGATTTGGTCCTTGTCAGCTAGTAAAGCGAGCTCTGTGGGTCGTCTGGTCTGTATCTCATACAGACTCATTATCCCCGTCAGAGGCTTTGACCCCTGACCCCATGGTATCACCTATGATTTGAGTCTGCCACATGGGTTGAATGCTCTTTATTAGCCACCTAAATGGGCTTAGCAGACGTCTGTCAGAGAGGAAACTAGTGACAGTTGAAAGTAGCAACAGCTTGACCACGTGGTGTATGTCCAGTTAGAACACTATATAGTGGCCCATGGTGAACCCTCCTCTCCCAATGTGTGAAGGTGAAGTTAGAAACTTTCAGAGGAAGGATGAGTAGTTGTGTCATATAAACCACGAGCAGGGCTGTTGATCTGTCTTGTGATGAGGCATACAGTCTAGTGTGTACAGGACAGTGAATTTAGAAAGACCCTGCGGTCCCAGTCTCAGCCTTTGGGCGCGTCTGAAATGTACTGCATTATGGACCCTGATAAAAGGTAGTGAGTGCACAGAGAATAGAGTGCCATTTCAGAGGCTGTCTCAGTCTACCTCCAATACTACACCAGAGGAGTTGGTTAATTAGCTTCTCCATGGCAGCCAGATGGAGAGTGACCGACATGTACAGATCTCTGACTTGGCCCCAGAAGACAACCTCGTCCATGTGGTCCATATGAAATAAACAACAGACACGGTTTCAGTTTCTTTAACACTGAGCCTCTGCCGATGACCTTCTAACTATGTTTTCATTAGATTTCCAGTGTATACACGCACAAACAAAGCACTTCAATTTTCTATGGGATTGAGGTCAGGGCTTTGTGATGGCCACTCCAATACCCTGACTTTGTTGTCCTTGAGCCATTTTGCCACAACTTTGAAAGTATGCTTTGTCCCCATGTGCAGTTGCAAACCGTAGTCAGGCTTTTTTATGTGGTTTTGGAGCAGTGGCTTCTTCCTTGCTGAGTGGCCTTTCAGGTTATATCGATATAGGACTCGTTTTACTGTGGTTATAGATACTTTTGTACCTGCATCCTCCAGCATCTTCACCAGGTCCTTCCACGCACAAACAAAGCACTTCAATATGTCCAACCTCTCCCCCAAAATCCAAGACATCCGAAAACAAATGTCCATATTTGGCATCTAAGGTCTAAGAGAAGGCCTGAATAAACCCTCATTACAAAGATTTGAGTTGGGTTTATGTATGTGGTTGTTCTTTCTACCTGTTAGAGTTGGACTCATATTCTCCATATTATTCTCCAGTCTAAAATTAGGATGTTGGCAACGTGGGGATGCAATGTGAATCACCACAACACAGTTTTGTCTAAAGGGTGTCTGTCGATCACTGTGGTACAAGATCTCAAGACTGTGTGTGTGTGTGTGTGCGAAGAATGAGAGAGATGAGCGTCTTTGTCTCCACTTTGACAGTCTAATCCTCTTGTCTGTCTGTTCTCTTTGTTGCTTGTTTCCAGCTCAGCTTCCCAGTGATCCCCAGTAGCAGCATCATTATCAGCACAGAGGACATCAAACCCCCACTGGGCCAAAACAGAGTGCTAAAGGTTCCTGCTCAGCCCACATGCACCTGTCTCTCCTTTAACAAACACATCTGTGCCATCTGTGGAGACCGCGCCTCAGGTCAGCACCCCAAACATCCCCACAACAGCCCCAATACAGGGCCCTACAGGCTGGGGGGGTCCCTCATTTCAAAATGCGGATTATTGTCATTCTACTGTACAAGCATGAAGGGAAGAACTAAACCGTTGTATGTATTGTTCTGGCAGGTAAACACTATGGAGTATATAGCTGTGAAGGTTGCAAGGGCTTCTTCAAGAGAACAGTGAGGAAAGAGCTGACGTATACCTGTCGAGACAACAAGGACTGTCTGATTGACAAGCGCCAACGCAACCGATGTCAGTACTGCCGCTACCAGAAGTGTCTGGCCATGGGCATGAAGAGAGAAGGTATGCTCCAGGAAATGACCTGAAAGAGTGAGCACAGACAGACACTCATGTGAAACCAACGTCAGAATGCTGCTTTGCTTCCTCCACTGTCCCTGTCCCCTCGCAAACACACGCGACTGACTTCCTCCACAATGTACCAACCAAAAGCATATCCTAGGAAGCAGGTTTGAGGAGATTGCAAGGTAGCATTGATCAACTCTGAGTTCAACTCGGGATAGCCAGTCATGTACTGTACATTTTTGTCAGGTAGATGTCTATGGCAATGAATCCTTAAGAACTAACTTGATCCAGGGAAGGCTAACTCAGGGCTAACTCCATTTATCCTGAATGAAGTGTCTGAACCACAGGTTGAGGACCAATGAAATCAGATTCCCTCTCTCTCTCAAAGATTGCGACATCATCCCCTTCATTTGATGAAGAAGACTGACATAAATATTTTATTAATCAAATGCTTTAAAAAAATGTTATTAATCAAATGCTTTTCTGTGTGTTAAAAATGTTTAAAAAGTGACTTGCCCATCGATTGATGTTTCAGCATTGTCTCAATGAAGAGTTCGGCATTTGACTAGCCACGTGCGACATGCAAGCGCAGTTACAAGCCTGCAAGAACTTGCAGCAGGCGGATGAGCAATATCCACCGTCACATTACGGATGAAAACTGAGCTGGACTGTGAAGCTAACGGAAGCTAATTAGCTTTAGAAAACCCTGAGTAGATTTAGCTTGCTCCATAGGATACTCCTCTGCTGTGCTCCCGAATAGGAACCCACCACACACACACACACACACACACACACACACACACACACACACACACACACACACACACACACACACACACACACACACACACACAGCATACTTTATAGGGTACACCATCTATCAGAACAGTGTCTAGGGTACACCTTCTGTCACCACAGTGTCTAGGGTACACCTTCTGTCACCACAGTGTCTAGGGTACACCTTCTGTCACCACAGTGTCTAGGGTACACCTTCTGTCACCACAGTATCTAGGGTACACCTTCTGTCACCTCTGTGTCTAGGGTACACCTTCTGTTACCACAGTGTCTAGGATACACTGTCTGTCACCACAGTGTCTAGGGTACACCTTCTGTCACCACAGTGTCTATGGTACACCGTCTGTCACCACAGTGTCTAGGGTACACCATCTGTCACCACAGTGTCTAGGGTACACCGTCTGTCACCACAGTGTCTAGGATACACCGTCTGTCACCACAGTGTCTAGGATACACCTTCTGTCACCACAGTGTCTAGGGTACACCTTCTGTCACCACAGTGTCTAGGATACACCGTCTGTCACCACAGTGTCTAGGGTACACCTTCTGTCACCACAGTGTCTAGGATACACCGTCTGTCACCACAGTGTCTAGGGTACACCTGTCACCACAGTGTCTAGGATATACCGTCTGTCACCACAGTGTCTAGGGTACAGCCTCTATCACCACATTGTCTAGGGTACACCTTCTGTCACCACAGTGTCTAGGGTACACCTTCTGTCACCATAGTGTCTAGGGTACACCTTCTGTCACCACAGTGTCTAGGGTACACCTTCTGTCACCACAGTGTCTAGGATACACCGTCTGTCACCACAGTGTCTAGGATATACCGTCTGTCACCACAGTGTCTAGGGTACACCTTCTGTCACCACAGTGTATAGGGTACACCTTCTGTCACCACAGTGTCTAGGGTACACCTTCTGTCACCACAGTGTCTAGGATACACCGTCTGTCACCACAGTGTCTAGGGTACACCTGTCACCACAGTGTCTAGGATATACCGTCTGTCACCACAGTGTCTAGGGTACAGCCTCTATCACCACATTGTCTAGGATACACCATCTGTCACCACAGTGTCTAGGGTACACCTTCTGTCACCACAGTGTCTAGGGTACACCTTCTGTCACCACAGTGTCTAGGGTACACCTTCTGTCACCACAGTGTCTAGGAGACAGTGTCTGTTACCACGGTGTCTAGGGTTCAGTGTCTGTTAGCAGAGTTCCTGTATCTACCCTCAGGGCATGGCTCGTGAAGAAATGAGCTCTCGTTGTGGAATACGGACGCTTTCCCTGCTTATTGTACTGTTTATCATGTTTGATGTTTAATTGGATCTTAGCCAATAGTTTCATATACTGAGACACCACTGATTAACACTTTAGTCCCACTGTAAACACAATATAACTTTTAAAGCTTACTGAACCCTTCATAAACTCTTCATGAGGCCATTCATATCAAATGTCATGCTATAAAAGGAGATCTTCCCCTTGGTGGAGTAGGCTAAGAGCATTCTCCACTTCTCTGAGCTGGCCCTGGACAGTGTTGTATGAGGCTGGCTATAACAGAAGCTACATTCAATGCTTTCACCCCAGCTGTGCAGGACGAGCGCCAGAGAGCCAAGGAGAGGTGCGAGAGTGAGGCGGACTCGTTAGGTTGTGCTAATGAAGACATGCCTGTGGAGAGGATAGAGGAGGCGGAGCTCGCTGTGGAGCTAAAGACCAAGACATGCATCAAGGGGAGCCTGGGCGTGCCCACCAACTCAGTGAGTTCACTGCACACTATATAACTTATTACTGATCACTTACTATACTCTATGACTATATAGTAGCATACACTGTATATCACATACTGGCAAAACAACCTCATTCCCCCATCTTATGCTAACTGCCTAGGGGGAGGTATAGCTGAGACACAAGCTGAATGTTCTTCAAATTTGCTTTAGAAACTACCACAGAAGAGTCCCCTTGGTAGAGGCCATTTTTAACTCAAGCTCATTGTATCCCTCTAGCTCAGGTCTCTGAACTCTTGACCCCCTGACTTCCACTCTGTCTCCCCAGCCCAACGACCCTGTGACCAATATATGCCAGGCAACAGACAAGCAGCTCTTTAACTTGGTGGAGTGGGCCAAGATGATCCCCCACTTCTCAGAGCTGGCCCTGGACGACCAGGTCATCCTCCTGCGTGCAGGTATCGTCTGATCTCGTCTGCTGTGGTCAATCCTGTAAGGGGAAATCAAAACTGAGCAGCTCTGACAACTGGGATTTACTCGCCTTTTACTTGATGTCCCACCATTTACCAAGGCCATATTCATTAGGCTCCAAACGGACATGAACAAGGAGGGGATGTTTGAACTTATCCAATAAGAAATGCTCATTTACATTTTCCATAGGAAAATGTTTTGTAACGTTTCCCATTGCATGCCATAATGAATATGACCCAGTTAGATGTTTCCCTCTCTACCCCTCAGGGTGGAATGAGCTCCTCATAGCTTCTTTCTCCCATCGCTCCATCACTGTGAACGACAGCATTCTGCTGGCAAACGGACTCCAACTGCATCGCAACAGCGCCCACAGTGCAGGGGTGGGGTCCATCTTTGACAGGTAAAAACTTACAGCCTGGCTCACAGATCCTCATCATCACAGTTAGTCCATTGGTACCATTGGATACTTGTATAATCTACTTTATAGTGGATTGAGTACTATCATATAATTACAGTTAAAGTAAGATTTAAAGTGTTATTGTTAACAAACTCAATTTTCCTCAATTCCTGATAAATATTCCATGGGTTTTTCAAGCTCATTACATGCTCATTGCTCATTGCCTTATTATCGCAAAATCTGGCCTAATTATGCTTGCATGCTTTCGAATCCAAACCTTTTGAGAAGGTTTGATGTAGGATCATGAATATTTCCCTCAGATTTCATCTGACATGCAACATTTTGTGCATTTGTGATGCTTGCAGAGTGATGAATTAATCTATGAATATTTTGTCTCGGAAGAGTTGTTGGGGCCATGAATTCTAAACCGCGATACATCCAAGGCTATCAGAGGAATGTTGTCAGTATATTAAAGTAGCTTGTTTTACCTGCACAGAGTGCTGACTGAGCTTGTGTCGAAAATGCGAGACATGCAGATGGACAAGTCTGAGTTAGGGTGCCTTCGAGCCATCGTTCTCTTCAACCCAGGTAGGTCTACTGTACATCACACACTCCATCCTGGATAGCAACTCATCAAGCTGTACTGTACATGAATGGGACATGGGTGGGTGCGTGTGTGTGTGTGTGTGTGTGTGCGTGTGTGCGTTTGTGCATGCGCGTTTATATGAAGTAAATGCCTGGTCTCTGTTTAACACATTTTAATCAGGTTGTTAAGAGGAATAGATTTTGATGGCCTACTTTCCAAATGTAGTGTGTGATGTAAAGCCTGAACCACTTTAATGTTTTGCTTTCCTCCTAAACTATCAACAATACAGTGCATTCAGAAAGTATTCAGATCCCTTGACTTTTTCCACATTTTGTTACTTTACAGCCTTATTCTAAAATGGATTTAACAAATGTTTTTCCTCTTCAATCTACACAAAATACCCCATAATGACAAACTGAAAGCAGGTTTTTAGACATTTTTGCAAATGTATAAAAAAAACAAAACAGACATACTTTATTTACATAAGTATTCAGACACTTTGATATGAGGGTGCTTCCTGTTTCCATTGATCATCCTTGAGATGTTTCTACAACTTGATTGGAGTCCATATTTGGTCAATTCAATTGATTGGACATGATTTGGAAAGGCACACACCTGTCAATATAAGGTCCCACAGTTGCCAGTGCATGTCAGAGCTAAAACACAAAGTGATGAGGTTGAAGGAATTGTCCGTAGAGCTCCGAGACAATCTGGGAAAGGGTACCAAAACATTTCAGCAGCATTGGAGGTCCCCAAGAACACAATGACCTCCATCATTCTTAAATGGAAGAAGTTTGGAACCACCAACACTATTCTTAGAGCTGGCCGCCCGGCCAAACTGATTAATAATGATTAACCAAACTGATTAGGCCTTTATGGTAGAGTGGCCAGATAGAAGCCACTCCTCAGTAAAAGGCCGTGGGGATGTTTTTCCAGCTGCAGGGACTGGGAGACTAGTTAGGATCGTGAGAAAGATGAACGGAGCAAAGTACAGAGATACTTGATGAAAATATGCTCCAGAGTGCTCAGGACCTCAGGGCGAAGGTTCACCTTCCAACAGGACAACTACCCTAAGCACATAGCCAAGGCAACTTAGGAGTGGCTTCGGGACAAGTCTTTGAATGTCCTTGAGTGGCTCAGCCAGAGCCCGGACTTGAAATCGATCGATCATCTCTGGAGAGACCTGAAAATAGCTGTGCAGCGAAGCTCCCCATCCAACCTGACAGAGCTTAAGAGGATCTGCAGAGAAGAATGGGAGAAACTCCCCAAATACAGGTGTGCCAAGCTTGTAGAGTCATAACCAAGAATACTCGAGGCTGTAATCTCTGCCAAAGGTGCTTCAAAAAGGTAAAGGGTCTGAATACTTATGTAAGTGTGATATTTAAGTTTATTATTTCTTATAAATGTACACTCATTTAAGGGTATTGTGTGTAGATTGGTGAGGTAATCCATTTTAGAATAAGGCTGTAACGTAACAATGTGGAAAAAGTCAAGGGCTCTGAATACTTTCCGAATGCACTGTATAGGCCATCACTAGTATGTGTGTGAAAGGCAACCGTTTTCTAAGATACTGTATTCAGTTCAGTACGTAAGACTTGATATCAATGACTTTACACCTCAAATGGTTTGGATTAATATAAATAGAAGCCTATAGTGACTCCCCATCCCGCATGAGGGAGCGTAATCATCGACTGACACTAATTAGCATAACACAACGGACATAAATATTCCTAGAAAATCTTCCTATTCGTGAAAATCACAAGTGAAATATATTAAGACACAGCTTAGCCTTTTGTTAATCACCCTGTCATCTCAGATTTTCAAAATATGCTTTACAGCCAAAGCTAGACAAGCATTTGTCTAGGTTTTATCGATAGCCTAGCATAGCATTTTGTCCAGCTAGCAGCAGGTAACTTGGTCACGGAAATCAGAAAAGCAATCAAATTAAATCGTTTACCTTTCATGAGCTTCGGATGTTTTCACTCACGAGACTCCCAGTTAGATAGTCAATGTTCCTTTTTTCCAAAAAGATGATTTTTGTAGGCGAAATAGCTCCATTTGTTCTTCACGTTTGGCTGAGAAATCACTTGGAAATTGCAGTCACGAAAACAACGAAAAATATTCCAAATTAGCTCCATAATATCGACAGAAACATGGCAAACATTGTTTTTAATCAATCCTCAAGGTGTTTTTCAAATATCTATTTGATAATATATCCACCACGACAATTGGTTTTTCAGTAGGACCGATTGGAATAATGGCTACCTCTGTATTTTACGCGAGAATCACTCTGGGAGCCATAAGGTGACCAGTTGCGCAATGTAGCCGCTTACGGGTATTCTTCAACATAAATGCGTAAAACTATGTCACAATGCTGTAGACACCTTGGGGAATACAGAGAAAAAGTAATCTGGTTGATAGCCCACTCACTGCTCAATAGGGACGCATTGGAACGCAGCGCTTTCAAAACATGAGGCACTTCCGGATTGGATTTTTCTCAGGCTTTCGCCTGCAATATCAGCACTGTTATACTCACA
The DNA here is from genome assembly GCF_002021735.2 of Oncorhynchus kisutch. Lineage (NCBI taxonomy): Eukaryota > Metazoa > Chordata > Actinopteri > Salmoniformes > Salmonidae > Oncorhynchus > Oncorhynchus kisutch. Next base: position 16,606,187 of record NC_034176.2, on the reverse strand, counting down.
GACAATATTTTTTTACAGTTTTGGAAACTTTAGAGTGTTTGCTATCCTAAGCTGTCAATTATATGCATATTCTAGCATCTTGTCCTGACAAAATATCCCGTTTACTACGGGAACGTTATTTTTCCAAAAATGAAAATACTGCCCCCTAGTCACTCAGTTTAGTTGCTGTGATGCATTCATTTATAGGCCATTGTCAAACGAAAATCTTCCTTTTAAATCTTTTTGCTGGTTTCTCTGTACATAAGACTGTTCATAAGTCTGATAATATTTGCTTTCAAAGTCCACGTCATTTACCTCAAACGCTACACGCTCAGTGTGCTTATTTTCAACCAAACCTTAAAGCTAACATCAGTTTGGAAAAAAGACTGAACATTTCAATGTACAAAGGGGCAACACAATGCCAGAGAACGCAAGAATCCATTCAAATGTAATGTACTAACACACAAGGCATCTCCCCACAAGATGTGAAAAGCGAGCATTTGAGGGTCTATTCTGTCCCTCTTGGGTTGGACCAGTACAATGTTAAGTAGTTTACTACTGCCCTCTCCTGGGCAGACATTTCTATTACACAATAGTTTTAATGTGTGATGTGTGTTGGTCTAAAAGTGATGGAACACAGAGTTGGTGTCGTTGTCACCAGTAACACGTTCTGTTTTGTTTCCATATGTGTAGACACAAAAGGCTTGTCAAACCCAGGGGAGGTTGAGGCTCTCAGAGAAGGGGTGTATGCTTCACTGGAGGCATACTGTAAACACAAATACCCCGGCCAACCAGGAAGGTATTGGTCATTGTTTGGTCATCACCAAATATTTGATGAACCTACTTCTTAGTGACATAATGTCATTTCATCCAGATGTATAAAAGCTTTGTTATCATCATAGTCACTCTTTACATGTTCTTGTCTTATACAGATTTGCCAAACTGTTACTTCGATTGCCAGCCCTACGTTCCATTGGCCTCAGGTTTCTGGAGCACCGGTTCTTCTTCAAACTGATAGGGGATACACCCGTTGACACATTCCTCACGGAAATGTTGGAAGCTCCACGCCAAATGACGAAACAGCACTGCAGTTGAACACTGTCTGTCCAATACTTGCATCAAAACGGAGAGAACTAGTAATTTGCCTGATTGACAGACTGTAAGTTTGAACACAAGAACTAGTGGACAGCAAACCTATGGCTTTGTTTCATTCTTCTTCATGTGCTTCTCCACCTGCATTGCTTGCTGTTTGGGGTTTTAGGCTGGGTTTCTGTACAGCACTTTGAGATATCAGCTGATGTACGAAGGGCTATATAAATAAATTTGATTTTGATTTTGATTTGATGTACAGTAGATGTATTTATCATTAGTTTTGTGTCAAAGTGAAATGTCTTGAAGGGCCAGAGTCTGCAACAACCCAAAGCATGAGACCTTTTTCACAATGAATGATAATGTCTTCTCGCTTCAGATTCAACACTGAACATTGTCATAACAGATCAAGACTCCGTGCCACAAACCAGCGACCTCATCATCCTCCTGCCTTAGACAGGTCTACCTCTTGTAGTCATTCTCATATTCTGTGATAATAACAACATGGTCCGGCCAAACTCGTTGTCTAGGATGATCTCCTGTTATACATGTAACCCCCACCTCAGGCTCTCGTAGTTGGTCTTCTCCTCCTTAATGAAAATGTTCTCATGTGACTATATACGGCAGACGAGGGTAATGCATTTAAACTGGAACCCCTTGACAGGGATAATGGTTCAGGTAACTTCAGCTCAAGACCAAGGGTATTTGTTCTACTCCCAGCGCTTAACCTTTTCAAGCAGAGAATGGCTCCAGTCAGTAGCTCACTGTGAGGACAGAGGAGGCTGATAGGAGGAGCTATAGGAGGACGGGCTCTTTGTAGTGGCTGGAATGGAATAAATGGAACGGTATCAAACACATCAACCATATAGAAACCTCATGTTTGACTCCGTTCCATTTACATTCTATTACAATGAGCCCATCCTCCTATAGCTCATCTCACCAGCCTCCACTGTATGACTAGCATGCAACTGTAGTGGGGAGGATCAATAAGGTCTTCACTAATTCACATATCAACAAGAAGGTTTACTGGTGGGGGTACTGGAGGAATGGAGTTGGGAACCCCTGGTGTAGGGGACTGTCTGTAAGTGACTCTCTGTAGTATCTGATAGATATAATGCACACATAAGGTCTCTGACGCCAACTGGTGCATCACACAAAAGTAATGCAACTGTCCAAGTACATTAGGACATGAGAAGAGAGCAGTGTTGTAATTACTCATTGCTACAATGTGTTACAATGTTACTTACAGCAGTAACCCTATCCATAACTTCTAAACCTAACCAATCCTATCGTAGGTTATTCAAGTGTAATACTGGGTAAGTGCAATACATGTTACACTGTAATACCAGGAATAATTAGACTGTGATAAGGGCACTGTAATTTAAATTCTAACCCAGCCCATGCATAACAGAAGACAGACAAGAGAATAATGATTGAGGAGATCAAAAGATGGCAGAGAATTGTAAAGAATTGTTTCAGTCAGAAGTACAATATTCAGGTTGAGCAGCCAGGAATATTTTTGGAACCTCATATGTATTTGAATTGTATTTATTTGAACCTTTATTGGATCAGGGAGTCACGCTGAGACCAAGAGCCCTGAATAACAGAAATGACAGAAATTCAAGCAGAAAGAAAATACAGGTATAACAAACAGTTCATTTAGAAATGAAATAACCACCAATCAATGAACAATAGCAGCAAACATATGCTGCATCTCGTTCAACCACCTTTTTTTAAGCAGATCTATTAGTTCGTATTTTAGCGTGATCATTGCTTACTGAGCCACTCAGGACTAGTGTATTTTAGGATGAACAATAATCTTGTTTTTTGTTTTTCCTCATTTAAAACATGGCAACATGTCATTTAAAGGGGAAATCTACATTCATCTTTGGTATTTAAAAATAATTATATATAAACATTGAATATTGAAGAATATGGGTTATAAATGTCTCATGAGCTACGTTCAACTGTCTTACTCCACCAAACTGTTGTTTACTGGGAAGTAAACCAAGAACAAATGTAGTACACTGTCTTTATTTGACGTGTTCTGTTTAGAGAGCATGTTATCTTACCTGAGCAGAAAACTCTCTGCAGCCCTGGCTCCATTTACACATGCTGCTCCAGGCCAGACCATGCTGTAGGCCAGACCATGCTGTAGGCCAGACCATGCTCCAGGCCAGACCATGCTCCAGGCCAGACCATGCTCTAGGCCAGTTATAGCTGATGTCACATTTTGCAATGCACCCATGCACCAATTCAACCCAATGAACCCATGATGTCGATTCCCCAATGATGTATAGCTTTAAATAATGTGTTTACCATGTCTTGTACAACTTGTTTGTTTTTAAAATGTAATACAAATATGAATAGTATTAGCTATAAAGGTGGCAAGGTGTGTATACACAATTCTGATGGCCTTCTCTGCTTGTGCAAATAGGAAGTTTATCATCAGCTTGTACTTCACTGTTACTTATTAAAGGTCTGGAAGCTTTTCAACAGTAAAACATTTCTTATGATACTTATTTAAACAGAGGACCCAATCATGTGTAGGGTACAGCCTCTGTCAGCACAGTGTCTAGGGTACACTGTTTAAATAAGTATCATAAGAAATGTTTTACTATTGAAAAGCTATATGCCAACTATCTGTAATATGCTATGCGTATGTGTGATGCTGAGGGCAATATGTAGACTGTTATGTTACATGCATACCTCTAGAGGGAGACATTGCTATTTTGCAAAGTGGCATTGGCAAAACTCGTACAGGAGGAGCATAGTGAATTGGGGGATATCACAGCCAAGACAGCCAAAGACGTGGCACATTTTTAATAAGGCATATCCTGCTTTTCCGAAAGCTCAAAGCACTAATAACTCTACCCCTAATTATTACTGATTGAATGTGACATTAATATTTCTGCAAAACTCCTTAAAAATGTTTTTGCTGATCATAAGTTACTGGTGTTGGCAGTCCAATAAGCAGTTCTGCCAGTTCTGGTAGTCTGGATTGAATTTAGAGGTAATGTTAAACCTGGCTCAGTCTCACTCAGGTTGAAGTGATGTGTGTTGACATGACTAATCATATCCATGGGAGTATTTGTCTACGTTGCCCAAAGAAAAAGGTGATTAGTGTTATTTTTAAGTTGATAAGGCTGTTATGAAATGGTGATTGGGGAAGAGGCAAAGCATCTTTGCAGAACAATGTTGTGAAAGAAACCTAACTGTGACTTTGGTCAGCTCACTTAATATGACTGAGAATGTTTAGCCGGATTACCTCTCAAAGTCAAGAATTTTGTTTGAGAGGACGACTAAAGACATTTGCTCACATTTCTAGTACAGTAGGTTGTGTAGTTCTTCTGTTTTAACCCTAACCACAACCATACAGAGGAAATACCGAAATGTAACCCCTGAGGATGTTGTGTCCTAGAAGTTAAGAGTTAGAGTTCATTTCATCATTTTGGTGAGTGAATGACAGCACTGACGTTGCCGCAATTTCGGACAATTTGAATGACGTTTGCAGCAGCTTCTTGAAACGATGCATAAGAAAGATTGACAGGTTGTGTTGACAGGACGTTTTTCAAAATGTCAACCTGGCCGGTCCTAATTCTGGAGTTTATGCTGGGCATATTGTCTCATGCCTCATCGGCCGCCATCTCTCTGGTCTCGTTGATGTCCTCATAGAGAGTTGGGCTGCGATGTCTCTTTGAATTAAGAGGAGCTATAGGGAGCCCCTAACTAATGTGCCAGTCTTTGTCAAGTTTCCTCAGTCCTCATGGCTGTTTTCCCCCTCAGAGCTTCTTCACAAACAAAACATCATAGCCCAGGGTAAAGAGACGAATATCTGATGTATCTCTGCCGGGATCCCCGGCTCTCTGACATCCAGTCCCTCCTACAATTATCTGCTAATTGACAGGCCCTATCAGCCTGCTGGTGGCCACAGCTGACAAGTGTGAGAAGGCTGAGGTGAGGTGGTGGGGAAATGCCACTCATTGCAGGATTATCAGCGCAAAGGCCAACGACATAGCAGTAATCTGACCTGGCTGTAGCTAGCTGGTGGGACTCACTCTCTTTCCGGTGTAGCAGATCTCACACACACACACCCTTGTTGCTTCTTCTTTCTCTGCCTCCACTGTCTGATCATTTCATACTCCACAATGACATTTTGTGATTAATTAAGATAGGTGTGAAATTGGCTGAAGACCGATACCCCATCCTCTTATTGCCCCCATAACATGTCTGGGAAAGACAGGGTCACCCTATGCCCCACAATACCCACTGTACACATACACACACACACTTCAGGTCCCATGGCTGTTGACTGTCCAGCCAGTGTGCCTGAGGCCTGCCTGTCCTGTCTGAATCCTTCTCAGCATTGTTAAGTTCAGCCTCAGTGTTCACGCGCTCTATGAACTAAAAAGAGACGTCTGGCTAAGCCCAGACTGACCATGCTGCTCTCACCTTCCTTTCCCCTGCCTCTGTACGGTAAGGAGAGTGTTGGGTAAACAGACGTCATATCAAGTCACATTAGGTTATGATAACATTATTATATTGACCAACAGTTTCTATTTGACTGTACAATTCAAAACAAGTAGTTTCTTGTAGCACTTGAACTCTTGTTGAAATGGACACTGAGAATAGGCCTTGATACTGAGATGATTACAGCTTACAGATGATTCCAAACCATTTTTGTCTGCCATTATAAATCAGCTTTAGATGATCATCTTGTGTAAGTCTTGATTAAACTTTTTCCTTTTAACAATCTCACTAGCTCTTGATATTGCGTTTTTTCCTTTAAGACATAATCTTTAAAACCACTGAAATAGATAACCCTTATAGTCAGCAGCCTGGTGTTCCAGCTAAGATTTTACTGTCAACATAGTAGAAACCGGCCCGTTAACTTCTGAAACCTTCTCTGGCAAAGCTCACTGTCCCCACCACCGCCATCAAAAAGTCATTTCCCTATAGGAGTCCCACACATGGCCTAACAATGGGAGGAGAGGATTAGAATAGCGCTCTGTCTCAGAGCAAAGGCGGAAAAAAATCTGTTCCAATCACTGGAGAAGACTCTGACTAGTTGGCCACATTTCTTCCTCTGGATTTTTCCCATGAAGCGGTTTTGTTTTTATGCTATTATCTTTCTTTGCCATCAGACAGTGTGTGGCATTGTGATCAGATCCTTGGATTGTTCATCTGCTGAATGGTTAAATCTGCTCTCTGATGTGGAGGAATCTTCAAAGTGGAGAAACCCACAGGGGGACGTTGCTAGTTGATAATTAATGTAGTCAACTGCATTGCCAATTTTAGATTTGCAAGATGAGAAACTGAAATATTTCTGCTTTGAATCTAGCAACAAGCACTACCAAATGTCTTACCTCATCTTCAAAATGCTTCCTTGGAAAACTGTTCCCACAAAATATGAATTCTAGATCTTTTTTTGAAAACCAAAAGAGATTTAGCTCTTTATTAACTCTTATGTGGTTCCAGTAGAAATGATTCTCTATGGTTTCGTTTTATTGGATTTTTATTCGTACCCAAATCCTTTACATTTCCACTCAGTAAGGGACTGTACGTTATTTATAATGAGGCACACCTGGAGTGAAATATATTTTTATTCGACTTTCCTTGAACACTTGAAAAAAACAAGTGATCCTCCCCTATACCCAAAACAATCATTAAAACATAAAGTGGATAGCAATGAACATGCCTACATTTACCCTCACTCCTAGGACAGACCAGATATGGCCTTTTAGAAACAGGTCTTTGTTTTGTAAGCATTTAGTGACAAAGTAGCCAGAAGGTGTTGGATTTGCAGAACACTGCAGACAAGGGTAGGGGTGAAAAGATTTCCAATTTAATAAAAGCACTGCAGGAATATATATTTTTTTGCGGTTGTAGACAAAAATGGTATTTTTATAAACGCATTTCATGCAATTCTACGTCATTTCACATGACTGGAGGCAAGCAGCATCTTTTTTAATCCCACAACAGAGCATGACAACGAATGAGCGCATGTTGCAGCACCAGAGACCTTTTGATTTCTGTACAGGCTTTTGTTAAAAAAGAGGATAATCTAAGTTTGGAACAGTGATAAAGTTGTCTATCAACTGTAAAAAATTGAGCTCAACAGAACCAGTTACAACTGGAGTATCTGATCATCAATGAATTAGAGAAAAAGCCATTTGTTGTTTAACACAACAGTCACATATCATCGGGTAGGCCTACTGTTTATGCACTTGTAACCTTTTTTCCTTAGGGAACCTTATAATTTTCTAATTTATTCTATTTTATTCCATGATGTTGTTGTTACAAAATAGATTTGTGTTGACTCTGATCAGGGCATGGGAATATGAGTGCATCTGCCTGGCTAAATTAACAAACTAGGCATGCATAGCTCAGCGCATGAGCCAAACTCGTGTTTTAAAAGTAAATTCAAAGGCACTGTAGAATGAGTGCATAGCCTTTATGGACTTTTATTCGTACCCCAATCCTTTACATTTCCTCTTAGTATTGACATAAAATTTGATTTGTTTAGCAAAAATGTGATTTTTATCTGGTCTTCATGGATGTTATTGAAAAAGAAACAGGACATCAGTAAGGTCCTACACGATCAAACACTGTCCATATTATAGCTTCACATTTTTATCATAGCCAGGTAGAATATAATATGAGGCAAACAATACAATGTACATCTGACATTTTGTCTCGCAAAGACAGTCTCTGAAGTCATCTTCTTAGGTCCTATCACTAACCCTCAGGGAGGCTGATGTAATGACCCCTGACCCCTTGTGACACATAGAAGAGGCCTTTAGCAGCAATATCACTGTGCCAGATGCTGCAGTCGCTTCCTCTCAAACAGACACATTTCACAAGTGGCTCTGATGGGGGGATGCCCATGGTGATGTCTCTAAGAGGGACAAACATCAGATCCCAGTGCCTGATGCCATAGTGGGGCCCTCGGACACCAGCCATGATAATGTGAGATGTGTTCTCACACAGTCTTAGGCTGGGCCTTTGGTGACAAATGTTTTTCATATGTCATGATGATACAGGGAAGGAATGTGCCAAGCCGTAAGACAAATCCAACTATTTCACATCTTTGTAAGACCTTGTTTTTATACTTCATATCTGCAGAAATGATCCATTCTATAGATTGCACCTGAGGTCTTGGATGGATTTCCTGTTTTTATCTGCCACTGTGCTGTGATAGTAGCCGTGGTGAGATGACGTACTATAGTTTAGACACACAGACCAGCCAGGACTTTGACAGCAGCACTGGGCTTGGCTCCCGTCTCAGATAGAGGACAAACCGTTTCTAATGAATACCCTGACTACACACGGAGGCAAAGGAAACACAGGGAGCCAGTCTTCACATGGACCAAGGCCGATAGCACCTACACCCAGATCCACACCCAGACAGATAGCATCAAGACAACCTGTCCCCCATCCCCTCCCCCTCAAAATTTGCTTCACGGTGGAGGATCGGGTCAGATAAAAAAAGGTAATTTATAGCAGTGTTTCAGGTTAACAAGGCTTACACTACAGGGATTAGAGCCTATCTCCTGTAACAGCCCAGCCAAGTGTGTTTGAGGTTTTGTTTGCATAGCTCACAGAGTAGTGCTTTGGGGAATAAGGTGTGATTATCAGGGCTACAGAGCTTTGTATGAGTGTGGTGAAGGGCCTACAGCTGGCAAAAGGCCATTGAGCCAAAGATTGTGGAAACAGTGACCACAGCACACAGATCAATACACATACTATACAACGGACAGGTAATGTCAGTCAGTGCTGATGCTCAAATAAAACAGGGCCAGCTTTTAGAAATGCCCCTTACATACTGCATTTCTAAAAATAAACTAATTGTTGGCCTCAATTTAACCTTGTCTAAGGTTTTTAGATATTCCTGTCTTCATTAAACAAGCTTGCAGTGGAGGTTTGAAAACAAGGTTGCTAACCAACTAATAAAAAGTACCTTCCACTTGTTGGGCTGATAATTCAAATGCCAAAAATCTCACCCCAAATGTATTTTCTGCTCTAACAATACCAGCAGGACCCCCCTGTGCGTTCACGGATAAAATATCCCGTCATTCAGTCATTACCAAGCCGCACAGTAGGATAACATTATAAAAATGTCATGGTCACCCTTATTAGCAGGGAGAGCAGCCCTTTTGATTGGTTTGTGCATGAAGTCTGCAATGGTTTCCATATGGAACCCGCTTCATTTTTTAATAAACAGCATGGCATTACCCAGGGCCGAGGTGATCCCCATTTCTCTACAACCTCAAGTATTTTTCTAATGGGCTCTACATGTCCAGGATTTCCTTCCATTTGAAGGCATGCAGCATGCAGCGCTGCAGTGTTTCCACTGTAATTCTTTCAGTGTGGCCTGCCTGCCCAGACCTCTCGGTGTAGTGGTGTTAGGGGGATGCCAACCACGATGGGGCCCAGGGCCCACGGCCACATCCTCCCCCTCCACACCGCGCCGTAGTTTCCATTACCCCAGTGGAAGGAAGAATAAAGGGCTGATGTGTGGATGTGTGGTCCAAAGGCCTGGACAGTCTGGGCCAGGTTTAGGCTGAGCTGGGCTGCCTGACGACAGCTTGTCAGAAACAGAGGCTCAGCAGGATAGCGCTCATTCTACAACTACAGTCAGAACCTACGGGTTCTTACAATAGAAACTACTCTCTGTGGAATTTCAACATCAATTCTGACCAAACGTTCTACATGTGAATTTACAAGCCCTTCCCGTGAGCCTCTGGATCATTGGATCATTCCTACTCTGGCCGGTAAAAAACAGACATTTCATCCACCTCCTTACTTATTTGATGCTAGGTGTAAATCAAGTTGTTCCAGTAGCTGTGACAGCTGAAATAAGTTTATAGTAGGTGTCTTTCTTTTGTTCCTTTGTTTGACGAGAGCAAGACACACTTGGTTCTGTCATGTTTTCAGATGTCAGTCTAGCCACCCTCCACCAGTGAGACAGTACATAGCCTGAGGGGCTGAGTATCATGGGTGCCATGGCACAGGGAGAAGGGGGAGGAGGGTTTGCAGTGGGTACACCGGGGGGGGCAGAGCAACACCATGTCAGAGCGTAAGCAGACGATGCCCATTTCAGACACATTAATTCAAACAGTCAGACCAGCCATGAAACCATTTCCACCCACCATATCCATCCTACTGTCGCCAATACTGTTGTGAATACAGTTATTATACTGTAGTTTTTACAGTTTACTTTGGTATAAATACTGTAGTATGAAAACACTGTAGTATATACTATAGTAATTACTGTAGTGTTTTTGCTGACTGTAGTGTTTTTGATGACATTACTGTAGTATTTACTGTAGTGTTTTTGTTGTCTATATTAAACTGTAATATTTGCTATAGTATTCTACAGTATACTACAACATTCTATAGTAAGTACTACACATTAACAAGGTATATAACAGTGTGTAATATAGTTTTCTACAGTATACTACAGAATGCTACAGTAAGACCTGTAAAATTCTTTAGTAACTATAGTATTTTTTCATGTGGGTCTCCTTATCTCCATCTCTCCCTCTCTTCTCTCTGAAGTTACAGCCTTACCTGAGTTATAGACATCATGTGTGTGGGTAGCCTATCAACAATGGTGGTCACAGGGGAAACACGGAGATAAGGTGTGTGTAGGCACGGCAACACTGTGCAGAGTGTATCTACACCATACATCAAAGAGGAGACTACAGCTACGCTAAGCTCTGTATGATGGATATTAAGATACAGTTGAAGTCGGAAGTTTTCATACACCTTAGCTAACTACATTTAAACTCAGTTTTTCACAATTCCTGACATTTAATCCTAGTAAAAATTGACTGCCTAACTGACCCTGTCTTGGGTCAGTTAGGATCATCACTTTATTTTAAGAATGTGAAATGTCAGAATAATAGTAGAGAGTGATTTATTTAAGCTTTTATTTCTTTAATCACATTCCCAGTGGGTAAGAAGTTTACATACACTCAATTAGTATTTGGTAGCATTGCCTTTAAATGGTTTAATTTGGGTCAAACATTTTGGGTAACCTTCCACAAGCTTCCCACAATAAGTTGGATGAAATTTGGCCCACCCCTCCTGACAGAGCTGGTGTAACTGAGTCAGATTTGTAGACCTCTTGCTCGCAAATGCTTTTTCAGTTCTGCCCACACATTTTCTATGGGATTGAGGTCAGGGCTTTGTGATGGCCACTCCAATACCTTGACTTTGTTGTCCTTAATCCATTTTGCCACAACTTTAGAAGTATGCTTGGGGTCATTGTCCATTTGGAAGACCCATTTGCGACATGTTTTAACTCCCTGACTGATGTCTTGAGATGTTGCCTCAATATGTCCACATAATTGTTCTTCCTCATGATGCTATCTATTTTGTGAAGTGCACCAGTTCCTCCTGCAGCAAAGCACCCTCACAACATGATGCGGCCACCACCAATCTTTACGGTCGGGATGGTGTTCTTCGGCTTGCAAGCCTCCCCCATTCCCTCCAACATAACAATGGCTTTTATTTTACTGTGGATATAGATACTTTTGTACCTGTTTCCTCCAGCATCTTCACAAGGTCCTTTGCTGTTGTTCTGGGATTGATTTGCACTTTTCACACCAAAGTACATTCATCTCTAAGAGAGAGAACCCGTCTCTTTCCTGAGGGGTTTGACGGCTACGTGGTCCCATGGTGTTTATACTTGCGTATTATTGTTTGTACAGATGAATGTGGTACCTTCAGGCATTTGGAAGTTGCTCCCAAGGATGTACCAGACTTGTGGAGGTCTATAATTATTTTTCTGAGGTCTTGGCTGATTTCTTTTGATTTTCCCATTTTCCCCTCAAGCAAAGAGGCACTGAGTTTGAAGAAAGGCCTTGAAATACATCCACAGGTATATCTCCAATTGATCAAATTATGTCAATTAGCCTATAAGAAGCTTCTAAAGCCATGACATTTTCTGGAATTTTCCAAGCTGTTTAAAGGCACAGTCAATTTAGTGTATGTAAACCTCTGACCCACTGGAATTGTGGTACAGTAAATTATAAGTGAAATAATCTGTCTATAAACAATTGTTGGAAAAATGATTTGTGTCCTAACCGACTTGCCAAAATTATAGTTTGTTAACAAGAAATGTGTGGAGTGGTTGAAAAGGGAGTTTTAATGACTCCAACCTAAGTGTATGTAAACTTCCGACTTCAACTGTACTTCTTTCTTATTGTCAAGGAGGAATGGAACAATAGCGACTCATAGCTTAACAGAACATATTCAATCAAAGAACATGAATAAGTGCTATGGACATGCAGACATCTAGAAATATTCACCTCTGTGGAAATGATTTGTCCTCTCAAAGGCCAGGGATTCAAGTACAGCCTGCTTTAGAATCTATGTCCTTTGAACTCTGGCAGACACATGGGTAACTTATTATTTACCATCATTCAATGCAGTCTTCTCTTCAGTCTGAATGTCTATGTTCAGGTCAAAGACAGATTTTGAAGAATAACATTTTCTGGAGTCATGAGGGCTTTGGTTGAGTATAAAGGTTGAGTCACAAAGTGACAATGAGCAGCGCTGCTAAGATGGCTTCTCTCTCTCAGACATTGAGCAGCTCCCCTTTGGCATGGCCTGTTTGCTTGTGCTGGTCTCGCTTCTGTTGTTCTACCCCAAGTCTGGCTCCTAACCTATTACACTAACTGTCTGTTAGATTAACCAGCTTGGCCGATGGCGCCAACACGGCTACCATTTTACCATTATCATCTACATACCGCAGCATGTTGGATTTGGCCAGGAGGAACCAATGCTATGGACCGTATCTTTCCAAATTGACGGCTAAACTTAATGCACAGAAAATTGCCTCCTCGATGGTGTTGTTTATTTCCATGCCCATGATACATGTTTTCATTGAAGACCCTCTCATTTTCCTTTGTGAAGCAGCAGCTTAGGAACAGAGATCGAAATGGTAAACGACAGCATGCTAGTATTAATGAACACGTCATTGCCATGGTAGCAATGATATGAAATAAATAAATGACCAGGCCTAGTGTAATTGCCCATTAGAGACTGGAACATTGCAAGAATATGAGATCTGCCCAACAAAGGCCCATTCTGTAGCTTTTAAAACGGAGAGCAATCATATTACATACAGTATGGAAATTCTGATGGCTTCATGTGAAGATATGAATAGTAGGCCCATAATAGTTGTGGCTTTGCTTGAATGATCCCTTTTGAACCGATGGTTAGAGCATTGCCTTCAAATGGCTTTAGCTGTCCCACCACTGTCAGACATAACGAAGACAAAAAAGAATACCACCTAGTTTCAGTGTTTGGGTCAAGTTAATGTGTTTCACAGGTGTAGACTTGGGGTATTAGGTAATGGTCGGTGGCCAGCGTTCTCTGTGTGCCACCTGAAGAACACTGCTCTCACTCACGGCTGGGTGCTCTGAGTAGAAGGATGTTCCTTGGATCTGAAATACAGAAAACTGGCACGATATGAATCACAGGAAGCTGCTGAGGGGAGGACGGCTCATAATAATGGCTGGAATGGAGCGAATGGAATGGCATCAAACACATAGAAACCATGGAAACCATGTGAATGATGTATTTGATACCATTTCACTGATTCCGCTCCAGGCATTACAACTAGCACGTCCTCCCCAATTAAGGTGCCACCAACCTCCTGTGATATAAATACACTACGTGACCAAAAGTATCATCGAACATCTCATTCCAAAATCATGGGCATTAATACGGAGTTGGTCCCCCCTTTGCTGCTATAACAGCCTCCACTCTTCTGGGAAGGCTTTCCACTAGATGTTGGAACATTGCTGCGGGGACTTGCTTCCATTCAGCCACACGAGCATTAGTGAGGTAAAGCACTGATGTAGGGCGATTAGACCTGGCTCGCAATCGGCATTCCAATTCATCCCTAAGGTGTTCAATGGGGTTGAGGTCAGGGTTCTGTGCAGGCTAGTCAAGTTCTTCCACACCGATCTCTCCAAACCATTTCTGTATGGACCTCGCTTTGTGCACGGGGGCATTGTGATGCTAAAACAGGAAACTGTTGCCACAAAGTTGGAAGCACAGAACCGTTGTTAGGATTGTGTATTGGAGGCAAAGTCAGGTGCAGGAGAGCAGAGTGTAGTGAACAGGCACACTTTTTATTCCGGTCAAAATGACAGCACAAATAACATAAAATGTGCCCAAAACATGGAACATAGACAAGAAATAATGCCTGTAACAACATCCACAATATCAAAATACACAATAACACGGCATCCCGGGTGGCGCAGTGGTCTAGGGCACTGCATCGCAGTGTTAGCTGTGCCACCAGAGACTCTGGGTTCGCACCCTGGCTCTGTCGCAGCCGGTCGCATTGGTGCGGCTGACTTCAGGGTTGGATGTGCGCTGTGTTAAGAAGCAGTGTAGCTTGGTTGGGTTGTGTTTCAGAGGACGCATGGCTTTCGACCTTCGTCTCTCCCGAGCCCGTACGGGAGTTGTAGCGATGAGACAAGATAGTAACTACTAGCAATTGGATACCCTGAAATTGGGGAGAAAAGGGGGTAAAATTCAAATATATATATTTTTTAAATACACATAACACAAAACAATCCTACACAAAGACATAATGAGGAACAGAGGAATGAATTCATATGAATTGATTGGGGAATGAAAAGCAGGTGTGAAGGGAACAAGACAAAACAAATGGATACATAAAAAATGGAGCGGCGATGGTTAGAAAGCCGGTGACGTCGAACACCGCCCAAACAAGGAGAGGAGCCGACTTCGGCGGAAGTCGTGACAATCGTCTAGAATGTCATTGTATGCTGTTGCGTTAAGATTTCCTTTCACTGGAACTAGACCATTAGCCCCAGACCATTATTCCTCCTCCACCAAACTTTACAGTTGGCACTATGCATTCGGCCAGGTAGTGTTTTCCTGGCATCCAACAAACCCAGATTTGTCCGTCGGACTGCCCGATGTTGAAGCGCGATTAATCACTCCAGAGAACGCGTTTCCACTGCTCCATAGTCCAAAAGCAGCGAGCTAGGCGGTCCCTGTTCTGTGAGCTTCTGTGGCCTACCACTTCGCAGCTGAGCTGTTGTTGCTCCTAGATGTGACTGGGGAAGCTCTAGCAGGGCAGAAATTTGGCAAACTGACTTGTTGGAAAGGTGGCATCCTATGATGGTGCCACGTTGAATGTCACTGACCTCTTCAGTAAGTCCATTCTACTGCCAATGTTTGTCTTTGGAGATTGCATAGCTGTGTGTTTGATTTTACACACCTGTCAGCAATGGGTGTGGCTGAAGCAGCCTAATCCACTCATTTGAAGGGGTGTACACATACTTTTGTATATATAGTGTGCATCACATTGAACAACATTAACTATTTTGGCGTAATTGCTGTGGAGGAACAGCTTGGGTGAGGTAGCACTTGAACAAGCGTTGCAGAGATTTTTACGAGGGGTTTGGCAACAACAGTTGCACCTGGCTGAGAGAGAGAGAGAGACACAGCAGTGCAGACGGCATGGTACTGTGTGTTGTGTAGTAAGGGAACACCTGGACTTGATGAGAGACAGATGTTTCGGCCAGTTAAGCCTGTTGTAAAGTGGAAAACAAAGAGCCTGATGGGAAACACAAGACGAGCCATAAAGCAGACAGTTTATCAGTAATTTTATTCAAATGGATAGTTTCGGCCCCTTATGCCAGTGGCACATGCCAAAAGGCTGGATTTACTCTGACTAAACAGATCCACTGTGACTGATAAATCGTAAAAAATTATCTAGGATTTTGTTAAACAGAGGAAGCAATACAGGCTACCCTCTTCGGGGCTGTCTTGGGCTATGGGAACTGTTCAAGAGTGAAGCCAGTTTGAGGACACCTTTACTGTAGGTTTTAGGACCACTTTAGGTATCAAAGAAATATATACAAAAATATATAAATTATTAATATGTTAAAATAAATGTTAATGACACATTGAATTTGGCCTTACTGCTATTAGCCCATAGAAACGCATTGAATAACAGTATACATGGAAAAAAACAAAAAATAAATCAAGTTTGTTTTAAAGTGTCTGTCCTTTTACCCATATTTAACCTATTTTTTGGTATTAAGCCCATTCCATATACACTTACAAGCCAGTTTATTAGGTACACCGAACTATTACCGGGTCATACCCCTCTTTGCCTCCAGAACAACCTGAATTCTTTGGGGCATGGATTCTACAAGTTGGAAAAATTCCACAGGGATGTTGGTCCATGCAGAATCGATGACATCACATCACCGCCACCAACCACCAGCCTGTACCGTTGACACCAGGCAGAATGGGTCCATTGAATCATGCTGCTTATGCCAAATCCTGAGTCTGCCATCAGCATGACGCAATGTTTTTCCACTCCTCAACTGTCCAGTGTTGGTGATCGCGTGCCCACTGGAGCTGCTTCTTCTTGTTTTTAGCTGATAGGTGTGGAATACGGTGTGGTTGTCTGCTGCAATAGCCCATCCGTGACAAGGATTGATGAGTTTTGCGTTCAGAGATGCCGTTCTGCACACCACTGTTGTTCTGCGCCGTTATACGTCTGTTTGTGGCCCGCCTGTTAGCTTACAAATTCTTGCCATTCTCCTTTGACCTCTCTCATCAATGAGCTTTTTCGCCCACAGGACTGCTGATAACTGAATGTCTTTTGTTATCGCACCATTCTCGGTAAACCCTTGATACTGTCATGTGTGAAAAGCCCAGGAGGGTGCCCGTTCTTGAGATACTGGATCCGGCATACCTGGCACAGATGATCATACCACACTCAAAGTCGCTTAGGTCATTCAGCAGTAACTGAATGACTCGATGCCTTTCTGCCTGCTTTATATAGCGAGCCACGGCCACGTGACATGACTCACTGTCTGTAGAAGCGATCCACTTTTGTGAACGGGGTGGTGTACTTAATAAAATGACCGGTGAGTGTATACTTCCATTAACTTTTTGAACTGTTACCAGGTTACCTTCAGACGAGTCTTATGAGGCTGGTGGGTGTCTTAGAGCAAAACAACCGACCTTTCGGTGGGGTCATATTTTTATAGCCTTTATTTAACTAGGCAAGTCAGTTAAGAACACATTCTTATTTACAACAATGGCCTAGGAACAACTGCCTTGTTCAGGGGCAGAACGACAGATTTTTACCTTGTCAGCTCAGGGATTCAGTCTTACAACCTTTTGGTTACTGTCCCAATGCCCTAATCACTAGGCTACCTGCCCCATGTGTTATTAGTGTGCAACCCAAACTTTTACAGACAGAAATTGGCAGATCTGCGCTATCGACTTCAGACAAGTCCTGTAACACTTGTGGGGGTAGATTTTTAGGAGGTCTCATGCTCTGAAAAACACAGATGTAGCTCGGCCACCTTCCTCCGCAGATGTGTAAGGCCTCCATTGGCGGATGAGATTTCCGCGGGGGCTCAGACATCGACTCTAGGGTGTTTAACAAATCTTCTTTTATGAAATGGACGTTGTTAAAGGATGAAAAGAGAAGACAGGAAAACTACCTGTAATGAAAGGGGAGTACAGTTTACATGTGGCTGGTAGACAAACACATGAATCTCTCTGCTTGACATACAGTACTGTTGCAGGATCTTTAGCAGTGTTGATACAGACACAGGCTAATTCTATTCCAATCCAAGGAGGCATAGGGAGACACTTCTGTCCTGTTTTGATCTGGCATCGCTTGAAGGGCAGATATTATGGACATGTGACGGATTCTCCGTCTCCTGCCTTGCAGAGTTTCTGGGCTCAGATGCATGAGTCACCAGAGGCAAGGTTGTATGTCCACTGTGTATTTGTATTCAAACTGTCATTCTCACTTTCAATAAAACAAGCACCCGTGGTTGGGTAAACCCCTGGTGTCTCTAAATGAAATATCATAGACTCATAGTGGATAGAATCCCATTCATATATCACTCTATGACTGAGATGACTGAATTATTATTTGTTTATTTTTAAACAGTTGCATTTCTGGTGTATTATGTTAAGTAATTTACCTTTGCGACAACAACTGTCCAAAATATGAGGTGTCTGAAAGCATTTTCTCTGCTCCTTATTATTGCTTATCCAGTGACCACAAGGGGGCACACTTATTCCTTCACAGTGTGTTTGTGGGCTGGGAGAGTCTGACTCACTCTGTCGTTCCATCAGATTTTAAAGTACAGTGTGTGGAGACACATTGGGCACAATCCACCAATCTAACAAATCTCTCAACAACTAACAAACACGTGCCCACATGCACACATGCAGGCACGCCGTCATTGCACATGAGCAAAAGCTATGCCTTTTCACTCACACTGTTCATGTACACAGCCATACAAACACACCGAGAGACATATTATTTCTGGAAAGCAAGGCTGACTAGGCCTCAACGGTCACCAACACAGAATAACGCACACAGCGCAGTCAAATAAACTGAGAAGCAAGTACTTAGAAAGTGTAATGAAAGTACTCCATCAAAGGTATAGCTAGCTCTACACTTAACACGTGTTCATGCCTTTGGCAGTGAAAGATTTGGAGTCTTACTCCAGTGATTTTTTTCCCCCCTTCGTGAATTAATTAGTCTTTGCCAAAGCTGGACACATTTGTCATTTGAATTTATGCTAATGAGCAGCAAGGTTTTCGCCGAAGAGCTGATAGGGCAGAGCAGCTGGTCTCTCCTTATGGGCCCTAACTGTCCTCCTTCCTCCCTCCATCTATCTCTCCATCTATAGTACCAGTCAAAAGTTTGGACACACCTACTCATTCAAGGGTTTTTCTTTATTTGTACTATTTTCTACATTGTAGAATAATAGTGAAGACATCAAAACTATGAAATAACACATGGAATCATGTAGTAACCAAAAAGGTGTCAAACAAATCAAAATATATTTTATATTTGAGATTCTTCAAAGTAGCCACCCTTTGGCCTGATAGCTTTGCACAATCTTTGCATGATCTCAACCAGCTTCACCTGGAATGCTTTTCCAACAGTCTCGAAGGAGTTCCCACATATGCTGAGTACTTGTTGGCTGCTTTTCCTTCGCTCTGCGGTCCAACTCATCCCACACTTTCTTAATTGGGTTGAGGTCGGATGATTGTGGAGGCCAAATCATCTGATGAGGCATTCCATCACTCTCCTCCTTGGTCAAATAGCCCTTATAGCCTGGAGATGTGTTGGGTCATTGTCCTGTTGAAAAACAAATTATAGTCCCACTAAGCGCAAACCAGATGGGATGGTGTATCGCTGCTGAATGCTGTGGTAGCCATGCTGGTTACGTGTGCCTTGAATTCTAAAGAAATCACAGACAGTGTAACCAGCAAAGCACCCCCACAACATCACACCTCCTCCTCCATGCTTCACGGTGGGAAGCACACATGCGGAGATAATCCGTTCACCTACTCTGCTTCTCAGAAAGACACAGCGGTGGAACCAAAAATCTTGAATTTGGACTCATCAGACCAAAGGACATTTCCACCAGTCTAAAGTATCTTCTTATTATTGGTGTCCTTCAGTAGTGGTTTCTTTGCAGAAATTCAACCATGAAGGTCTGATTCACATAGTCTCTGAACAGTTGATGTTGAGATGTGCCAGTTACTGTTACTCTGTGAAGCATTTATTTGGGCTGCAATTTCTGAAGCTGGTAACTCTAATGAACTTATCCTCTGCAGCAGAGGAGCTTGAGGGTTTTTGCGATTGCATTTGAAGAAACTTTCAAAGTTCTTGAAAGTAATGATGGACTGTCATTTCTCTTTGCTTATTTGAGGTGTTCTTGCCATAATATGGACTTTGTCTTTTACCAAATAGGGCTATTTTCTGTATACCACCCCTACCTTGTCACAACACAACTGATTGACTCAAATGCATTAATAAGACATAAAAGAATTCCAGAAATGAACTTTTAACAAGACACAATGGAAATGCATTCCAGGTGACTGCCTCAAGGCGGCAAACATCAAGGCAAAGGGTGGCTACTTTGAAGAATCTCAAATATAAAATATGTAACACTTTTTTGGTTACTACTGTACATAATTCCATGCGTTATTTCATAGTTTTGATGTCTTCACTATTATTGTACAATGTAGAAAATAGTAAAAACAAAGAAAAACCCTTGAATGAGTAGGTGTGTCCAAACTTCTGACTAGTACTGTATCTCTCTCTCTCTCTTCCTTTGGTTCACCATCTCTTTCTCCCTGTCGTTGTCTTCTCATCCCCCCCTCCTATCCCCCTGTTGGTCCGGGCTCCATGACCTGTCACTGGAGAGGGGTCTGCCTATGTCCCAGGCTGATAAGGCAGATAATTATCCACCACTTCACAGACTAGGGAAGTGGATTGTGGAACACACACTACATGCACACACACCTTCTTCACAATCAGAGTACGGAGTTGCACAATTCACATAAGAAATATACTTTGACTGACACAATATTGTCCTAAATACTTTTCTGTCATTTTTTAAATATATTTTTACTCTTCACACAGAGCCATAGTAATTCCATTACCACCATTTCTTTATATGTACAAACCAAAAAGTCAAATTGCATTCCTAAATGGGAAATTATTTGTCATATTCAGTCCAAAATCTCCATGTGGATACCATCTGAGGAAAACACTGTAACTAGCACTCAAGGTTGCCCTGACCAGGAAGACTGGATAATACATATTTGTATATCTCCTTCTTTAGAGTAGTGTGTAGACATTCTTGTGTGGACATTCTTTAGTGTAGGTGAAATTACAATGGATTTAAAAAAAATTGCAATCTACTATGGCAGTCACAACTTTCCTCTAATATGTGACTTAACCTAATAGAAGACCGTAAAAAAATCTGAGACAGTGGAAAACCAGGGGGTGGGGGGTCTGAAACAAAGGAGTTCTATCTCATATAGCCACAATGACAAAAACAACTCAACTCGTTCCCCCTCTCCACTCTTCAACAGTGGGCTGGTGGGAGTAAAAGCAGCTTAAGAAGTCGGTGGTATGTCCTGGCAGCGATTTGAGGGTCTGAGCGGAGCATTCAAATCGAGCCTCCCAGTCTATCCATTTGGTGGAGTAGACATAAGCACTTTGCAGCTCTGTCTGTAATTTTCTAACACATTGCTGGGGAGAAAGTAGCCCACGTAATGCTTTGTGATGCCTATTCCAATTTGAACTTTGCTTCAAGTGGGAGTCAAATGGCTGAGAAAGTTTATTATTAGACAATCCTGCAAGCAACAGCATGCATTTACTTTCTCTCTCTGCCTAGTGTTTCTGGGTAAAGTGAAATATCCCTGTATTGTGTTTTATGTTTGCTGACCTTTCTATCGAAATGAAAAATGTGATTACACGGAAGTCTGTGAATTACCTTTTCAGTATATTTCTTGATTGTGGGTATTATTTTGTAATGACAAAAGGGGTAAAGACATTTTTGATAGTGTTCCACTTGCACTGTAACACAATAGGCCTAGACCTTAATTAAACACAATAGAATGCCAAGCTGCATAAATTGTTGATTGTCAAGCAGAAAACTGCTTGAATGACTCAAAGTTTGATCAAATGTAAATGTTATATGTAGGCCTATAATATCAAATATATACATTGTTTTAGTTGGTTTTTCTGAACCATGTTCTTTCCTATCTAGTATCTACAAAGATATTGGATATTACTTTGTATTCATCATTACTCTTTATCCATGAGGTTATTCAATTGTAGCATACACCATATTGTGGAGACATGCCTATAGGTGTGCTCAGGATAATATTCCTTGGTAGCACTGATGCTCCTAACTTATAAAAATTAGGAGCACCACATACAATTTTGGAGCACCAGAAAAATAATTGTTTTAAGTGAGCTACATGTATAGCCTAGTCTGAGTAGCAGTCCATTTAGCGAACATTACACTCCTTGCCAGACCTTGTCATTGCCAAAGAGACTGGCCTTTCGGCGATATCAATGTTCGATTTTCGCTGGATTTATGGTGGAGTTGCTCATTGGTTGTGGAAATAACATGGAGAAAAATGTGATAGAGTTCAAGTCAGTAGAGGCTCCTCAGAGGAGAAACGGGAGGACCATCCTCATCCTCTTACTCTGTAGGCTAGCACCATGGTGTAGATGGAGGACAGCTAGTTTCCATCCTCCTCTGGGTACATTTACTTCAATACATAAACTAAGAGGCTCATGGTTCTCAAATCTTTCCATAAACTTACATAGTAATTATCTTCCGGAGGACGTACTTCAACCTATCAGCGATTTTGCTGCGTGAACTGACATGTTGTCCACCCAATCAAAGGATCAGGGAACGAATTGCAAAAATCGCTGAAGTTGGAGACTTTTATCTCCCTCACCAACTTCAAACATCTGCTATCTGAGCAGCTAACCGATCGCTGCAGGTGTACATAGTCTATCGGTAAATAGCCCACCCAATTTTACCTACCTCATCCCCATACTGTTTATATTTATTTACTTTTCTGCTCTTTTGCACACCAATATCTCTACCTGTACATAACCATCTGATAATTTATCACTCCAGTGTTAATCTGCAAAATTGTAATTATTCGCCTACCTCCTCATGCCTTTTGCACACAATGTATATAGACTCTCTTTTGTTCTGTGTTATTGACTTGTTTATTGTTTACTCCATGTGTAACTCTGTGTTGTCTGTTCACACTGCTATGCTTTATCTTGGCCAGGTCGCAGTTGCAAATGAGAACTTGTTCTCAACTAGCCTACCTGGTTAAATAAAGGTGTTCTCAACTAGCCTACCTGGTTAAATAAAGGTGTTCTCAACTAGCCTACCTGGTTAAATAAAGGTGTTCTCAACTAGCCTACCTGGTTAAATAAAGGTGAAATAAAAAAATAAAAAAATAATAATCTAGAACTGAAAGCACACGCTAGCTAGCACTGCAGTGCATAAAATGTTGTGAGTAGTTGACTCAGAGAGAGAAAGACAATAGTTGAACAGTTTTGAACCAATCAATTTATTTAAAAATGAAGGAAAAGCAAAAGAGAGAGAGAGATTTTTAAAACTTTCACTTAGCTAGCAAATACAGCTAGCTGGTTTAGCTTACTCAAACACCTGCCCAAACAGAGAAGGATGCTATGTTTGCTAGCTGGTTATGGCTATCCAACACTGGAATTCTTCCAAGTCAAGCTAAGCTTTTGTTTTTATTAATCTATTGCCAATGGGGCATGCCGGTGTAACTGCTAAACTGCTTGCTGACTGTACACTGCACTGCATGATGGTTTCGGGTTTACTAACGCATTAGTTCTTGTAGCTATGCTGACTATGATGTTAGCTTAGCTAATATGGTGACAACGATGTAGGCTGTGTGTAGCGGTTACCAGCTTGGAAAGCTGATTTGTTGTGCACAGTCCGAAGGGAAAAGGTGAGAGGAGGAGAGCGCATAGATTCGAGAAGGAATTATGTGATCATGCTGTTTGTATGTGGCTGCTATGAAAGTTAACTGTGTTTGGGTGTGATTAGGGGTATATTCATTTAGCCGATTCTGTTAAAAAACATTTCTTAAACAGAAGCAAACGGAACCAAATGGGGATAAACATACCTGAATTTGTCCAATAGAAATGATTGTTTGTAACTATTAGACTAAAGATTACACCCTATATCAGCTAGATGTAGGCAAGAATGTGCAAGGCGGTATTGAATGTGTCGTTGTCTGTCACCTTGATTACTATAATTTTTATCTCGACCTGTGCACCTATATTGTAAACTTTAATTCATAGGCTAGGTTGTTGCAACCTCATGATGGGTATAGGGACATTTTTTATATTATGTTGTACCCTAAACATTGAACTGGGTGAATGGAATATGACTGACAGTCATCCAAAATGCTGTAATAGAAATAAGACCAATAAGGCTATTCTCATTTTTTTTTTAATTGCGTCCTTGCCCATCTTAAACCGCACCGACCTCCATCGGTTCCAATAATTGCAGAATCTTTGTGATTGGAGGATAGCTGTGAGGGTGATCAAATCCTCTGTTCTCCTCAAGCTCATTATTACATTTTTTATTGTATTTTCTTTTTGGTCGGATTTAAAAGTGTCTCTCTACAAGTTCTGCTGCTTGTCGTTGACACTGCTGAACACCCCTAATATCCTAACTGAGTTGGCAGTAAGGGGGAGCACCATGGAAGAAACACATGTCTTTGCTAATGGTTTTAAAAAATGCAATAATATATCCTGCTCCAGATCAATTAACGTTTTGTCCTGAATACAAAGTTTTATGTTTGGGGCAAATCCAATACAACACATTACCTAGTACCACTCTTCATATTTTCAATCATAGTGGTGGCTGCATCATGTAATGAGTTTGCTTGTAATTGTTAAGGACTGGAGATATTTCAGGATTAAAAATAAACTGAATCGAGCTAAGCACAGGCAAAATCCTAGAGGAAAACCTGGTTCAGTCTGCTTTCCACCAGACACTGTGTATTTCTCCAAAGCTCAGTTGTCCTGAGTCTGCACAACACTGCCAGGGCTTAGGATCAAGGAAGACTGAAGTTTTTTACTACTATATCTCTTGACACATGGATGAAAATAGTCTTGGCCTCTAAACCTTCAAGCTGCATACTGGACCCTATTCCAACTAAACTACTAAAAGTGCTGCTTCCTGTGCTTGGCCCTCCTATGTTGAATATAATAAATGGCTCCCTATCCACCGGATGTGTACCAAACTCACTAAAAGTGGCAGTAATAAAGCCTCTCTTGAAAAAATCTAACCTTGACCCAGAAAATATAAAAAAACTATTGGCCTTAATCGAATCTCCCATTCCTCTCAAAAAATAAGTTAAACAATGTATATGAAACGCTTCAGTCTGGTTTTAGACCCCATCATAGCACTGAGACTGAACTCATGAAGGTGGTAAATGACCTTTTGATGGCGTCAGATGAGACTCTGCATCTGTCCTCGTGCTCCTAGACCTTAGTGCTGCTTTTGATACCATCGATCACCACATTATTTTAGAGAGATTGGAAACCCAAATTGGTCTACACGGACAAGTTCTGGCCTGGTTTAGATCTTGTCTGTCAGAAAGATATCAGTTTGTATCTGTGGATGGTTTGTCTTCTGACAAATTAACTGTACATTTCGGTGTTCTTCAAGGTTACGTTTTAGGACCACTATTGTTTTCACTAAATATTTTACCTCTTGGTGATGTCATTCGGAAACATAATGTTAACTTTCACTGCTATGTTGACGATACACAGTTGTAAAACTAACCTCACTGGAAGCCTGTGTTTCAGACATAAGGAAGTGGAGTGGCGAATGTTTCACTTTTAAACTCGGACAAAACAGAGATACCGGTTCTTGGTCTCTAGAAACAAAGAGATCTTCTGTTGGATCTGACAATTAATCTTGATGGTTGTACAGTCATCTCAAATAAAACTGTGAAGGACCTCGTCGCTACTCTGGACCCTGATCTTTCTTTTGACGAACATATCAAGAATATTTCAAGGACAGCTTTTTTCCATCTTCGTAATATTGCAAACCCCTCCTGTCTCAGCCTCCAGTATTCATGCTGCAATAGTTTGTGTCGGGGGGCTAGGGTCATTCTGTTATATATGTAGTTTTTCTCATGTCTTATCTGGTGTCCTGTGTGAATTTAAGTATGCTCCCTCTAATTCTCTTTCTCTCTCTCTCTTCTCTCGGAGGACCTGAGCCCTAGCACCATGCCTCAGGACTACCTGGCCTGATGACTCCTTGCTGTCCCCAGTCCATGTGGTCATGCTGCTGCTCCAGTTTCAACTCTTCTGTCTGCGGCTATGGAACCCTGACCTGTTCATTGGACGTGCTACCTTGTCCCGGACCTGCTGTTTTTGGACTCTCTCTCTCTACCACACCTGCTGTCTCTAACACTGAATGATCAGCTTTGAAAAGCAAACTGACATTTACTCCTGAGGTGCTGACCTGTTGCACACTCTACAACCACTGTGAATATTATCTGACCCTGTTGGTCATCTATGAACTTTTGAACATTTTGGCTATGTTCTGTTATAATCTCCACCCGGCACAGCCAGAAGAGGACTGGCCACCCCTCAGAGCCTAGTTCCTCTCTAGGTTTCTTCCTAGGTTCTGGCCTTTCTAGGGAGGTTTTCCTAACCATGTGCTTCTACATCTGCATTGCTTGCTGTTTGGGGTTTTAGGCTGGGTTTCTGTACAGCACTTTGTGACATCGACTGACATAAAAAGGGCTTTATAAATACATTTGATTGACTGGGAGATCAATTCACCTTTCAGCAAGACAATAACATATGGCAAGACCTGAAAATGGTTGTCTAGCAATGATCAACAACCAATTTGACAGAGCTTGAAGAATTCTGAAAATAATAATTGCCAAATATTGCACAATCTAGGTGTCGAAAGCCCTTAGAGACTTACCCCAAAATAATGTAATCACTGACAAAGGTGCTTCTACAAAGTACTGACTAAGGGGTGTAAATACTTGTGTAAATGAGACATTTCTGTATCTCATCTTCAATAAATTAGCTAAAAATTCTAAAAATATGTTTTCACTTTGTCGTTTGGGTATTGTGTGTAAATGGGGGTGAACAAAATATATTTAATCCATTTTAAATTCAGGCTGTGACACAAAATGTGTAATAAGTCAAGGGGTTTGAATACATTCTGAAGGCACTGTAGCTCGTCTTTAGGACACTCCCAATGTGTGAAAACATTTGACAAAGTATTGTTCCAATGGTGAAATATCCATTTAATTATACTGTACTGTAAGTATCAATATAAAGGGAGTTGTAATGTAGATCTGTTGATGCTGGACATCCCTCCTCTGCCTTACAGCTCCAGTCCTTCAATGGTCAGAGACAGCAGGTTTTACGTTTTCATCAGCACCTCTTTGGAATATGGCTACAGACCCAGTGGGTCGAACAGTGTGTTATAGACCCAGGTTTGGCTCAAACTCCACTCTGAAGTGAAACATAGAGTGGGAAAGGTGAGCCTGAGGTTTCAACATACTGAGTGAGAGATGGAGGAACTGAATTAAACTTTATTATTCATCACAATGTTGGCAGCTTTTAAGCTATAACACAATATATCCATTTGCATCTTTGGTACACCCACTTTCTTATCTCTCACATTAAGTATGGAACTGCTCTCTGCCCAAGGCTCCAAGCCCATCTGAGTGTCACAGGACAGGATAGTCCCAGAGGAATGTTTATACTGACGGGGACTGCCAAGCATTATCTGTCAGAGGTTCATTGTCGGAATCACAAGGGGACGATGTAGATCATAACATTGTATCATTATAGACAGTATTCTGACGGTCGATACCAGGAATTTTAATATGTTCTTGATCTTTATGAATTGATTGGGGTTAGGGAAGATACAAAGTGATGCAAATCTGAGACAGTTGTTGATTTGAGTTATTTAGTGAAAATGCGTAGTGATGCTGAGGCCTTGTTTCAGTCTTGTTTTTTTTCCTGATGAAGATACTCACTGCAACCTGTAATGCTAGTGCCTTAATCATTTTGGATTGAAAATGTATAGGCAGCCGAGCTAACCCAATTTTTTATATAAACTAAATTTAATCACATTCACATTTTCTCCTGACACACAAATGGACTAGAAATACATAACGTTAACAATTACTTACCCTGACTAAATGGACAGCGCACACAGGCTGTATGCATCTGTTTTTACTAGAAGCCACAGTTGATCAGACTGAATTTTTTTTCTCATTTTCATCCCCTACAGCATGTCAGGTCTCTAATCTTTAGATGTAGCCTAAGCTATATATAAACATTTATGTAATGAGTTTTGTCTTGTGTCTGTCCGGAGTGATTATTTGTTATCATCTTTGCTAAATAAATACCAGAGAAAAGTGGAACACCTACTTGATCGTGTGCAAAAAAATGCCCTGCGTCAACTTCTTTCTTTAATCTAACTTTTAATGGATGATACGATGGAAGCTATCAAATCATTCTGAATTGATTTCAACATCCCAGAAAAGACAGTAGAAAGTTCCATATATTCAGCAAGTAAAGCATCGTAACGTGCAATTACCTCTGCAAGCTCCTTGTAGTTGCCATTGATAGCAGAACGCTCCCTCTCGTCATGTCCTCTAAAAGCCAATTATTCCATGCCCAAAAACTCAGTGGTGTTGAAAAGCCGTTTGAGAACATCATTGTTTCTTCTTACTTCTCACTGTGTTGCGCAGTTTGAATATGCAGACCTTAGTCACGATCGATGCGGCATTGTCCCAGAAGCTGGAATCTGATGTGAGCATTTATATGCTCCCTGCTTTTGTTTAGCTGTTTAGCTGAACGATCAATGTTCTTCAGGTTACTGTAACCCTCTTTCGCCCAACGTTCAGACTTTCCAAAAAGCAGGCAAGGCCAGCAATACAGGCAGCTTGATTAAAGGCTCCCTGTTGACCAGCTATACTTTTGATACCAATTGGTATTGAACGCCCTCACCTTTTCATCCTTCTTCATGAAACTGATCTCCTTTACTGGCTCAAATAGCCGATCAATCAGCCTGTTACCAACCCTTAGTAAACTTTGGGGAAAAAAATGGTGTTTGACCAGATACAATGCTATTTTACAGTAAATAAATTGGCAACCAACTTCAGCACGCTTATAGGGAAGGACATTCATCAAGGACAGCACTTACACAAATGACTGATGATTGGCAGAGAGAAATTGAAGATAAAATAATATGGGGGCTATTTTGTTAGACTTCAGTGCGGCTTTTGACATTATCGATCATAGTCTGCTGCTGGAAAAACATATGTGTTGTTGCTTTACACCCCCTGCTATATTGTGGATAAAGAGTTACCTGTTTAACAGAACATAGAAGGTGTTCTTTAATGGAGCATCTCCAACATAATCCAGGTAGAACCAGGAATTCCCCAGTGCAGCTGTCTAGGCCCCTTACTGTTTTCAATCTTTACTAATGACATGCCACTGGCTTTGACTAAAGTTAGTCCATTCACTAAACTCTAAGTCTCAACTAAATCTTGTAATAAATAATGTGGCAATTGAGCAAGTTGAGGTGACTAAACTGCTTGGAGTAACCCTGGATTGTAAACTGTCATGTCAAAACATAATGAAACAACAGTAACTGAGATGGGGAGAAGTCTGTCCTTAATAAAGCACTGCTCGACCTTCTTAACAGCACTATCAACAAGGCAGTTCCTACAGGCCCTAGTTTTGGCGCACCTAGACTACTGTTCAGTTGTGTGGTCAGGTGCCACAAAAAGGGACTTAGGAAATTTTCATTTGGCTCAGAACATGGCAGCACGGCTGGCCCTTGGATGTACAGAGAGAGCTAATATTAATAATACGCATGTCAATCATGTCAATTTCAATTTCAATTTCAATTTCAATAAGCATTTTTCTACGGCTGGCCATGCTTTCCACCTGGCTACTCCTACCCCGGACAACAGCACTGCACCCCCAACAGCAACTCGCCCAAGCCTTCCCCATTTCTCCTTCTCCCAAATCCATTCAGCTGATGTTCTGAAAGAGCTGCAAAATCTGGACCCCTACAAATCAGCCGGGCTAGACAATCTGGACCCGTTCTTTCTAAAATTATCTGCCGAAATTGTTGCCACCCCTATCACTAGCCTGTTCAACCTCTCTTTCGTGTCGTCTGAGATTCCCAAAGATTGGAAAGCAGCTGCGGTCATCCCCCTCTTCAAAGGGGGGGACACTCTTGACCCAAACTGCTACAGACCTATATCTATCCTACCGTGCCTTTCTAAGGTCTTCGAAAGCCAAGTCAACCAACAGATTACCGACCATTTCGAATCTCACCATACCTTCTCTGCTATGCAATCCGGTTTCAGAGCTGGTCATGGGTGCACCTCAGCCACGCTCAAGGTCCTAAACGATATCTTAACCGCCATCGATAAGAAACATTACTGTGCAGCCGTATTCATTGATCTGGCCAAGGCTTTCGACTCTGTCAATCACCATATCCTCATCGGCAGACTCGACAGCCTTGGTTTCTCAAATGATTGCCTCGCCTGGTTCACCAACTACTTCTCTGATAGAGTTCAGTGTGTCAAATCGGAGGGTCTGCTGTCCGGACCTCTGGCAGTCTCTATGGGGGTGCCACAGGGTTCAATTCTTGGACCGACTCTCTTCTCTGTATACATCAATGAGGTCGCTCTTGCTGCTGGTGAGTCCCTGATCCACCTCTACGCAGACGACACCATTCTGTATACTTCCGGCCCTTCTTTGGACACTGTGTTAACAACCCTCCAGGCAAGCTTCAATGCCATACAACTCTCCTTACGTGGCCTCCAATTGCTCTTAAATACAAGTAAAACTAAATGCATGCTCTTCAACCGATCGCTACCTGCACCTACCCGCCTGTCCAACATCACTACTCTGGACGGCTCTGACTTAGAATACGTGGACAACTACAAATACTTAGGTGTCTGGTTAGACTGTAAACTCTCCTTCCAGACCCATATCAAACATCTCCAATCCAAAGTTAAATCTAGAATTGGCTTCCTATTTCGCAACAAAGCATCCTTCACTCATGCTGCCAAACATACCCTTGTAAAACTGACCATCCTACCAATCCTCGACTTTGGCGATGTCATTTACAAAATAGCCTCCAATACCCTACTCAACAAATTGGATGCAGTCTATCACAGTGCAATCCGTTTTATCACCAAAGCCCCATATACTACCCACCATTGCGACCTGTACGCTCTCGTTGGCTGGCCCTCGCTTCATACTCGTCGCCAAACCCACTGGCTCCATGTCATCTACAAGACCCTGCTAGGTAAAGTCCCCCCTTATCTCAGCTCGCTGGTCACCATAGCATCTCCCACCTGTAGCACACGCTCCAGCAGGTATATCTCTCTAGTCACCCCCAAAACCAATTCTTTCTTTGGCCGCCTCTCCTTCCAGTTCTCTGCTGCCAATGACTGGAACGAACTACAAAAATCTCTGAAACTGGAAACACTTATCTCCCTCACTAGCTTTAAGCACCAACTGTCAGAGCAGCTCACAGATTACTGCACCTGTACATAGCCCACCTATAATTTAGCCCAAACAACTACCTCTTTCCCAACTGTATTTAATTTTAATTTATTTATTTATTTTGCTCCTTTGCACCCCATTATTTTTTTTTATTTCTACTTTGCACATTCTTCCATTGCAAAACTACCATTCCAGTATTTTACTTGCTATATTGTATTTACTTTGCCATCATGGCCTTTTTTGCCTTTACCCCCCTTCTCACCTCATTTGCTCACATTGTATATAGACTTGTTTATACTGCATTATTGACTGTATGTTTGTTTTTACTCCATGTGTAACTCTGTGTCGTTTTATCTGTCGAACTGCTTTGCTTTATCTTGGCCAGGTCGCAATTGTAAATGAGAACTTGTTCTCAACTTGCCTACCTGGTTAAATAAAGGTAAATAAATAAATAAATAAATAATCTCTCCTTGCTCAAAGTGGAGGAGAGATTGACTTCATCACTACTTTTATTTATGAGAGGTATTGACATGTTGAATGCACCCAGCTGTCTGATTGAACTACTGGCACACAGCTCGGACACCCATGCATACCCCACAAGACATGCCACAAGAGGTCTCTTCACAGTCCCTAATTCCTGAACAGACTATGGGAGGCGCACAGTACTACATAGAGCCACGACAACATGGAACTATATCCACATCAAGTAACTGATGCAAGGAGTAAAATTAGATTTAAAATACAGATACAAATACACCTTATGGAACAGCGGGAACTGTGAAGCAACACAAACATATTCACAGATACAAGCATACACGCACACAATATCATACACACTATACACACATGGACACATATATTTTGTATTCTAGATATGTGGTAGTGGTGGAGTTTGAGCCTGAGGGCGCACAGTGTGTTGTTAAATCTGTGAATGTATTGTAATGTTTTTAAAATGATATAAACTGCCTTAATTTTGCTGGACCCCAGGAAGAGGAGCTGCTGCCTTGGCAGTAATAAATACAAATACAATTTATTTGGTGACATATGAATATATTTAGTATAGTTCAATCTAAAATTGACAACTTTTTTAGTCTTTCACTATTTTCATTTTTTATGAAATTTCACTGAGGAAGATGCTCCTCCCCTTCCTCCTCTGAGGAGCCTCCACTGGTATGTAGGGTGGGTCAGGGAAAAGGAAAGGGTGCTGCTATAATGGATGGTATTGGCAAGTTTTTTAGAGTTACTGTATTTTGAAGGAACAAAGACCTGGGATAACCATTTGTTAGTCTGATTGAGATTCCCAGAATATTTCCTTTAAAAACAGGACATGAATTTAAGTGTTTGACTTAAAAATGTCCAGTTCTCATGGAGATTTTATTATCACCAAATGCAATTAGCAAGAACAATTTATAGGGCTGGGGGTTGTGAAATATAAAATCTGATTAAGCCCTCTGCATTTTTGGAAAATTGTATAATTACATGTTGAAGGTGTCTGGAATCTATTACAAAGTGAAGAGCAGCAATTTAACATGTGGGTTGGAGTAATGCTACAGACAGAAAAATTATAGAAAGTGCATAAGGACTGCAAGTAGTCTAGTGGTTAGAGCATTGAGCCAGTAACTAAAAGGCACTTTAAAAAAATGTGTTGATGTGCCCTTGAGCAAGGCACTTAACCCTAATTTGCTCCATGGGCGCCGTACAACTATGGCTGACCATTTAAAACAAAGCATTTCACTGCACCTGTCCAGTGTATGAGACAATAAAACATGTATTTTGTATTTGTTATGTACAGTAGCAAGAAAAATGTCATAAATGAACTCTGTCCCTTCATAGGCAATGGTAAACACTAGTAGAGACTGATGGTGAGTCGTAGCTAGATTGTTCAGCTGAAGTAAAACTGAAGTGTCACCAGAACTAAATTACAGAGGAGCACAAGTTTATGTGTGCACAACATTGAGACTGGTTGCCTAGTCACCAGCAGAAGATGGCTATATCCTGGTCCCAGAGAGGGGTGGAGATACTTGCTTACGCAGCAAAGTCCCTCAGTACAGGCTGAGATGGTCCCTAGTATCCACTCTAACCTAGGCATCCACGCTGACCTTTCCACTCTAATCGTGTTTATTATCATATGGTACATGCAACCAACCCCACTCCTTGATTCTCATCACATTCCTAATTTAACCTCACTCCATACCTTAACTCAACCACTCTCACAGATCAGATCACAGCTGACCATGGGGGGGGGAGTAAATTGTGCTCTGACCACCGCAGGGGCACACACACACACACACACACACACACACACACACACACACACACACACACACACACACACACGCACACACACACACACACACACACACACAGAGGGACAGTCAGATGGGCCGTGGCCCGAGACTCTTTGGCCTGTGGCTATAGACCGCGTGGCAATCGACTCCCATGGACCCCTTTATAGGAGAGAAGTGCAAACAGAATTGACCTGAAGATGTTATTTTCAGAGGTCTGTTGACAGAGCCCAACTATCTATCTGTTGGTTCTTTATTCAGTCTCCGCAGGAGGCTCCATAAGCAGGTTGTCTGTAGCCTGGCAACAGGTTAGACACAATTCAACTCGTTCACTGTATACTTGGAATTAATTTACAGCATGATATGGCTATATACTAACTGGATATATATTTTTAAGAGGCTATTGTATTATTGTAAACAAAATCCTCAAAGCAATGTTGTGTCTGAACAACAAATTGTGGTGTGTAATGTTTTTTGACGATGTCCATGAGAAGGCAGTAAACAGGAAAATGTGGTACACAAGTGCTGTTCTGTCTATTCCAAATGTTATGGTCATTTGTCAAATGTTGAGTATTGAGAGGGCTGTTTTGGAGAAAAACAATGTTGGCCTCGGTGTGGTAACTGTTGGTTATCTGGTTGCACACTGCACAGGCAATAGCCTTATTCATTTGTGTTTTTTAGTCAGGCAGCACTACAGACCACCATAGCTCTGAGGGTCCTCCTCCTTCTTGTCCATTAATAATGCAGAGTGTGGTTTTGAGAGATGAGGAAACAGTAAACAAGATCGTTGTCCATCCAGAGCGGTATCCTATGAAGCATGCTAGATCTACTCAGGATTTTCTAAAGCTAATCAGCTACACATCCAAGCTCAGTTTTCATCCGTACTACGACGGTGGATATTGCCATCCGCCTGCAGCTAACTCTAGCAGGCTTGTAACTGCGCGTGCATGTCACACGTGGCTAGTTAAACGCCAAACTCTTCATTGAGACAATGCTGAAACATCAATCCATGGGCAAGTCAGTGCCACATTTTCACTTGTGCCAAAATCAAAATGAAGGAAAAGTTACAGTATCTTCCAAATTCAGCAGGCTATAGTGTAAAGTTGCACATACATCCTGCCATTACTAAATAATGTGATAGGTATTTTAACTCCTCAAAAGTGGTTTGTATTATACTCCTCTGATGAGATGACATCATGACCAGATGAAGGCCATTGATTGATTTAGAATCACTGACAACAATCAAACTCTGAATGATTATTAATGCATATCTTATTAAATCTGACTGATTAGAAGCTAAGGAGAGATTTTACTCAAATATCAATTACCTCCACAATAGTGTTGAATCACTTCATTCCATAGAGTGTATAGCTTCTCTACCATTAATAAACATACTATTTCATAGGAGAATATCAGACATTAAAACAAATACCAGAAGCAACAAAATAACTATGACATACTGAATGAGTCAGTGATGGGACCAAATGTACTTTTCCATGCCTACTTTGGGCCTTTGAATCCTCTGGTCACTGTGTTAAAGAAACAGCATGTTGTTATTCCTTAAGCTAACACCCAGGAACCTGTGTAGTGTCCTCCATGGATTTAATGGTTACAACAGCAACTCAATTTTGTTGTCAAATAAAGGAAGGTTGGGGGAAAAAGGCATGGCCTTCTATCAGGAAAGAGGACACATGCTATTATTAACAGTAGTAGAGCCATGACAGTGAACAGAGCCAGACCTGTGTAGGGGCCTTTTACCCCCCCCAAACCAGCCACCATCTTCTGAAAAATGCACAACGCGAACAGAGGTGGGGTTGATGCAGGGACCTGCTTCCACCACGACTAACCGCTACATGTCCAGGGCCATTACTTATTTATAAGACATGCCTGGTAAGTGCCATAGTGGCCCTGCGATTTTTCCTCAGTGCCATAAGGGCACTTTCATACACCCTGTTAACATTTCAACCACTGGGAGAGGAGAGCGATAACAACAACAAAAAACACCCAATTAGTTACAGTGTCCAGAGCAAGGGCCGAAACCTGGGCCGACGAGATGACTCCGATAAATATTTAGATGTGTTATAGGACTGTACCCTGTGCTGGTCAAGATCAGGCTTATAGGAAGTGATGAATGAACTGCTTTTCCATAGGTCCAGTTTCCCTATGAAGCCATTTGGAGAGTAAAAAAAACAAAACGTAGTTTTACCATCATTGCTAAATGTACATTGGAATCAAAACGATGCAGTGATTAACGAAAAGGTTCTGTTTTCTGAGAAAGACCCTGCGTTCCCTTTGCATTGTCTATGCTTTTGAAGGATTTTACCTCTTTCTCTATCCATTCTTTATACTTTTGATGAGAGAAGCACAATTATTTGATTGTTTATTAATTTATTATTCTTGGTTAATTATCAGAAATATGCAAGAGACTTCAATGGTATGCTCATAAGAGATGTGCCAGGTACAGAAATGATGTGGTAAGTGTTGTCTTTCAATTCCGCATTCGCTATGATTATTTCTAATACATGACTATTTGTAGAATTGTAGACTGATTTATTCATTCTACAAATAGTTATGTTCCAGGGGTGTCTGTATTGTCCAATTCCACATGTGATTTGTGTCATTTTACATGGTCATTTTGTCCATCAATTCCATGTCATTGTACCTTTAACATCATTACTTCCAACAAAAGTATTGCAAGCAGCAGGGATTTCATAATATCCATCTCTAAGGTAACTGTGGAGTGTGTGGGGGCTTCATAAATTTGGCACTTTGTAAAACAACAGTCCTTCCCTGCTACAAGGCAATTTTGGCACGTTGTAAAATACAGTCTTTCCCTGCTACAAGGCGAAGTGGGAGGATTCTTTGTTATCAAGTCAACAAAGAAATGTGACAACCCTGTTGAGTCCTTCATCCCTTTGTGTAAAGTAATACAGAAGCAATTCAAATTGGTATTGAGGGTGAAAAGCCAATGGCTTATTACGACCCGCTGTATGTTTCCAAACTAGGGTTGCAAAATTCCAGGAACTTTCAATCATTTCCCTGGTTTTCCAGAACTCCTGATCCGGACTTCCTGCTTATTTCCTCCTGATTCTGGGACTCCTCCAACTGGGATTTTGGGAAAACCAGGGAGATTATTGAAAGTTTGCGGAATTTTGCATCCATCCCAAATCCAAACTAAATATCAAATATGATAATTTCAAATGTAACCTGCCTTTGCATGAGACCACATCTGGTATAGTTGTTAGTCTGCTGAACAGTGGTTGGCTAAGAACCAGTTTGTTGAATCTTCAAGGGAGATACAGTATATGGAAAATTGGGTCATAGACTGTAAAATGTTGCTTGTAGTATATGACTGTTTATCAAATAAATAGTAAAACACACAATAACAACAACACATCTAAATGCTATTCAGGGGATTAACAGGTGTTGATGAAATTGTTTTTAGGGTGGAAAAATATCTTAATACATATGTAATACTTACGTATATAGTGTATATCAAAATGATTTGTATTTCTGTAAATATTTCAGTATGTGTAGTTAACATTGTGACAGACAGTTGATGTAGGTCAACTTTTCCTTTAGTCTTGTCTCTCAGTCTCTCAGCAGCCTCAGCCATGCCCTGTCTGTCTCAGGACACCGCTAAGCTCAGGCCTGCCAGTGTCACCAGGGAGACACACACTCTGAAAGAAGCTGTGCCAGTCAGATCTCAAACATGTCACTATACTGCACCGCCTGCTCTCTCAGTCCTCCCAGGTCCTCCTGGCCTCCACACCCCCAAAACCACCACCACTCATAGATACAAATCTAACCATGCTGGTCTGGGCTACCATACCACATACCAATGTCTGCCCTCCTGTCTCTCTCGCTCTCTCTCTATCCACCTCTAGACGGACAGGGGTGGGCTGCATTGGACGTGTGCCACCGGCATCTTTGCCTGGGCCATCTGCTTGGCGAACCCTTGGAAGGATCGCCACGCATCTGCCAGCATTGCCGGGGGTGTCATGGGGCCGTCAGGCGTGATTGATCTGGTCCATTTAGTCGGAGCAGCCAACATAAACACCAGGCAGGCCACTACTCAGCCTGGCCAACTGGCCCACACACAGGCCCAGGCTCTATCTCTCTGCCCACTGATCAGTCAACATGCCATCGCATGGCTGGTCCTCTGTCACTGCTCACTCCTCACTTGTCTCATTGTCAGGTTATTGCTTGACTATAACCACTTTTTCAGTTGAAAATGTTGTGTTCTAATTCAACTATACTTTGAAATATGATATATTCATTTGAATATGATAAAATCATCTCCAGTTATCAGCCCAAACAGTAATTGTTCTAATATTTTTTATTATTCGGTTGATGATATTTCATAATTCAAGTTCAGTTTTGGATGTGATACGAGCCCTTATATGTATTGGATTATTCCATATGTGTTTTGCTCATCATGGCCCATTCACCAGTGGAAACATCAGAAGCAAGGTCATACAATACTATAAATGAATACTGGTCAGAGAAGAGTAGTGGCTTTTTATCTGACCTATAAAACTGGGATAATTCACATAGCACAGATATAGAATGAAATTCATCCAGTCCTCCAGTCTTTTTAAAAATGTTTTTATTAGTCACAGTTTAAATGATACTTAGAGGAAATAAAAAAGAGCCATCATCCCTACTGGTTGCTAGAGTTGGATTTTATATCCTATTATTGTCACCTATTTCCCATCTTATGCATATTCCATCCTCTTTATTGTTTGGTCTGTATTCTGGTACAACTCATCCCAGGGCCGAGATTGCATTGGTGTTTGGTTCCCTGAACAGAGAGATCATGGCTACAGCCCTTCATCCAGTGGCTATTTGTGCTCTGTGTGTATTGCATTACTTTGAAATTCAGCTCGGCCAAAGCTCTGACTTCTCAATGCTCCCTTTTAACAAGACCTGTGTTAGTCTTTGGGATTTGCCCACCGCCAGGCTATAAGGTTTTCCTTTACTGCTCAACCACATCACATAGGCTTTTTTCCTCTTAGACGTCTGACTGCCGAAGAGAAATCGATTCTCGAGCTGCTCCATTTCACTACATAAATATAAATAATTGTTTAACCGTTAAAAGTCATGTAAGGTTTACTTGATTTGTTGATATAGATGTGACATTTAGCTGAAAGAGACGCTAGGTTTTAATTGAAAAATGAGAAATGGACTTGGGTGTGTCCATGCAGACTAAGTGGAGACTAAAGAACTCTGGGAAATTGTTAAGAGCAGGGAAACTTGGATGTCCTCTCAGTTAAATATTTTAAAAAAGGAGAATTTAAAGCTTGTTCTCTCAATACGTATCTCTCACTCTCTCTCTCTTTTGCTCTCTCTCTCTATTTTTCTCAATCTCTCCCTGTCTTTCTCAAGCTTTTACAAAGTGCCTTTGCTGAAAGAGGCAGAATGGAAAGGTTAGATATGTGTGTATGAGTGTGTGTATTTTCATGTTATGAAATATCTCTTCAATACATTCACAAGGTGTCTCTATGTGGTGGATGTGATATATCCAGTGATTAAATGAGGACACGTAGCCTCCCGAGTGGCGCAGTGGTCTAAGGCACTGCATTGCAGTGCTAGCTGAGACCCATGGGGCGGCACACAATTGGTCCAGCGTCATCTGGGTTAGGGGAGGGTTTGACCGACAGGGATGTTCCTATCCAATCACGCACTAGCGACTCCTGCGGCGGTCGCCAGGTGTACGGTGTTTTCTCCGGCACATTGGTGCAGCTGACTTCCGGGTTAAGCAGGCGTTGTGTCAAGAAGCAGTGTGCCCTGGCTGGGTTGTGTTTCGGAGGACGCACACTCTCGACCTATGCCTCTCCCGAGTCCTTACGGGAGTTGCTGTACTGTATGACCTTGAATCTGATGTTTCCACTGGCGAACCAATTGGATACCATGAAATTGAGGGGGAAAAGGGGCAAAAAAATGTCAATAATTGATGAGGACGCGTAAAGTACATCATAACAAACCCTTTGTAATTAGGTTGAATACGGTTAAACCTGTAACAGACACAATGGACATAAGGAAATAAGTAATCATTAATACATACAGAATATTAGTTAAGAGCATCTTCACCCCCTCTGTCAGCGCTTGAGGGACACCAGGGGGCCAGCTAAGCAATACCATGGGAAAACTTGACTAAGGAGAAACTGGCCTGGCCAGGAAGTATGTGGGAGCGTTGTGACGATGTGGGGCTTTTCTCGTGTGAAATAAAAGCCCATGCAGCCCCAGAGAAAACCCCACCGGTAACGACTAAAAAACCCAGCGGTACAGACTGAAAACCCCACTGGTAACGACTAAAAAACCCAGCGGTACAGACTGAAAACCCCACTGGTAAAGACTGAAAAACCCAGCGGTACAGACTGAAAACCCCACTGGTAAAGACTGAAAAACCCAGCGGAACAGACAGAAAACCCCACCGGTAAAGACTGAAAAACCCAGCAGTACAGACAGAAAACCCCACTGGTAAAGACTGAGAAACCCAGCAGTACAGACAGAAAACCCCACCGGTAAAGATTGAAAAACCCAGCAGTACAGACAGAAAACCCCACTGGTAAAGACTGATAAACCCAGCGGAACAGACAGAAAACCCCACCGGTAAAGATTGAAAAACCCAGCAGTACAGACAGAAAACCCCACTGGTAAAGACTGAAAAACCCAGCAGTACAGACAGAAAACCCCACCGGTAAAGATTGAAAAACCCAGCGGTACAGACAGAAAATCCCACCGTTAAAGACTGAAAAACCCAGCGGTACTAACAGAAAACCCTATCGGTAAAGACTGAAAACCTCACCGGTGAAGACTGAAAACCTCACCGGTAAAGACTGAAAACCTCACCGGTAAAGACTTGAAAACCTCTCCGGTGAAGACTGAAAACCTCACCGGTAAAGACTGAAAAACCCAGCGGTACAGACAGAAAACCCCACCGGTAAAGACTGAACACCTCACCGGTAAAGACTGAAAACCTCACCAGTGAAGACTGAAAAAGTCAGCGGTACAGACAAAAATAAACATTGGTACAGACAGAAAAACCCACCAGTATAAACAGAAAAACCCACCAGTATAAACAGAAAAACCCACCAGTATAAACAGAAAACCCCACCAGTATAAACAGAAAACCCCACCGGTATAAACAGAAAAACCCACCAGTATAAACAGAAAACCCCACCAGTATAAACAGAAAAACCCACCGGTATAAACAGAAAAACCCACCAGTATAAACAGAAAAACCCACCAGTATAAACAGAAAAACCCACCGGTATAAACAGAAAACCCACCAGTATAAACAGAAAAACCCACCAGTATAAACAGAAAAACCCACCAGTATAAACAGAAAACCCCACCAGTATAAACAGAAAACCCCACCAGTATAAACAGAAAGACCCACCAGTATAAACAGAAAAACCCACCAGTATAAACAGAAAAACCCACCAGTATAAACAGAAAAACCCACCAGTATAAACAGAAAACCCCACCAGTATAAACAGAAAACCCCACCAGTATAAACAGAAAAACCCACCAGTATAAACAGAAAAACCCACCGGTATAAACAGAAAAACCCACCAGTATAAACAGAAAAACCCACCAGTATAAACAGAGAAACCCACCAGTATAAACAGAAAAACCCACCAGTATAAACAGAAAACCCCACCAGTATAAACAGAAAAACCCACCAGTATAAACAGAAAAACCCACCGGTATAAACAGAAAACCCCACCGGTATAAACAGAAAACCCCACCGGTATAAACAGAAAAACCCACCGGTATAAACAGAAAAACCCACCGGTACAGGCAAAAAGCATCCTGGACATTTTTGTTGACATAATAAGGTACTCTTTTCTTCTTCGGCCACCTCCCTTTCTGTTTTTTTTGTGTCTGATCAGTCTGGAACATTATACCAAGGTCAATAAATGGAATAGAAGTTAAATGAAATAAATGAAAAAAAAGAAAGTTTAATGATGGGAGGATTTATCTCTATTTAGATGCAGTAGGTAGAGGAGGGTGTATTGGCAAATGTCTTTCTTTCTTATGTGTTTAGCGCTCCAAAGCGTGTCAGCGAGTAGTTTTAAGCGTGTCTCCATTGGTGACATCCCATCACAGAGCAGTATGAAATGGTCCTGAAGTTGAATGAGTCGCTAACAAAAGCGAGAGGGATTTAGCACATGGAGGCACATCTCCAGGAAGTGTTTATGTTCCTGTTAAAGCCTTTCTCTGGCAGAAACCATTACATTAACGTCTCCTAGTTAGTTGTTTTCATCTGAACATTTGGCCGTGGGGTTTATCCATCTTGACAAGCACATAATATGTATTTCGGTGCATTGAGGAGGAATATGAGAGAGAGTAAAAGAGGGAGCTAGAGAAAGTTAGGACAGCCTCTGTGTTTTAGTCTTATTTTACACTCACCAAAGATGCATTAAAGATCCCAATAATCCCCTCAAAATGACATCTTCACTCTCCTCTTTGAGTAGGAGGAATGCATCTCGGCCAAATTACTGAAGACATTCTAGGGAGTTAGGGACAATGTAACAAACACATAAAGATCCCAATGTAATTTGATTACGACTGAAGAAGTATAAATATGGAGTCTTCCTAGCATTCCACACTAAGCCAATTAGAAGCTCAAAATGAATTTGTGTCTGTGCGACACCTTGACTTCCCCAGCAGTCAAAAGGTAACAGGTTCAGGGCCTGTGAAAGCTGAGGCCCCGTTGAAGCAGGATCATGCCCATGGTCTTCTAATGGAGACTGAATTATACTGTTGCATTACTGTACCTGGATGGGAGGATTGTTCGACCTTTAAAATACCTCCAACACGTAAGCAGAGAAAGAGGTTACCGTTTGTTTTGAAGAAAATAGGTTATAGGCATTTTATTCCATTATATGTCTATTTGACTTCTTGATCTGATGAGTCACCACAGTTTCTCTATCACCCAAATCACATGGAACAGAGTGATCAAACAAGCAACTTCCAACGTTTCCACCTAAGGACATACAATGCCTTCAGAAAGTATTCACACCCCTTGACCTTTTCTACAGTTTGTTTAGATTTTGTGTCTCTGGCCTACACACAATACCCCGTAATGTCAAAATGGAATTATGTATTTAGAAATTTTGAAAAATTAATAAAAAATGTAAATCTGAAATGTATTAATTAAACCTAATACGTTCAGGAGTAAACATTTGCTTAAAAAGTCACATAATATGTTGCAAGGAATCACTCTGTGCAATAATGGTGTTTAATGTGATTTTTTAATGACTACCTCATCTCTGTAACACATAGAATTATCTCAGTAGAGCAGTGCATTTCGAACACAGATTCAACCACAAAGACCAGGGAAGTTTTTCAATGCCTCACAAAGTAGGGCACCAATTGGTAGATGGGTAAAAAATAAATAAAAAGCAGACACTGAATATCAGTTTGAGCATGGTGAAGTTACACTTTGGATGGTGCATCAATATACCCAGTTACTACAAAGATACAGGCATCCTTCCTAACTCAGTTGCCAGAAAGGAAAGAACCTCCTCCTGCTTGGGAATTTTGCCATGAGGCCAATGGTGACAAAACAGTTGCAGAGTTTAATGGCTGTGATAGGATGGATAAACAACATTGTAGTTACTCCACAATACTAACTAAAATGACGAAAAGATGGAAACTTGTCCTGAATAAAATTATTCCAAAACATGCATCCTGTTTGCAACAAGGCACTAAAGTAATAGCGCAAAAAAATGTGGCTAAGCAACTAACGTTTTGTCCTAAATACAAATCCAATACAACAAATGACTGTGTACCACTCTCATTATTTTGAAGCATAGTGGTGGCTGCATCATGTTATGGGTATGCCTGTAATAGTTAAGGACCGGGGAGTTTTTCAGGATAAAAAAAGAAATGGAATGGAGCTAAGCACAGGCAAAATCATAGAGGAAAACCTGGTTCAGTCTGCTTCCCCACCAGATGCTGGGAGATGAATTCCCCTTTCAGCAAGACAATAACCTAAAACACAAGGCCAAATCTACACTGGAGTTGCTTACCAAGAAGACATTGAATATTCCTGTGTGGCTGAGATACAGTTTTGACTTAAATATACTTGAAATCAATGGCAACACTTGAAAATGGCTGTCTAGCAATAATCAACAACCAAGTTGAGAGCTTGTAGATGTATTTTTTTTAATAATGGGAAAGGTTGCACATTCCAGGTGTGGAAAGCTCTTAGAGACTTACCCAGAAAGACTCACAGCTGTAATTGCTGCCAAAGTTTCTTCTACAAAGTAGAAGTATTTTATGTAGATGGGTGAGAAAATGTTTTATTTAATCCATTTTGAATTCAGGCTGTAACACAAACAAATGTGGAATAAGTCAAGCAGAATTAATTATTTCTGAAGGCACTGTAGGTTGAAAGGTAAACTCCTAAGCTAGCTGCAAATGTATTGTTCTCCATACTTAAATTCATATATCCATTTGGTTTCATCTATATATTTCTTTATATTATAATGTTTTTTTTTTAACCTTTATTTTAACAGGCAGTCCCATTGAGACCGAGGTCTATTTTGCAAGGGGGCCCTGCACAAATTACAAAAGAATGCAATATAAAATACACCAAATTACAAACACACTCAAGAAAAACAATCACATTCCTCAAAAAAGAGATCCCCAATCATGGACTGCCCAAAAGGCACCAGTACATCCAGTTGCACACTCTTATAAAAAAGGGTTCCAAAAAAGTTATTTGGTTATCCTGATAGGAGAACCCTTTTTGGTTCTAGGTAAAATACCTTTTTGGTTCCAGGTCGAGGCCTCTGTGGAAAGGGTTCTACATTGAACCAAAAGGGTTCTACCTGGAGCCAAGAAGGGTTCTACATGAAACCAAAAGGGTTCTACATGGAACCAAAAGGGGTTCTTCAAAGTTTTCATCTATAAGGACAGCAAAAAATCTATTTTAGGTTCTAATCTAGATAGAACCTTTTTTTGAGTGTAGGGAACTCTGTAGATTGTTACTTACATGGGGTGAAAA
This sequence comes from Oncorhynchus kisutch, assembly GCF_002021735.2. Lineage (NCBI taxonomy): Eukaryota > Metazoa > Chordata > Actinopteri > Salmoniformes > Salmonidae > Oncorhynchus > Oncorhynchus kisutch. The sequence goes on along the minus strand of NC_034176.2, from coordinate 16,561,864 downwards.
TAAACTTAAAGCTGATTTACCTAACTCTGAGTAGACCGAAGGGATTTCCAGAGTTAGCCATCCCTGAGACCAGGTATGGTGATTAGTACGTCTAACAGTTATTCATTATGTTAGGTATGGCAGGAGTTTTTGCAAGTGAGCTTTATAAATAAAATGAGAGCAGTGAGTCGACATACAAGACTTCAAAAAGGGCCTGGCCTTCCTACTTTCTGGTAAAGAATGCAGTGATGTGTACTGGACTTGTTACCTGTAATAAAATGAAGGGCGCTGTGGTAAACAGCATTTAATGGCTTCTAGGAATCGATACTTTTTCATCGATATATGGAACAAACATGGGACAGTGGGACATGGACACAGTTTGACTTTGGGACACTTCCAAGATATGAACATGTTTGACAAGGTATGTTTCATGGGGGAAATCCTTTTAAGCTCTTAAATGTAATCGAAAATGTAATCTATGTAATCCCCTAAAGTAATTATCCTGAGAGGGCCATAAACAATAACTAGTAAGGCTGCATACTCCAAGAAAGGTTCAAATCTCACCACACAATCTCAAGTACCCAGTACAAATATGTTGAAAATAAGAAAATATGAAATATTTTATATGATGTATTTTCTATTCAACAAAACTGGATGAATATGGCTTGATATGACTTATATTTGTTCTAAATATAGTATACTCAATTTACAAAATTACCCACTATAATGTTTCACCTTCCTTATAACTGTAAAACACATTATATTTTGTTACGGAGAAAATGGTCTCTAAATGGTCTCTTTCTAAAGGTCTCTCTTGATCAAAACGTCTTCGCCAATCTCTGTGAATGTCTCATATAGCTCTAGTTGGATTTCTGAACTCGTTAGGAAACTCCCCTCCATCCCAAATTAATATTGTTAGTCTACGACAAACAGAAAGTGTTTTTTTGTTTAAAATCTATGAATTATTTAAGTGTAGATTACTGGCTATAAATCGATCTCTGAATGTGCTACAGTGACAAAATCACTCTCTCCTGCGGCGTTACGATGTAAAAGGTCCAGGAATATGTTAGTGGCTGAGATGTAGAGTTCAGCCAGGAGTTGATGGACAGTTGGAAGAGTGAATGAAATGGTAGGAGGGACATCTCAGCTTCAAGTGTTGTCAGATTTCACATCCTGCTTCAAACAGGACGTGAGGATCAGGGCTACCACCCATCACAAGCCATTTCAATCTATGGTGTCCACATATTGGTTTTTAAGATAAAATGTTTGTTGGAACTGGTACCAGAACCATGCATTCTCCAAAACAGTAAACAGTGGTTTAAACAGATATATTTCATATATCTCCAGACAGGAAGTATTCCCAATACAAATTGCGTAAATACCACAATAAACACATCATGATTATCCAGTTACATGGACATGCAGATAGCCTTGGATGTATTGTACTACGCTACACAGTTCTGACAGCTAACCAGTGAGTGATAGAGTAATTAATGGGGGGGATCACTACCTTACAGTAATAATCCCAGCCAAGTTTTTCATCTCTCCCTCTCTCTCTCTCTCTCTCTCTCTCGCTCCCTAGCTCGCTCTTTCTGTCTCTCTCTCTCTTCACCTGAGAGGCCTAGGGTGTTTGATGGGAGTTCAGCTTCTGCAATGTCTTCCTGTCTCTGGTGTTGTTCTACGGGATATTACACAAATTATCTCCCAGACGAAAGGTTACCCTGGGTACAAGGCCATTATTAATCGCTCAGCTCATGGCATTTGCAGCCACTGGCCTATAATTACATCATTCCGGTGGCCCAGTTCGTTTTGTACTTGACTAATTGTGTGTTGAATCTGCTCTGAACCCCACGGAGTAGGGTGGTAGTATAGCTGGGCTGGTGGGCCATTGTGAAGAAGTAGTATGCAGTAATTGTCAGAGCTTAAAGTCAAGTGGAGTTGATAGAGCTGGTTGTCACAGGTCTTCTGTCTCTGAATCAACGCTGTGTCGTTGTGTTGGATGTCAAGGACTTCTAGGGTTAGTCTGCAGTGGAGCTAGGTTGATTGTACCCCTTGTTGCTTTTTGAAACCTTCTGGTCTAGTGGGAGATGCAAAGCTCTCTGTGTGCTAGGCTGGACAAATGAAAAGCTAATGGAATTAATGTGACTCCACTATTGTTTATGAAATGTTACAGAATTGGATTTAGACATTCAAAGCAATTCACACAATAATCTTAATCATGACACCAATCCACAATGTTTCCAGGTACAGTGCCGTGAAAAAGTATTTGCCCACTGATTTTCTCTATTTTTCCATATGTTTGACACTGAATGTTATCAGATCTTCAACCAAAACCAATAAATAAAAAGAGTTCGTAGACTAACACAGACGCTGTACCTGAGTACACAGGTTGTCTTCATTGCCTTCTCAGAAAAGTGAATCCATTTTTAAAGGGGACCTGCGTGAACAAAGAACACAAAAATGTGATACTTATTTGACTTATTTAATAAACAAAGTTATGCAAAACACCCAATGCCCCTGTGTAAAAAAGTAATTGCCCCCTTACACTCTAACTGATTGTGCCACAAGTAGCTGCAATGACTGCAACCAAACACTTTCTGTAGTTGTTGATCAGTCTCTCACATCTCTGTGGAGGAATTTTGGCCCACTCTTCCAAGCAGAACTCATTTAACCCACTGACATTTATGGGTTTTCGTGCATAAATTGCTCGTTTCAGGTTCTGTCACAACGTCTCAATCGGGTTTAGGTCTGGACTTTAAATACAGTAGGACAATTCAAAACTAGAAATGTGCTGCTTTTCAGCCATTCTGATGTAGACTTGCTTGTGTGTTTTGGATCATTGTCTTGCTGCATGATCCAGCTGCACTTCAGCTTCAGGATGGCCTGAAGTTCTACTTTAGAATTCTCTAATACAGAGCAGAATTCAAGGTTCCTTCAATGATGGCAAGTCGTCCAGGTCCTGAAGCAGCAAAACATCCGCAAACCATCACACTACCACCAACATGCTTGACCGTTGGTGTGAGGTTCTTACTGTGGAATGCAATGTTTGCTTTTCGCCAGACATAATGTGACCCATTTCATCTTAAAAGTTCCACTTGTGAGTCATCTGTACATAGAATATTCTTGCAGAAGTCTTGACAATCATCCAGGTGCTTCCAGGGGCTTTTTTTTGGCAAACTTGATTCAACTTTCTGGATGAAATGGGTTCCTTTATGTCTGGTGAAAAGCAAACACTGTTTTCCAACCGGCATGGTGGTGGTAGTGTGATGGTGGTGGTAGTGTGATGGTGGTGGTAGTGTGATGGTTTGTGGATGCTTTGCTGCCTCAGGACCTGGATGACTGAGTTAAAGCAGTTCTGCATGGAAGAGTGGGCCAAAATTCCTCCAGAACAATATGAGAGACTGATCAACAACTACAGGAAGTGTTTGGTTGCAGTCATTGCAGCTGAAGGTGGTACAACCTGTCAACTAGTATAAGGGGGCAACTTTTTCACACAGTGGAATTGGGTGTTGCATAACTTTGTTTATTAAATAAATCAAATAAGTATCCATTTTTTAGGTTATTTGTTCACTCAGGTCTTCTTTTTGTAATATTAGGTTTTGATTGAAGATCTGACATTTGCAAAAATAGAGAAAATCGGAAAGTGGGAAAAAACTTTCCACTGCACAGTATCTTGCCATTGTCTCTCACACACGTGCGCATTCACAAGAGTGCTTGCGTGCGTTCACATGCACGCACACACTCTCACACATACACACAAACAAATACAGTATGTGTGCTTATCTATCACTTTCCATACCAATCTGTCGATGGAGGAGCATGTCACAGTAGCTTAACACTGATTAAGTGAGTCAAGACAGCAGCAGGCAGCAGCATTTCATTACGTTCCTTTACAGCCATTTCTCCATCAACACTCCTTTATGGGCCAAAAGCTCCCTCTCTGTGGGGATTTGGTATTGTATGCTTTTCATTTGTGAGCGGATCGCATTTCAGGCAGGCAGCCCACTTTTACAGTAACTCGTGATGACAATGCCATGGTACACAAATTACAGAGACACATTTCTAAGCCCTCCCCGCAGGAATAACAACTTATTTCGCCCACCATAAACACAATGGCATAATAACGGTCCCATTATGAGAAAACCAGATTCCTTTTTTTCTGTAACAGGAGAGTACGCTTGGGAGATTTCACATGACAACCTCTTTTGAAGGATAAACATTTGCTTTGCTACGTTTTGAATTTCCTTTTGCATAATATCCTCAATAGAGTTTCACTGTATTACTACAACTACTGGATGGTCGGCACTGTATACGTTCCAATGGCAGTAATCCTCTCCCTAATATGAAGTTCATGTACCAGTCTTCTCTGTATGGGACCACCAGTGCATGGAACCTCTTTTATGCTCCCTGTTGTTTTTCAGCAGACTTCACTTCTAGGACCTATTCAACCTTTCAATAAATTTGACTGACCCACTAATGTTAACCATTTTGAATGTGAGTATACGATTTACAATCGTGAATCTAATGGATCTGATACTTTACTATCCACATCCCACCACCTGTGTCCGTGTCTTCCCTAAGTCTTCTGCAGTCCTCAGCAGACAAAACCGAGATGACGCACACAAATAATGCTCTTCAGTGGAGAATGTATATCAGTGGGGTTACATCTCGCCAAAGGAAAGACTTCCTGACCCACAATCCGCTTAAACCTAACCAAGGGCAGAGTGAATTATGGCCCCCACTGCTCCAACTCTGTCATGGATATAAGAGAGAGGTCTGGGGTGCCGCGTGGCAATCGATTTCTCCTCAGGGGGGGAAACCGCCACAGACACAGACACTGTCGCTCTTGCCATGCGCCCCAGCTCTCTCTCCTATCAGTTCCTCAGAGTACCACACTGAAGCCAGCCTGGTCTGGCCCTCCACATCTGGAGGCTCGGCTATCAGATCCACAGGCCAATCCATATGGCATAGGTCTGACACAGGGCTAATTAAACGCAGTTAGATAAATCCCCTGGACTTCAATATAATCCTCTGGGTTGCAGTGTGAGAAGGAGAAGGGCAGCATATCCCCTGCAGAACAAAGCCAGGCAGAACGTCTAATGTTTAAAACACATGGATTTAGCGGTTAGCTGATGGGCCGGGCCACAGCCAGGCAGTGGTTTCCACTTTTTTGGGAGCTGACTTGGCCAAACGATTCCGGGGACCCAGTTAGTCTTGTGGGAGGTGGAAAATCCATCTCTGCATGTGTAAATTGACAACTGTATAAAGATAAGTAAATATCATAACCCTGTCTTGGATAATATATTTTGCTTGAAAAGACAGGTGTCGAGAATATTACTTTTCCACATTTGTGAAACCAGAATCCCAGCATGAAAAAAGAAAAACAGACAAGACAGACAGAACATCCAGAGAATACTAGAGGGACTCCGTATTCCATGATATCCGTATTCTATGTTCACCTGTCCTATTTAAGGATTTACACGACAGTGGTTATAGTATATGCAGTCAGTCTTTTTATTTAAACTTTTTCCATCATTCTGACCAAACAGACATACGATATACAAACATTTACCTACATTTTGAGGGGCTCTTTAAAAATACTTGCACAATGATATTGAGTCTAACCACTAAGGCGGGGCTCTCCAACCCTGTTCCTGGAGAGCTACAGTCCTTTAGGTTTTCACTCCAACCCTAAAGTAGCAAACCTGATTATATATACTGAACAAAAATATAAACACAACTTTCAACGATTTCATCGATTTTACTGAGTTACAGTTCTTATAAGAAAATCATTCAACTGAAATACAGTGCCTTGCGAAAGTATTCGGCCCCCTTGACCTTTGCGACCTTTTGCCACATTTCTGGCTTCAAACATAAAGATATAAAACTGTATTTTTTTGTGAAGAATCAACAACAAGTGGGACACAATCATGAAGTGGAACGACATTTATTGGATATTTCAAACTTTTTTAACAAATCAAAAACTGAAAAATTGGGCATGCAAAATTATTCAGCCCCTTTACTTTCAGTGCAGCAAACTCTCTCCAGAAGTTCAGTGAGGATCTCTGAATGATCCAATGTTGACCTAAATGACTAATGATGATAAATACAATCCACCTGTGTGTAATCAAGTCTCCGTATAAATGCACCTGCACTGTGATAGTCTCAGAGGTCCGTTAAAATCGCAGAGGGCATCATGAAGAACAAGGAACACACCAGGCAGGTCCGAGATACTATTGTGAAGAAGTTTAAAGCCGGATTTGGATACAAAAAGATTTCCCAAGCTTAAACATCCCAAGGAGCGATAATAATATTGAAATGGAAGGAGTATCAGACCACTGCAAATCTACCAAGACCTGGCCGTCCCTCTAAACTTTCAGCTCATACAAGGAGAAGACTGATCAGAGATGCAGCCAAGAGGCCCATGATCACTCTGGATGAACTGCAGAGATCTACAGCTGAGGTGGGAGACTCTGTCCATAGGACAACAATCAGTCGTATATTGCACAAATCTGGCCTTTATGGAAGAGTGGCAAGAAGAAAGCCATTTCTTAAAGATATCCATAAAAAGTGTTGTTTAAAGTTTGCCACAAGCCACCTGGGAGACACACCAAACATGTGGAAGAAGGTGCTCTGGTCAGATGAAACCAAAATTGAACTTTTTGGCAACAATGCAAAACGTTATGTTTGGCGTAAAAGCAACACAGCTCATCACCATGAACACACCATCCCCACTGTCAAACATGGTGGTGGCAGCATCATGGTTTGGGCCTGCTTTTCTTCAGCAGGGACAGGGAAGATGGTTAAAATTGATGGGAAGATGGATGGAGCCAAATACAGGACCATTCTGGAAGAAAACCTGATGGAGTCTGCAAAAGACCTGAGACTGGGATGGAGAATTGTCTTCCAACAAGACAAAACATCCAAAACATAAAGCAAAATCTACAATGGAATGGTTAAAAAATAAACATATTCAGGTGATAGAATGGCCAAGTCAAAGTCCAGACCTGAATCCAATCGAGAATCTGTGGAAAGAACTGAAAACTGCTGTTCACAAATGCTCTCCATCCAACCTCACTGAGCTCGAGCTGTTTTGCAAGGAGGAATGGGAAAAAAATTCAGTCTCTCGATGTGCAAAACTGATAGAGACATACCCCAAGCGGCTTACAGCTGTAATTGCAGCAAAAGGTGGCGCTACAAAGTATTAACTTAAGGGGGCTGAATAATTTTGCACGCCCAATTTTTCAGTTTTTGATTTGTTAGAAAAGTTTGAAATATCCAATAAATGTCGTTCCACTTCATGATTGTGTCCCACTTGTTGTTGATTCTTCACAAAAAAATACAGTTTTATATCTTTATGTTTGAAGCCTGAAATGTGGCAAAAGGTCGCAAAGTTCAAGGGGGCCGAATACTTTCGCAAGGCACTGTAAGTTAATAGGGCCCTAATCTATGGATTTCACATGACTGGGCAGGGGCACAGCCATGGGTGGTGTCACACCCTGACCATAGTTTGCTTTGTATGTTTCTATGTTTTGTTTGGTCAGGGTGTGATCTGAGTGGGCATTCTATGTTGTGTGTCTAGTTTGTCTGTTTCTGTGTTTGGCCTGATATGGTTCTCAATCAGAGGCAGGTGTTAGTCATTGTCTCTGATTGGGAACCATATTTAGGTAGCCTGTTTGGTGTTGGGTTTTGTGGGTGATTGTCTCCTGTGTCAGTGTTTGTACCACTCGGAACTGGTTTCGGGTTTTCACATTTATTGTTTTGTAGTTTGTTCATGTATAGTTTTTCTTATTAAAAAAACATGAACTTCAACCACGCTGCATATTGGTCCGCCTCTCCTTCGACGGAAGAATCCCGTTACAGGTGGACCTGGGAGGCCCAACTACTTGGGAGCCAGGCCCACCCACTGGGGAGCCAGACCCAGCCAATCAGAATGAGTTTTTCCCCATTAAAGAGCTTTATTACAGACATAAATACTCCTCAGTTTCATCAGCTGTCCGGGTGGCTGGTCTCAGACAATCCGTCAGGTAAAGAAGCCGGATGTGGAGGTTCTGGGCTCGTGTGGTTGTGATGCCGGTTGGACGTACAGACAAATTCTCTATAATGACTTTGGAGGCGGCTTATGGTAGAGAAATGAACATGAAATTCTCTGGCAACAGTTCTGGTGGACATTCCTGCAATCAGCATGCCAACTGCACGCTCCCTTGAGACATCTGTGGTATTGTGTTGTGTGACAAAACTGCACATTCTAGAGTGGACTTCTTTATATGCCACACCTGTCATGTGGATGTACAGTATCATCTTGGCAAAGGAGAAATACTCAATAACAGCAATATTTTATTTGACCTTTATTTAACTAGGCAAGTCAGTTAAGAACAAATTCTTATTTTCAATGACGGCCTAGGAACAGTGGGTTAACTGCCTTGTTCAGGGGCAGAACGACAGATTTTTACCTTGTCAGCTCAGGGATTCAATCTTGCAACCTTTCGGTTACAAGTCCAACGCTCTAACCAATAGGCTACCTGCACCCCAAACAGATAAACAATAAACAAATGTGTGCACCACATTTGAGAGCAATAAGTGTTTTGTGTTTATGGAACATTCGTGGGATCTTTTATTTCAGCTCATGAAACATGGGACCAACACTTCACATGTTGCGTTTATAATTTTGTTAGCTAGTATAATAATTAGCTGGTTGAAAAGCTGGGTCAGGCTACATGTAGTTACAACTGGGGTTGGAGAAAAAACCTACAGGAGGGTAGCTCTCCAGGAACAGGGTTGGAGTGCCGTGCTCCAAGGAATGCTTTGAGGAGCACTGCTCTCAATAAGTAAAGTAGAAGCAGCCTAACTGCCATTGCTCTTTAAGAATTTTAACTAAGCAAAAAGAATAGGCCTATATGAAAACCGACTCTCGTATCTCTCTGCACATTGCCATTGTATCACCTCCAACATTGCGTTATAAAATGTGTAATATTTTCATAACTGTGGAAAGATAATCTTGCACTTCAATCCCAATATGGAGTCATTTTAAACAGCCTGACTTTGGCATGAATTATGCAGAAGTATTCAAGCCCCACTCCTGCCCAGGGAGGAAGTACTCTCTCCCAGCCTCAGTCACAGGATATCAGCCACTAATTCATTATTCATCATGCTGTAGCTGGGCCACTTCACTTCGCCCCTGGTCAGATTCTCTTCTTCTTCTTCTTCTTCTTCTTCAGACTTCATCTGATTTCTTTCCCTCTCTCGCAATCCTCTCTTGAATGAATGAATGAGGGTGGGATAACCTGTATGTAACATGTGTGAAAGGTTACATACAGTGCATTCGGAAAGTATTCAGACCCCTTGACTTTTTCCAAGTTCTGTTACGTTGCAGCCTTATTCTAAAATGGATTAGTTTTTTCCCCCAGATCATTCTACACGCAATATCTTATAACAACAAAGTAAAAACAGGTTTAAACACATTTTTGCAAATGTATAAAAAATGTAATAAAAAATATAATATTTACATAAGCATTCAGACCCTTTACTCAGCACTTTGTTGAAGAACCTTTGGCAGCAATTACAGCCTCGAGTCTTCTTGGCTATGACACTAAAAGCTTGGCACACCTGTATTTGGTGAGTTTCTCCCATTCTTCTCTGCATATCCTTTCAAGCTCTGTCAGGTTGGATGGGGAGCGTCGCTGCACAGCTATTTTCAGTGTGCTTAGGGTCGTTGTCCTGTGAACCTTCCAACCTGCGCTCTGGAGCAGGTTTTCATCAAGGAAGTCTCTGTACTGTACTTTGCTCCGTTCATCTTTCACTATTCTCCCAGGTCCTGCCGCTGAAAAACATCCCACAGCATGATGCTGCCACCAACATGCTTCACCGTAGGGATGGTGCAAGGTTTCCTCCAGACGTGACGCTTGGCATTCAGGCCCAAGAGTTCAATCTTGATTTCATCAGACTAGAGAATCTTGTTTCTCATGGTCAAAGAGTCCTTTAGCTGCCTTTTGGGAAACTCCAAGCGGGCTGTTATGTGCCTTTTACTGAGGAGTGGCTTCCGTCTGGCCAGTCTACCATAAAGGCCTTATTGGTTGAGTGCTGCAGAGATGGTTGTCCATCTGAAATGTTCTCCCGTCTCCACAGAGGAACTCTGGGTTGTTGGTCACCTCCCTGACCAAGGCCCTTCTGCCCCAATTGCTCAGTTTGGCCGGGCGGCCATCAGATCTGTTCCTCGACATAATCCTGTCTCGGAGCTCAATGGACAATTCCTTCGACCTCATGGCTTGGTTTTTGCTCTGACATGCACTGTCAACTATGGGACCTTATATAGACAGGTGTGTAACTTTCCAAATCATGTCTAATCAATTGAATTTACCACAGGTGGACTCCAATAAAGTTGTAGAAACATGATCAATGGAAACCTGATCTCAGTTTTTTGTCTTATAGCAAAGGGTCTGAATACTTAAGTAAATAAGGTTCTGTTTTAGATTTTTAATACATTTGCAAAAAATGTCATTATGGGGTATTGTGTGTAGACTGACGAGGAAACAAATTCATTTAATACCTTTTAGAATAAGGCTCTAACGTAACATTTTTTGGGAAAAGGTCAAGGGGTCTGAATACTTTCCGAATTGTATACAGTGCCTTCGGAAGGTATTCATACCCATTGACTTATTCCACATTTTGTTGTGTAACAGCTTGAATTCAAAATTGATTCAATTGCTTGTTTTCCTCTGACACATCTAGTTTTCCTCTGACACATCTAGTTTTCCTGACACATCTAGTTTTCCTCTCAAGTTAATTTGATAACATGCAACTACACATGTGAAAACGTGATCACATTTGAAGAGTTCAAAAATTTCACATATAAAATCATGTGTTTTTACTGTAAGGGAAGACAATAGCCTGCTCAACTTTCACTCTTCCCCACTCTGTGTGATATTCCATTGATTAGACAGCAGGAGATGCTGCCACACACCTTTATGAAGGCTTTCCATTGTGAGTGGGACAGGGGGACCTGGGTGTGTAACTGATCCAGTGTAGCGGTGTTGGTCAGGAGGCTTCCTGCCATATCACTATCACAGTATGAGACGATTCAACCCCCTAGGTGATCTACGTGGGCCAGGAAGTGATGTCATAGCCTTAATGGACATTCCATCAATCATGGGAGAGCCTGTAAGTTGCTCTGGATAAAAATTTAAAAAACAAATATTTGGAGACGTTGTTCAGCATAAAGTGAAGCATGATCGGATGTAAACTAGGGTGTGTGTGTGCGTGTGTTGTGTGTGTGTGTTTGTCTGTGAGTGTGTTTGTGTGTGTCTGTGAGTGTGTTTGTGTTTGTGTGTGTGTGTGTGTGTGTGTGTGTGTGTGTGTGTGTGTGTGTGTGTGTGTGTGTGTGTGTGTGTGTGTGTGTGTGTGTCTGTGAGTGTGTGTGTGTGTGTGTGTGTGTGTGTGTGTGTGTGTGTGTCTGTGAGTGTGTGTGTGTGTGTGTGTGTGTGTGTGTGTGTGTGTCTGTGAGTGTGTGTGTGTGTGTGTGTGTGTGTGTGTGTGTGTGTGTGTGTGTGTGTGTGTGTGTGTGTGTGTGTGTGTGTGTCTGTGAGTGTGTGTGTGTGTGTGTGTGTCTGTGAGTGACCTCAACAAACAGACACAAATGTTGAAATACAGTAAGAGGAAAGGATTTATTCAACATAAATACAATGTTTTTGTACTATTCTGTACAGTATTCTTGCAGTTGATTTGGGACTGAGGCTACATTCTGAGCACAGTTAGCAACACCTGCCAACCTCATTTACACAGACACTAGCTGTTGAGCTGCCTGCCAGAAGCTTTGTTACAATATCAGCACATTAACCTTGCTACATGATACCTCACAGATGGGTTGTGACTGTTTAATCTGTAATCTTCTGTTTTTCCTCTGAGATGTTTCTGTTTTGCTGATATGACACTAGGAACATCTGTCAAAAAAATATTTGAGACAGACTTGCAAACAAGCACGGAAATATGGACAACATATGTAAAACATCCTATGTTCCCTTAAACAATATAAAATAAATACCAAGTCAGAGTAAACCAAACACAAGAACGCAAGAAAAGAAACGTCTAGTTGATGTTATATAGCAAAATAGCAGACGGGGGTGGGCGTTTTGTAGGCCTTGGCAGTGGATCTTTCAGTATAAATTAGGTCAGGGCTGTGCCAATGGAGGTCCCGTGGGGTGGGGGCTGGGTTTTGGGTCATCTGTGCCCCAGACACAGCTGAGGGCCAGTGGGCAGTGGACCCAGGAGCTCCACCCCACTTCTCCCCCCTCCTCATGTTCTTCAACTCCTCCAGTATAAAGCTAGGCCAGAAACACACTGTTGGAGGTGGAAGTGTGTGTAAAGCATGCATGAGTGAATGCATACGTATAGTATACATGCGTGAGTACGTATATGTGCATATGTGCATGGATAGGTGTAGGGTCATGGTCAAATGGTTTCCATGCCCTTCCTTAGGGCTCAAGCCCAGGTGCAGCTGGGAAGGGGGCAGGTACCGGATGAGACCAGAGTGGGACAGTGTGGATCTATGCAGGTTGAGAAGGAGATGGCAGTCATTTCATATCACTCTGCATATCATTCATGCCTCATTAAGCCCAACAAAGCACACTGGACATCTGCCATTGCCAGGAGAGGTTGGAAAGTGTCTCTATTTACGTCACGGATGTGTTTCTGGCTGAATCGTCCATTCTCTCTCTCAACGTTTCTCTTTCGCTCTCATCTTTCTCTCTCCTTGTGTCACAGTCATAGCCTTTATGTACCTCTCTAATTTTCACATTTCACTCAAGACATATACTCGTTATTTTCACTAGAATGAAAAACTGTAAAAATATAGATCGGACAAAGTTTCACACAAGTTATAAATGACTTTGAAATGCTAAGCCATCTGAAATGTGCATTGCCAATTAAATTAATCAATGCTGTGAGATTTTCACAGCTAACAGATTTTATAAAGTGCAAATCAGATGTGAAAATGATATATATTTGGTAGTTTGTCAAACAAATATTAATTAAATATCGCAAACATTTTACAAAATGTTTACGCCCTTTAGCATGTCACTTCTTGTTCTAATAAAAGTTGACAGATTTAGCTTGTTAATATTTCTGCCTGTTGCTATCCACACTGTTAAAAATGATAGATGGGGTGTAAACAGCTGCTGTTTGTGTGTGTGTGTGTGTGTGTGTGTGTGTGTGTGTGTGTGTGTGTGTGTGTGTGTGTGTGTGTGTGTGTGTGTGTGTGTGTGTGTGTGTGTGTGATGTTTGACACATTTTCACAGAAGGGGGTTGTGTTATCCTTGTCTTTTGGAATTGGACCTAAGGCTGTGTCTAATTGGAATCTTCACACTTCCAGGCTTGACTCGCACTGACACACTTCGACCTTGGCTCTCTTTCCCGTATGAAGCAACGGGAAAACAGCCTTGGCTGAGACGATTAACATCTTCACTTTTACTCTGTTTCATATCTTATCCTTCTCTCTTTCTCCCTTCTCTCTTCGTCAGATGCATCAGTAGTATGTCATTCTTGAGGAAAAACCTTGTAAAAAGATGAACTTCTCAACTCCAGAACAGTAATCAAAGGGACACAGGACCCCGAGAGAAGGTCAAATCAGAAGGTCAAAACTGTCTGGAACAGAAACGTCATGTGAGGGCTAGGCAGATGGGTGTGACATATTTATATTTTCTCATATCTAATGCTCCTATTTTTCCTAACTTTCTGATGGATGCAAAGGCTCTACCAAGGGGTTTACCGCCACCTCTCCCAGGGTCCACACATCACTGGGTGGCGCTCTTTTACACGGTCCTTCCAGACGGATGTGAACAATAGCCCTGGAACATAGCCAGTAGAATCAGATTGCAATTCACACTGCCTCTGAGCCAACAGCCAGCTAGGGACAAAAGCATGCATGAACAACACGAGCGACTCAACAGAGAGTGCTATGATGTCAAACACCTCTGCTTCTGGGAAAATAGCCGTCAATACCACCTCTCCATACATTTCAATGCTACACTCCCAGAGGCCTTGACTCCCCTTTTAGCATCCAAGGGCCTGGCTATCGGCTTGATTTCCCCTTCCCATCAGAGCGCATTGATCAAACAGCACACTTAGGTTGTTCAAGGTGGACATTAGAGCTGATGGAGCCTAGTGCCGCCCTCTGTGGTGTTGAAACAAAGGCCATTATGTCTGATTGCACTCTCCATCTCTCAGCGGTGGACATTAGATGATTTACCAGGTATTTATACACACGGCTGGCTCCCACCCCACACAGACCAGTAACACCATGCCACCCGCTCTCAGTCTGAGCTGAAGTGGAGGCTTTTTGATGCTAGTGTTATTGTGGCTGATTACCCATGTAATAAGGCCTGCAGAGAAGTTATTGGCCTTAATGTTACTGAGCTCAGCTTTGGGACTGAGAACTTAAGGGATGGATTTCTTTGGCCACAGCTTAATCTATTTATGAAGGAGGCATCAGTCCAAATGTATGATTTGATGGAGTCCTTCTAATGAGATAGGAGATGTGCTGTCAAAGGGAGGTCAAGTCGATGAATGTATGACCTGCAAGTTAAGGTTCAAACCTCAAGAGATATTCTATACTACAGACGTTATGTTAAGTTTTACCTTATCAAATGTTGATTTTACATGCAATTAAATATTTAAATAATTTAACTGTCATAAAGACCTCAGATAAATAATGCCTGTGGTGAAGACAAACCTCTAACCTTAAAGGAGAATTGTACTTTAGCTTGTTCTATGTAGTTACGAACAAGCACGGTCAACAACTGAAAGTAAACTATAGCAATTATTCTTGCCACAGTGGAAACAAGGAACCTGTTAATAATGTGAAACATTCACACTGCTGGTAAATGAGGCATATCCACATATAGCTTTTGTTGTTTCTGCAAGCATTTTTTCACCAACATGCATTCTCCCACTTAAAGGACAGAACATGTTAAACTGCTTGCGCAAATGTTTGCATTGTTGATTTAATTGTAGAGCTAATTTCGCTGATTGAGGTGATTCAATATTTGAGACTGGACTTTGGAGAAAGCATGCAAGGTCAAGGAGACCTTGACTTAAAACACTTCCACACCCGATGCCTGCGCTTGCTCCTGCTCTTGCTCCTGTAGGGTGTACATACTGGGGGTGCGTGGGCGGATGCGCTGTGTACATAACAGCATTTCATACAGATGTAAAACTCCTCAGCTTTTAAACACAACAGCACAACAATGCTCCATTTCTCCCTGTGCCTCCGGGCCAAAGCACTGCATTGCGTCCAGCTTCATGTGTGGAGAATATTGACTGACAGCTTCAAATGAATGGCAGCCTCGTTCATGTTGACGCCATGTGAGAGCGAAGTAACCTGCCCTCTCTGGGTTTTCTTTGTCTAAGAACAACATTTATCAGAGTACATGTTTTTCCAGCATTTTATCCGTGTTTATGTATGCTGTAGCACGTCAAGGTTTAACATAGCGAACACAGCTACTTAGAGGTCAAACGTTAGCCTACAGATATTGATGTCCAGTTTAGAGCTCATGGTAATCTATTCATTCCCCAGTGTGTGTTAGTACACTAGCCCCTCATTAGCGCTAAATGGAGATGTTGTGGTCATGACAGAAGTGTTGTCTGTGAGAGTGTGGATGCAGGGGCAGAGCTACTGTAGAAACCTGGCCCACTCTACAGGGGGTTGTGGGTAAGACTATTCATTCTGAGCTGACACCCAGACCTCTTCCCTCCTCTCCCCTCCCCATCCCCTGACCAGGTGCAGGAACTAGCATAAAGGACACTTCTCATTTGCGTCCTGGGCTGCCAGTGACACAGTTTACTGTGACCTTAGCGCTTACCACAACATGCTGGTGCCACTGTCCTCTACTGTGACTTGTGGTGTGATTTTGAAGGGTGCAAATGTTGTACAGCGGGCGATGTGACACACATTAACAGTGTGAACCTGAATGAGTGTGTGGACAGGACGCTGTGTAAATGTCACAGCACCTGAACTGCGACCTATGCTGGTCATAAGCACCCCAGTGCTTACACACAGGGAGACAAAGATCACAGAGGAGCAGGGCCGTTTATGCTCGATTAGCCCCATTCTTATCTCTCAGACACTTTTAGGTGGCACATATCCTTAAAACCCCTAGAGTCGATTGACGCACTGTGCGAATAGCTCCCCGTGTGTTTATGCTAGAGACTTACCATTTCTTGTAGCGACTGCACCTCATTCCTTTCTTTCCGCTGTTATAACACCTATTTCATTACATAGGGCTTGTCAAAGCTGCCTTTTTCTACACATGAGAGGATCCGGACAAGAAAATAGCTCATGAAATCGTCTGTAAAAACCGAACAGTGTGAGCTACAAACTAATATGTCACCAATATCGAAAAGGAGACTCTCACAAACACAAGCTTCAGGGGAGTCATCTGAAGGTAACCGAGTACCAAGCTTTAAAAATGGCAAAAAGTGCATAGGGGGTAAAATGTGCCAAAAATAACGTGACCAAACATGGGTTGATTTACATTTACATCCCTCCGATATAGGACACACACTTCAAAACCTTGTTCCTTATTGAAGAAATACTTTCTGTTTTGACATTTCTGAATTCAATACGTTTCTATAGCAGTAAAGGCCAAACTCAGTGTTTCATCAAATAATGCAGGGGTCAGAAAATTCCAAATCAAATGGCTAAATTATACATTTTATGCCCATCTCAAAACAATTCCATACACTCTTCCAAAAGGGTTATGCGGCTGTCCCCATAGGAGTACCCTTTTTGGTTCTAGGTAGAACCCTTTTTGTTCCAGGTATAACTATTTTGGGTTCCACCATGTTCCATCTTCCTTTTGGAAGAGTGTATGGAATTGTTTTAAGATGGACACAAAATGTTTCCACAAAGGGTTCTACATGGAACCCAAAAGAGTTATTCTTGGAACCAAAAGGGGTTCTTCAAAGGGTTTTTCTATGGGGACAGCCGAAGAACCCTTTTTGGTTCTAGATAGCACCTTATTTTCTAAGAGTGTATGTTAGCATAGTAGATATTGCAATATAAGGGCTTAGACCTACAGGGGTTAACCACACTGATGTGACAGTACGCTTTCATGCCATACAGTATTTACAAACAGAATTTATTTAATTCACTGTATAGCTACAATTTTCAGTAAGCCTACGATCCTCAAGGAGAGACTGCCTCTCTCACATGCTTTTTTGTGTATGTGGATATTATGCACGTTTTTTTCTAAATGGGCATACACAGCTGCGACACAACTGTAAGATTGTGATAATGGGGTGGCAGGTAGCCTAGTGGCTATTGGGGCGATCCAGCAACTGTGTACCCGGGTCCAATGGGAATCTGACGGGAAGTGAGCTGGCTACCAGAGGGTTGCTGGTATCACAAAAACAGCTCCCTGGGCACCAGTGTAGCAGGCCCCCGCACCTCTCCACAACAAACTGTGTGTGTGTCTTTTGGAGGGGTTGGGTTAAAAGCGGAAGTAAAATTTGGGTTGGACCTTACGTGCAATTGACCAATAAAGTTTAATAACACAAAACTATAGCTGCTACCAACTGACACCATTAATCTCGTTACAAAATCATGGGCATTAATATAGAGTTGGTTCCCCCTTTGCCGCTATAACAGCCTCCACTTTTCTGGGAAGGCTTTCCACTAGATGTTGGAACATTGCTGCGGGGACTTGCTTCCATTCAGCCACATGAGCATTAGTGAGATCGGGCACTGATGTTGGACGATTAGGCCTGGCTTGCAGTTGGCGTTCCAGTTCATCCCAAAGGTGTACGATGGGGCTGTGGTCACACCGATCTCGACAAACCATTTCTGTATGGACCCCGCTTTGTGCAAAGGGGCATTGTCATGTTGAAATAGGATAGGGCATTCCCAAACTGTTGCCTCCATGTTGGAAGCACAGGATCGTCTAGAATGTCATTGTATGATGTTGCGTTCAAATTTCCCTTCACTGGAACAAAGAGACCTAGCCCAAATCATCAGCCAAACCCAGATTTGTCTGTCGGACTGCCAGATGGTGAAGCGTAATTCATCACTCCAGAGAAACCATTTCCACCGCTCTAGCGTCCAATGGCGGCGAGCTTTACACCACTCCAGCCGATGCTTGGCATTGCATATGGTGATCTTAGGCTTGTGTGCGGTTGCTCTGCATGGAAACCCATTTCAGGAAGCTCCCAACGAACAGTTCTTGTGCTGACGTTGCTTCCAGAGGCAGTTTGGAATTGAGTGTTGCAGCCGAGGACAGACGATTTTTACTCGCTACGCGCTTCAGCACTCGGCGGCCCAGTTCTGTGAGCTTGTGCCGTTGTTGCTCCTAGACATTTCCCCTTCACAATAACAGCACTTACAGTTGGCTGGGGCAGCCCTAGAAGGGCTGAAATGTGATGAAGTGACTTGATGGAAATGTGGCATCCTATGACAGTGCCACAATGAAAGTCAAATCAAATCAAATTTTCTTAGTCACATGCACCGAATACAACAGGTGTAGACCTTAAAGTGAAATGCTTACTTACGAGCCCCTAACCAACAGTGCAGTTTAAAAAAATAGGGATAAGAATAAGAGATACAAGTAACAATTAATTAAAGAGGATTAGCAAAAAATAACAATATATACAGGGGGGTGCCTCCAGTACAGAGTCAATGTGAGAGGGGCACCGGTTAGTTGAGGTAGTATGTACATGTAGGTAGAGTTAATTAAAGTGACTATGCACAGATGACAACCGAGAGTGGCAGTGGGGTAGAGAGGGGGCGGGGGGGGGGGCAGTGTGAATAGTCTGGGTAGCCACTTGACTAGATGTTCAGGAGTATTTTGGCTTGGGGGTAGAAGCTGTTAAAAGCCTCTTGGACCTAGACTTGGCACTCCGGTACCGCTTGCTGTGTGGTAGCAGAGAGAACAGTAACTGAGCTCTTCAGTACGGGCCACTCTACTGACAATATTTGTCTATGGCAATTTTATGGCTGTGTACTTGATTTTATACACCTATCAGCAACGTTGTGGCTAAAATAGCTGAATCCACTCATTTGAAGGGGAGTCCACATACTTTTGTATGTACAGTGTATTTCTCAATAGAAAACAGTTGTTGAATTGTAACAAAAGGATACAAATCTAATTACGCTTCAAACTTAGTGTGGAGTAAAGTTACATGTAACTATACAAAGAAAATTGAATTCCATGTGTCTACATGGTATCAGTACTCCTGAGTGGTGCAACGGTCTAATGCACGGCATCTCAGTGCTAGTGGTGTCACTACAGACCCTTGTTCGATCTCGGGCTGTATCACAACCGGCCGTGATCGGGAGTTCCATAGGGCGGTGCACAATTGGCCCAGTGTTAATCAGGTTAGGGGAGGGTTTGGCCGGGGTAGGCCGTCGTTGTAAAATAAGAATTTGTTCTTAACTGAATTGCCTAGTTAAAAATAAAGGTTAAATAAAAAAACTACAACTTCTTGTAAAGTGTTAAAATTCTATTTTTAATATGACATTCAAAGTGTGTGGTCCTTATTACTATGGGCTAGTACATTTATTTGCCAATGACAGAGAAGAGAACTGAAAAGTACAGAGAAATACTTTTTATGATTTCACCAAGGAAGCCCTGAATATTTGTCACGTCCTCTGAAAATGTGAAAATTGAGTTAACAATGTCTCATTACGTTTGAGAGTAAAGCAAGTAAAACCTTCAGGGTCTGCTGTGGAACAGAATATGAGTAGTCTCGTTGTGTCAGCTTTACAGAGATGCATAGAGAAAAGGTCCTTAAAAACATCTCCCTCGCACTTTGACACGAGGCGCAATTATCTCTGCCATGGTTTCAGCCAAGATGTACCCGTCACGTTGAGTGGGATCGCTCTCTGTGGGAGGCGTGCCAGGGGAAGGTCGAAGCGCCCATCTTGAATCCAGATTTGTCTTCGCGTCTCCTACATGTGTTTTGTCAGCATTGTGGTTCAAGGAAATGCTGAAATAGAGTGCTGATTGCAGTGATTACTGTCCTACCTTTCCCTGCTCAGATCTGTCACACAGTATCTGTCACAGAGAGACGGAGAAAGACAGAGATATTTTTCATCTGCCTCTTTGAAATAAATCTTGTGATGAATGATTGTCAAAACAACTCATTTTCCAAATGAATTGCATTACATCGTTTTTCTTGACACGTTTAGCTGATATTCAGATGTAATTAGTCTTTGGTTGTTACTGTACATTATCATATGCATCTTGCACTTGAGAAGGCTAATAATAGTCCGTCTTGGTCATCAGACAGGATAAAGAATCCCATAACCTTGTGCAAATCCAAAACTCAATTCATTATACTGATCAATGGCAAGATCATCAGGGTTAGGCACACTGAATATTACAACACTGTTTACTGCACACGTTAGTGTTAGAACATATTGCCTGCTAAGTTTACAAAGCTTCAGCACACCTAAGCCTTCTCGTGTTTCATGTACATTACAGTAGGACACTAAACACACCATGGAAGCAAAAGAGACAGAATGTAGAGGGGATCCCAAGGGAAGGCTGTTCTTCTGTTTGTACCATATCCATACCTGTTCTCTAGTCCCATCGGTTTGCCTGCTCAAATCCCCTTGGCCTACACTAAACACAGCCAGCGCACAGCTCCTCCACCGCCTGCGAGGGAGAAATTAATGGCCAATATTTGGTATTTAAATGTGGTCTCTGTGATGCATGATATTGCACTTGCGAGGCTATATCCCCAGAGTAACATTTACTGCCGAACAGGTTACACATGCTGCTTGGAGAGTTAGAGGCACCCACACACTGAAAGTTGAACGGACTGGAAAATGAATGCTGGAAGTTGAGAGAGAATAAGTAATGATTCACCACAAGGCCCTGCATGGTAGGGATGCTGTGTATCTGAGAGCTAGTTTGTAAGACAGGATTTCTTTTTTGCTTGTCTGTTTATTGTGCAAGGTTCAGTTCACTTTGTGAAATGTTTACCCTTTCCCGGACCCGAGCCCCTGTTCCAGTTCTTCTTCTGCTTTCAACCAAACACAACTAACACCAGAAGAGCGCTGTGGCTCTGTTCGGTTAGGTATAGATCTCAATGGCAGCCATGATGATTACTGTAAGCTCATACCTCAGGAGAGGAGTGTCGCCTGTGTGTTAGAAACGTGACGTGCCTCACCACCTCCCTGTGGAATGTGACAGGTGTAGGGTGACAGGACTGTGGATCCCCAGCAGGTGCGTGGGAGGGGGTGGCGAACTGGATGTCACGGCCTCTGCTCCAACACACTTCCCCCTGCTGGCACGGAGATGACTGCTTTTGTCTGGAACTGGGCTTTGACAAGAAGCTCTTAATGCCATTGGGTCTCCTGGGGGCCCCAACACGATGAGTAGAGACCCAATCACACAGTATAAATACCTATGTCTCGATTTTCTCCTGCTAATAAAATGGGAAACCTGTTCCCTGGAGACGTGTTGATAGTTTCATAGCGACTGCCATGAATATGAACATGACAAATTAATTCAAAAAGGGTGCAGCAAATGTTCAATTACAGGATCTGGCCTACCTTCCCTGTCTCAATTTTATTCTTCTAGATTTGTCTTTTGACTTGCTTGTTAATATTTAAATGTGACTTGGATATTCTTGATGGACCATTGGTTTCCAAAGTAGCTTGAGACAGACTTGAAAAATATGGAATGATTTTGTGATGTCACAGTACTGTGTAGTGATTTGGCCTCCTTAACCAACACATTTCAAGCAATTTAACACAGATTGATTCATATTCCGCCTCAGGGGACTTTCAACTCGGTGTATTTATATTAGCTGGTTGCCAGGGTTGGGTAGGTTACTTTGTAGTTACTTGTTCAAAATTGTAATCAGTAACGTAACTTTTGTATTTACCCAAACTCAGCAACGTAATCTGATTACTTTCCACTTAAGATCCTGGCTGTTACCCCATTATCATAGGATAGTAGGAATATGCAAAAAAAAACATGTCACACCTCACACTTGTACAGGTTACCCACTTGTACATGCAGTGAAACTGGGCAAGTATCAGCACCCCTATTTGACCTATTTGACTATAGTGGTCTCTGACTTGTGGTCAGACTCACTCAGGTGGAACAAACTTAATCTTGCATCTTTTTTCAATGCTGAATTGAACGTATTTCTTTCACAAACATCCTTTCTAAAAAGAAATCTCAAAGTAATCATATATAATCAAATATAATCAAATATAATCATGTAGCTTTTTCAAAAGTATCTGTAATCTGATTACAACATTTTTGCTTCTAAAGGACCTGATTATAATTACTGTTTTTTTGTAATAAGATTACATGTAAGTGATTACATGCAATCAGTTACAACCCAGACTAATCCAGCCCAATCCTGGCTGGCTAGAGGGTAATGAAGAGAAGCTTGCTGTTTCTCTCACACACCGTTCTGAAATGTCATGCTGCTTTGAGTGCCTGATGTGACGTATTAGGCAGGACAATCGTTATTAAGCACATTTCAGGCTCAATTACCAGACAAATGCACAGCCATCAAGGCTCCACCAGCTCCCAACAGATGGCTACCAGTCAGTGTCAGACCAGGCCCAGGCTCTCCAATCCTTTATAAAGAGACCCATGTTTTTGTAGGGATGCGTTTTGACTATTTTGAAAGTGATTGATATACATCTACACTGATGATTATAATTTCTCAAATGATCCGAAGACCTGTCTTTCAATTGAAACATTGGTGTGAAAGGAAAAGGTTACGAGATTTAAAAACGACACTGTTCTGGAAAATGATGTTCCTATTGGCAATACATTCCACCCAAGTACTCAAATGAATCTCATTTGTTAGTTAAAGACTTACATTTTTCTTAATTTTGAACCATTAAAATGTCTGACTATGTATTACGCTTTCAGTTACATTCACACAACCCGTCTGAAGGTCTATTCAAAGTGTCCAGATTATCAGATTGTTTTCCTTTTCTTTCCATTTGTTTGTGTAGCAGTGTAGGGCAACGGGTCATTCCCAGTGGTAGTGTTTTCAGTATTTGCTCATAGGAATGATATTTTCCCATGTAAATGCTTGAAAAGTAGAAAAGTTCACAGGAAGTTTTCCGACCAAAGAAAACGAAAGGCCATCCTACCAATTGAGGAGTAAACGTATTTCAAAAAGGTAAAAATCCCAAAATGACCAATATTTCACTTGCAGCTTTATGCCTGTCTCTTATGAGTTAGGTGCACTGTATTAATTTCAGTGCTTGTATTAATGTTGAGGGAACATAGTTTTAAAGCTAGAATCATGAGTTGCTACACCACTTTTTTTCACTATTAAATTAATGATAGATACCCATTTGTATTTATTTAGCTACTCTTCCTGGGGTCCAAACACATTAAGGCACTTACATCACACATAAAACAAAATATAAAAACAGTAGATCATCTAACATTATTACACCACTACCTATATACAATACAACAACATTACAATGTAGATTTACATGTGTAGACTGCGTGTGCTAGCTTGTGTGTGAGTATGCTTGTGTCTGTTCCTGTGTGTGTGTGTGTGTGTGTGTGTGTGTGTGTGTGTGTGTGTGTGTGTGTGTGTGTGTGTGTGTGTGTGTGTGTGTGTGTGTGTGTGTGTGTGTGTGTGTGTCAGCGTCGTGTGTATAGGTGGCAGGGAAGTCAGGCGCAGGAGAGTCAAAATGAAGTGTAAATGGAATCTTTTAATAAATGTCAACAGAACATGCTCCATAACACTAAAACGTACTGTCACGCCCTGGTCGAAATATATTGTGTTTATCTTCATTTATTTGGTCAGGCCAGGGTGTGGCATTGGTTTTTGTATGTGGTGTGTTGGTATTGGGATTGTAGCTTAGTGGGGTGTTCTAGTTAAGTCTATGGCTGTCTGAAGTGGTTCTCAATCAGAGGCAGGTGTTTATCGTTGTCTCTGATTGGGAACCATATTTAGGTAGCCATATTCTTTGAGTGTTTCGTGGGTGATTGTCCTTAGTGTCCTGTTGTTCCTTGTTCTGTGTTAGTTTACACAAGTATAGGCTGTTTCGGTTTTCATTACGTTTATTGTTTTGGTAGTGTTTGTGTTTAGTGTGTTTGTCATTAAACATGAATCGTAATCTACACGCCGCATTTTGGTCCGACTCTCCTTCACACCTAGAAAACCGTTACATGTACAGACATGAAAAAACATGGGTACGAGGACCCGTCGCGCACCAATACAACAAAATAACAACACTGACAATTAAACAATCTCTGACAAAGACATGAGGGGAAACAGAGGGTTAAATACACAATAGGTAATGAATGGGATTGAAAACAGGTGTGTGGGAAGACAAGACAAAACCAATGGAAAATGAAAAATGGATCAATGATGGCTAGAAGACCGGTGACGTCGAGCACCGCCCGAACAAGGAGAGGCAACGACTTCGGCAGAAGTTGTGACAGTGTGTGTGTGTGTGTGTGTGTGTGTGTGTGTGTGTGTGTGTGTGTGTGTATATCTCGTCACAGTCCTCGCTGTTCCATAAGGTGTATTTTTATCTGTTTTTGAAACTGATTCTGCTGCTTGCCTCAGTTACCTGATGTGGAATAGAGTTCCATGTAATCATGGCTCTATGTAGTACTGTGCGCCTCCGATAGTCTGTTCTTAACTTGGGGATTGTGAAGAGACCTCTGGTGGCATGTTATGTGGGGTATGCATGGGTGTCCGAGCTGCATGGGTGTCCGAGCTGTAGTTTAAACAGACACCTCGGTGCATTCAGCATGTCAACACTTCTTACAAAACAAGAAGTGATGATGTCTATCTCTCCTCCACTTTGAGCGATGAGAGATTTACATGCATATCATTAATGTTAGCTCTCCATGTACATTTATGGGCCAGCCTTGCTGCCCTGTTCTGAGCCATGTTCTGCCCTGTTCTGAGTAATTTCCACACTATTCCTTAAAATATTTATTTGAGGTTTAGGGTTTAGTGAATTATTAGAAATTTTTAGGACTAACCTATTCATTGCCACCCATTCTGAAACTAACTGCAGCTCT
Source organism: Oncorhynchus kisutch (assembly GCF_002021735.2). Classification (NCBI taxonomy): domain Eukaryota; kingdom Metazoa; phylum Chordata; class Actinopteri; order Salmoniformes; family Salmonidae; genus Oncorhynchus; species Oncorhynchus kisutch. The sequence goes on along the minus strand of NC_034176.2, from coordinate 16,536,863 downwards.
TTGTTAAGTGTTGCAGACATTTCACTCACTGTGGTAACTGACGTGTATAGTGTTGTGTCATCTACATACATAGACACACTGGCTTTACTCAAAGGGGCCTAGACAGCTGCCCTGGGGAATTCCTGATTCTACCTGGATTATGTTGGAGAGGCTTCCATCAAACAACACCTTCTGTGTTCTGTTAGACAGGTAACTCGTTATCCACAATATAGCAGGGGGCGTAAAGCGATAACACATTTGTTTTTCCAGCAGTAGACTATGATCGATAATGTCAAAAGCCGCACTGAAGTATAAAACAGCTCACACAATCTTTTAATCATCAATTTCTCTTAGTCAATCATCAGTCATTTGTGTGCCGTGCTTGTTTAATGTCCTGCCCTATAAGCGTGCTGAAAGTCTGTTTCCAATTTGTTTACAGTAAAATAGCATTGTATGTTGTCATACACCATTTTTCCCCCCAAAGTTTACTAAGTGTTGGTAATATGCTGATTGGTCGGCTATTTGAGCCAGTAAAGGAGGCTTTACTATTCTAAGGTAGCAGAATTACTTTTGCTTCCCTCCAGGCCTGAGGGCACACACTTTCTAGTAGGCTTAGATTGAAGATAGGCAAAAAGAAGTGGCAACATAGTTTGGTATTATCCTCAGTAATTTTACATCCAATTTGACAGACCTCGGTGGCTTTTCATTGTTGATAGACGACAATAATGTTTTTACCTCTTCCACACTCACTTTATGGAATTCAAAAGTACAATGCTTGTCTTTCATAATTTGATCAGTTATACTATGTGTAGTGTCAGTGTTGGTTGCTGGCATGTCATGCCTAAGTATGTTAATCTTGCCAATGAAAAAAATCATTATAGTACCTGGCAATATGAGTCATCTGATTCAATGAAGGATGGAGCTGAGTTTTCCTCTTTGCCCAACATTTCATGTAAGGTTCTGCAAAGCTTTTTACTATCATTCTTTATATAATATACCTTTGTTTCATAGTATAGTTTATTCTTCTTTTTATTCAGGTCAGTCACATGATTTCTCAATTTGCAGTATGTTTGCCAATCGGTTGTGCGACCGGACTTATTTGTTCCTCATAATACTCCACAGACCAGCAAATATTCTATACATCATCAACATAGGAATCAATACAAAACTTATTGTATGATCTCTTCTTATACACTATATTAGGCCCAGCCATTGATTCTTGAAGAATAGAACTTATAAATGCTTCATGAGCTTAGTTCAATTGTCCGACACAATCAGAACACAAAATGTAAGCTTGTTTTACTCCAATGTTGGTAAATGTTTCAAAACATGGTTAATAATGTTGATATCATTGATGGTCAGTCTGTCTACGAATTTGAGAGTGGTTACATTTCTCCAGGCATATCCCTTAGATTTTTTACCAAAAGATGCAGGGTGCCTGCATTGTTATTGTTTCAAGTAAGGACTCTAGCTTTAAGCACCCTACCATTCAAATGTAAGGACCCATATTACATATGAACTTATGGGAATATAATAATCAAACTATAATATGTACACGCACGTGCTAAATCCTAGTGCTTGTCATAGAAAAAAAGTATATTGTACAGTTCTGGTGATAATTATTCTTGAATTTTCAAACTATGTCGGATATATTTTGGAAGGAAGAACAGGAATTATGGATCCTATTTTTTAACAGATAAACTGTTAGTGTTCAGGAACAACTTGCTTTCAAAACATATACCAAAGCTACAAAGCATATACTTAATGAGAAAAGCTCCACTGTCTGAGGCTGGAGTCATGCTACAGCTCTATGTGCTGTGAAATACATTGCATAGCCCTCAGATAGTGATTCACCGTCAGCTTTACGGACAGACAAATTATGTGAAGATAATCGTGTTCAAAGATTAGCCAAATGCATTTTTCCCCATGCACGCAATGTTACTTAGTCACTTTAGCCTGTCAGGAAGAATTACCATTGGTTGAAGAGAAAATCTAAATCTATCACTGAAGGCAACATTTTAAGCCTCTTCACTTACAAAAAAGCCCCGGTCGTCTATCAGCATTTGACTCGTGGAAATAGGCCTACTTAACTACAAAAGGTTATCGAATTCAATGTCGCACTGGAATATCATGTTCCCATCTCAAGCTGTTGATCTTAAGAGATCAATATTTAACTTTGTTTTCTGAGCATGGTAAAATTCTAAATTCTTCACAAAACAAACAATGCCAAATAGATTATAAATAAATCATTTCTGTTTTTCAGGTCAAGGACTTCTTGAACCTTCTGTAATTAGGCTTAGTTTATTTAGTTTAGTTTGAAGGGTTAAAATAGTATTTGAAATCCAAATACTTTATACAGTGCCTTCAGAAAATATTCACACCCCTTGACTTTTTTCACATTTTCTTGTGGTACAGACTGAATTTGTTTTGTTTCACTGGCCTACACAAAATACCCCATAATGTTGAAGTTGAATTATGTTTTCAAAACTTTTACAAATTAATACAATTTAAAAGCTGAAATGTCTTAAGTCAATAAGTATTCAACACCGTTGTTATGGCAAGTCTAAATAAGTTCTGGAGTAAAAATGTGCTTAACAAGTCACATAAGTTGCATGGACTCACTCTGTGTGCAATAATAGTGTCTGACATGATTTTTGAATGACTACTTCCTCTCTGTACCCCACACATGCAACTTTATGTAAGGTCCCTCAGTTGAGCAGATTCCACCACATAGACCAGGGAGGTTTTCCAATGCTTTGCAAAGAAGGGCACCTATTGGTAGATGGGTAAAACATTTAAAGCAGACTTTTAATATTCCTTTGCGTATGGTGAAGTTATTAATTACACATGTAAATAATACAAATATTCCAAAACATGCACCCTGTTGGCAACAAGGCACTAAAATAATACTACAACAAAAATGACAAAGCAATTCACTAATTTGAAGGATTGTCCAAATACTTTTGGCCATGTAGTATTCCTTTAATTCATTTAGAATAAATTGGCCAAAAATGTATACAAATATGTTTTCACTTTGTCATTATGGGGTACTGTGTGTAGATGGGTGAGAAAAATATATTTAATCAATTTTGAATTCAGGCTGTAACACAACAAAATGTGAAATAGGTCAATGGGTAAGAATACTTTCTGAACACACTGTATGTTCTTGACTAAGCTTGCCTTGCTTAACGGATCAATAAAATACTCAAAAAATTGCAATCCATTGCCATCTGGCACTCCAGGCAGTCTAAAGCAAAGGCTCAAAGCATTTGAAAGATTTCAAATAGTATTTAAACTAAAGCATTATTTGGTGTGTGCTACAGGAACATAGGACACAGTTAGGACTGAAATCCAAATACAGTCAGTATAGTTAGCATGATGAAGATAACACTCATCTACTTATTCCAAATTACTTCCAGGCTTTACTGCCAAACACCAGTGAGCTGTGATTAGACTCTATCATGCCAGTCTTCATTCCAGTAAATTAAATCAAGATGCCTCAGCGTTTTTGGTTGGTTTCCAGCCGAAGACGAAATGACAACTACAGCAGCTTTGAACTGGAAATTACTTATGAAAGGTGATAACGTCTTCAATTTTCCGTGTTTTAGCTGCTCATCAACTGTATCTCCTGAGTGAATGGGATTGTGTGTTGGAAATCCTACAGTACAGTATTTATTCACCCACCTCAGAACCTGAGTCACCCACCTGGGCTCATGTACCACCCACCTCAGAGCCTGAGTCCCTTGTACCACCCACTTGAGAGCCAGAGTCACCCATCTGGGCGCATATACCACCCACCTGAGAGCCTGAGTCACCCATCTGCACCCATGTACCACCCACCTCAGAGCCTGAGTCACCCACCTGGGCCCATATACCACCCACCTGAGAGCCTGAGTCACCCATCTGCACCCATGTACCACCCATCTGAGAGCCTGAGTCACCCACCTGGGCCCATGTACCACCCACCTGAGAGCCTGAGTCACCCACCTGGGCCCATGTACCACCCACCTGAGAGCCAGAGTCACCCACCTGCGCCCATGTACCACCCACCTCAGAGCCTAAGTCACCCACCTGGGCCCTTGTACCACCCACCTGAGAGCCTGAGTCACCCACCTGGGCCCTTGTACCACCCACCTGAGAGCCTGATTCACCCACCTGGGCCCATATACCACCCACCTGAGAGCCTGAGTCACCCACCGGGGCCCTTGTACCACCCACCTCAGAGCCTGAGTCACCCACCTGGGCCCTTGTACCACCCGCAAGAGAGCCAGAGTCACCCACCTGAGCCCATGTACCACCCACCTCAGAGCCTGAGTTACCCACCTGGGCCCATGTACCACCCACCTGAGAGCCAGAGTCACCCACCTGGGCCCAAGTACCACCCACCTGAGAGCCAGAGTCACCCACCTGGGCCCTTGTACCACCCACCTGAGAGCCTGAGTCACCCACCTGGGCCCTTGTACCACCCACCTGAGAGCCTGAGTCACCCACCTGGGCCCTTGTACCCCCCACCTGAGAGCCTGAGTCACCCACCTGGGCCCATGTACCACCCACCTGAGAGCCTGAGTCACCCACCTGGGCCCATGTACCACCCACCTGAGAGCCTGAGTCACCCACCTGGGCCCTTGTACCCCCCACCTGAGAGCCTGAGTCACCCTACTTCGCAGCTTCTCTCTCAGATGGCACTGAACAGGAGATCCAGCACAGCACAAACTAGTCCAGTGTGTGTGTGTGGGTGGAACAGTGATGCATATAAACCCTTGATGACTGACGGGTCACTGTATTGAAGCCACCACGCAGCCATCTTGGTAATCCACGTCCGTTGTAAAAAATATTAGAAAAAGCTCTAGAAATGCATTTATTAACGTCTATATTTGTTTTTGAAGAGTATATTATATTACAGACACCTTAATGCATGCTTTTAAATTATATTATATTGAACTGAACATAACAAATATAAAAAATATATAAAATCCTATTCTCCATTTTTTGGGTGTTACTACCCTCCAATTGGTCAATACAGAACATTGGCAATCAAGGGTTTACTGATACATCATTGGGGTGGAACAGCCTTATGGCTCCTCTCATTCAACCAATCATAAGGGTAGACAGAGAAAGAAAGAGAGGAAGGAGGCAGATAGAGAAAGATCCGGAGGAATAAAGGAGGAAAAGGGAATGCATGGAATAACTCAGAGAGGTGAAAGAGATACAGAGTACAACAGAAGGAGAGAGGACCGATAGAGAGTGAAGAACAGAAAGAGCAGGGCACAAATGGCAGACATAGTATACTCCCCACCTGACATCGATGGAATCACAGCAAACAGTAACCATGTAAACTCCCCACCACAACTCAAGCTTGGTTTCATTTGCTCAATAACTTCCGTTGGCAGGAATGCTGGCATGAACTGCCAGGTTTTTAAATGCCAAATGACATTAGGAGGCAGTCAGGCCGGTTGAAGAGACAGGGCCAGCCTGCGAAGTGGCAGGGACTGGCAGAGTCTAACTGATTCAACGCAGCGACAGGGGCACCGCCAGATAAAACGTCAGGAATGCCCATTAAAAGGGGCAAAGATGGACATTAATGGTACTGACAGATTTTCTGACTCATAAAGATATCACTGATTTAGATAATTTATTTCTTCTGAACTTGAGGTGTTTTTTTCAGAGGTTAACATTGCAGTGCTATTGGCAAAGTCTCATGATTTGTGAAGACTTAACAACATTTAATGTTAATCCACAAGCTCTTCTCTGATCTTTGTGATTTCGAGTGCAATGCAGTATGGTCACACTTTGGCTTCATATCAGGTTCTCGCCCATTGGAAGCCATGTAAGAGCCTGCAGTCTGACTAAGGACCATTCCAATGAGAGGAGGTATAGGTTCGTATTCTGTACCCTTCGTAACCACACTGCTCCCACACCTAAGCATGGTCGAGTTCAGGGTGGTTAAGCTTAGGTTCACTATCATGCTCCCCTCACTCCCTCTTATGCCATCAATAAGAAGATTATGGGAGCTGTACTGTCAGATTTCATTGCAGACTTTGATATTATTGACCATAACCTGTTGCTGAAAAAAATTATGTGTTACAGCTTTTCAACCTCTGCCATATTGTGGATTCAGAAATATCTATCTAATAGAACACAGGGGGTTGCCTTTACTGGAAGCTTCTCTAATGTTGAACATGTAAAGTGTGGTTTACTGCAGGGCAGCTCTATTGGCCTGCGGTATACGCATCAGTAACCACAGCTAGTGAAATGACTGCAACGCTAAACAAAGAGTTGCAGTCAGTTTTAACATGGGTGGCCAGTAATAAAGTAGTCCTGAACATCTCTAAAACTAAGAGCATTGTAAGTTCTAGACCAGAGCTAAATCTGATCATGAATAATGTGGCTGTTGAGCAAGTTGAGGAGACTAAATTACAAGTTGTTACCTTGGATTGTAAACTGTCATGGTCAAAACATTGATTCAATGGCTGAAAAGACTGGGAGAGGTCTGTCCGTGATAAAGAGATGCTCTGCGTTTTTGACACCACACTCCACAAAGCAAGTCCTGCTGGCTCTAGTTTTACCTTATCTTGATTATTTCCCAGTCATATGGTCAGGTGCTGCAAAGAAGGACCTATAAAAACTGCAGTTGGCCCAGAACAGAGCAGCGCCTCTTACACTCCACCCTCAAACTCTCCCATTCTGACACTGCTCGTCCATATACTTAAATATTCTTAATTCATCATTCCTTTACTTAGATTTGTGCGTATTGGGTATATGTTGTGAAATTCTTAGATATTGTCAGAACTAGAAGCACAAGCATTTCGCTACATCTGCAAAAACATCTGCTAAACGTGTATGTGACCAATAAAATGTTATTTGATTTGATTTCATATGATTGATCCTATCTGGCTGGAAGTCAGGCCTAAAGCAGCATCTTAAACCAAGACTGTTCTCCCCCCACTTATATTGTCCCTGTACTTTTCCAATTGCCAGACTCAAAGACATGACACATCTTTGCAGCTTACTGTACCTTTCAATAGCTTCTTCTCTGATCCCATCAGGGAATCTTTGTTTATAATGCTGACGTTAATGTTTCTGTCTTGAGAGAAAGCAGCGCTGTGTGTTAATGTGATTAGTGAGACATTAATGCCTTGTTGCTCAACCAGGCAGGCACAATAGAAGGCCTGCTGTAGAACAACTCTCTCCATTCCTTCAGAGGTTTCTGTCCCTGGGCTCCAGTCAGAGCTGCATGGGGACACTGGTGGCAGTTCATCTAATTACGTTGACCAACTTATTTTCATTATAGTGACACCGAGGGCCTTTTATTGTTGATTTTTGGGTGGAGCAAATCTACGACAAGGTGCTTTAGGGACATTTTGAACATATCACCATGTAACAGAAAGAGTGTGTGTGTGTGTGCGTATGCGTGTGTGCATGTGTGCGCGTGTTTTTTTTGTGTGTATGTGTGTGTGTGTGTGTGTGTGTGCATGCGTGTGCTCATGGGTGTGCTTGTGTGTGTGAAAGGGAGAGTGATGACTGTGCCGGAATAAATGAGATTAATCTTGAACCCACTTCCTCAGAAGAACACTCTTGGCTTTCTCTTTAGTCCTCTGAGGCCTGTATGCTCACACAACCCCCATCCCCCATCTCTCGCCTCTCTCCCAGCCCCCTCAGCCAGGAACACAATCCCCTTAATCACACAGCAGAAAGGGAGATAAAGAGAAAGGGAAAAAAGTTGGGTAAGAGATTGAGAGAGAATGCTATATAGAGGGGGAGCAAAACCACTATGGAGGAGGGGGGGGGCAGAAAGAGAGCGAGAGAGATGGAGAGAGAAAGAGAGACAGAAGAGAGAGAGGGGTCTAATATGCAGACTCAGAGGGTCAGTGTTAGCTCAGTAGTGTTGTTTGTTTTATCAGTGCCCCACTGGCGCTGTGGGACAGGGTTTGACTGACGGCCAGTGGCCACAGCTTTCCATGGAGGGGTCTGGTGATGAATGTTCAGAGGCAATCTAGGACACTGCGGCGGAAACGCCATAAATTCAGCAGCCCTATCAAAGCACGAGTGGGAGGTGTTGTTCTGTGTGTTTCAGAGAGTGTGAATGTGGGTGTGTATGAGTATAATACTTACAGTATGCTGTATGGGGGTTATGGCTCTAACTGTGCGATTCGGTGTGTATTTTTTGTGTGTGCTTTTATGTGTGTGTGTGTGTGTGTGTGTGTGTGTGTGTGTGTGCGTGCGTGCGTGCGTGTGCATGCATGTGCATGCATGTGCCTGTGTGTGTGTGTGCGTGTTCTTATGTGCGTGTTCTTGTGTGTGAACGTGTGTGAACGTGCATGCTCTTGTGCGTGTTCTTGTGTGTGTGTGTGTGTGTGTGTGTGTGTGTGTAGGGGGAAGGGTTAAAGGATTACATTTTTCTCTTGGCTGTGGGAAGTGGCTGACTGATCCTTCCCATTGGTCATTCCCATGAACCCTTGACTCTCTGAGGGGCACCCTGGGAGGGGACACAGGGGACTCAACAGATCTGCGCTGCTTGGGCCAAACTGCCAGCCAGTTATCAACAGGTTCCACTGGATGAGAGGCCTGCTCTGTGGAGAAGGCGATTAGTGTGTGTGTGTGTATGTGTGTGTGTGTGTGTGTGTGTGTGTGTGTGTGTGTGTGTGTGTGTGTGTGTGTGTGTGTGTGTGTGTGTGTGTGTGTGTGTGTGTGTGTTTGTTTGTGTGAGTGAAGGGGTTGGGGGAGGAGGGGTTAAACCCCAGAGACTAGCCAAAGAAATGACACACAGGGATGAGGACAAAGAATCCGAAGCACTTCATGGTTTTTACTCCCTTAGCGAAGTGCTATGAAGGAAACCACAATAATTATCATCGTGTGTCTGCCTTAACTGTATTAAACTGTTTTTACCAGCTTCAAGAGGCAGCTAAAATCCTCAGTCCCTCAATGGCATAAAAGCATAAAGGATGACTTTCACCAAGTTTTTCTCCTTCTCGTCTCCAGTATGACTGGGGGGTGTAGGCTGGGTCGTCTCTGGCTCCAGTTAGCTGGATGTCTCAGTGAAACAATATCGTCCGTGAAATGTTTCAATGATTTATTTGATCACATTAAAATGGGAACTGAGTTGTTTGCTGTGACAATGTTTGTCGAGTTAGGCCAGCCAGACGGTCTCAGTTGGTGTCCTGCTGGATGTGTATAAAGGTATGGAAGCCTATACAAACAGTCTGCTGGTCTATAGCCAATGCTGTCAGGGATCTGTCTACGGACTTATACAAACATCAGCAGCATGGACAATTCTTTACCACACCATTAACAAGTATATGTTTTCAACTGGCATCCAATTTCTGTGATTATAATTTGTTGTTGCATATAGATTTCAAATGACCACAAATGGTATCCTTCTTATGTTTTGATCCAGTAGACACCTCTAATGCTACCCCTGTTTTATCATTGAAACACCACAATATTGTTCAGATGATACAATTAAATGAAGAACCGTCTCATCCACTCAGGTTTTTGATTGGACAGCTACACTCTCCCATCCCCCTAAAATTACTATGGGCCAAAATGTGTAGAGGCTGGTAAGCAACTTGTGATACATTTAACAGAGGACAAAAAAACAAACGCAAATTATGAATCACATTCTTCAATGCAGTAAGTAAATTATTCCAGTCCGTCACTTCGTAACATTTTCCATTATAAAATTGATAGTGTGAAGATGCCGTCCATTCCTGATAGGGTTGTGAGGAGAGGGAATGAATGGTTGTATCTCATTTGGTATTTAATTCTCAGGTTCACACCCAAGCAGCCCCATTAAAGAAATTGATGGAAAGAACCCATGATGTTCTCTCCACTGTCCAAGGAAAACAGGTGGCCTGAACAAAAAGCCACAATCTCAGATTCTTAACATAGGTCCTACTAAAGGCCATTAACAAATAAAAGACAAAGGAACTCACACATCTGATAAGATTCCCTAATCTAACACAATAGACTGAATGCTGTGACGCACTAATATAATAGACAATTATGTATTTGGTCAACAGGCCTGCGAGTAAGTGTTCCAAATAATGAAGTCCATCACACCGTCATACACTTCAGATCACGGGGCTCGTTTAGCTAAATTAACTGCAGTGTAAATTAGTTTATTGCAGAAGAAGAAGAATTTAATTGATACATTCAAAGGGACTAAGCAAGGCTCAATGTAATTACCTCAAAGAAACAGATCCATACGCCCCGCAGTTCCTGTTGGATTGACCTCTGCTTGAGGCCAGAGGGCTGTTCATTTCACAATGCTTCAATATGATTGTACATTGTAGGAACTCTCTATCCCAGTAGCCAGTGGAAGACACAGACACAGATTACCACTATTTAGTGAGTAAAATGCAGTTGCACATTGTTTTACAATGAAAGTTGAGGAAACAGCTGACATGATATCTTACAGCAGCGGCGAACAAAACAAAAAATTGGGGGATGCATGCCAGCAAATATAACGGTGACAAACGGTTCCCACAAACTGTTAGGGCCTACATAAAACTGTCCCAACAGCAGAGTCCCAACAGCAGAGTCCCAACAGCAGAGTCCCAACAGCAGAGTCCCAACAGCAGTCCCAACAGCAGAGTCCCAACAGCAGTCCCGACAGCAGTCCCGACAGCAGTCCCGACAGCAGAGTCCCAACAGCAGAGTCCCGACAGCAGAGTCCCAACAGCAGTCCCAACAGCAGAGTCCCAACAGCAGTCCCAACAGCAGAGTCCCAACAGCAGAGTCCCAACAGCAGAGTCCCAACAGCAGAGTCCCGACAGCAGTCCCAACAGCAGAGTCCCAACAGCAGAGTCCCAACAGCAGAGTCCCAACAGCAGAGTCCCAACAGCAGTCCCAACAGCAGAGTCCCAACAGCAGAGTCCTAACAGCAGAGTCCCAACAGCAGTCTCCCAACAGCAGAGTCCCAACAGCAGAGTCCCAACAGCAGAGTCCCAACAGCAGAGTCCCAACAGCAGTCCCGACAGCAGTCCCGACAGCAGAGTCCCAACAGCAGAGTCCCAACAGCAGAGTCCCGACAGCAGAGTCCCAACAGCAGTCCCAACAGCAGAGTCCCAACAGCAGTCCCAACAGCAGAGTCCCAACAGCAGTCCCAACAGCAGAGTCCCAACAGCAGAGTCCCAACAGCAGAGTCCCAACAGCAGAGTCCCAACAGCAGTCCCAACAGCAGAGTCCCAACAGCAGTCCCAACAGCAGAGTCCCAACAGCAGAGTCCCAACAGCAGAGTCCCAACAGCAGAGTCCCAACAGCAGTCCCAACAGCAGAGTCCCAACAGCAGTCCCAACAGCAGAGTCCCGACAGCAGAGTCCCAACAGCAGAGTCCCGACAGCAGAGTCCCAACAGCAGAGTCCCAACAGCAGAGTCCCGACAGCAGTCCCGACAGCAGTCCCAACAGCAGAGTCCCAACAGCAGAGTCCCAACAGCAGAGTCCCAACAGCAGAGTCCCAACAGCAGTCCCAACAGCAGAGTCCCAACAGCAGAGTCCCAACAGCAGAGTCCCAACAGCAGAGTCCCAACAGCAGTCCCAACAGCAGAGTCCCAACAGCAGAGTCCCAACAGCAGAGTCCCAACAGCAGAGTCCCAACAGTAGAGTCCCAACAGCAGAGTCCCAACAGCAGAGTCCCAACAGCAGTCCCGACAGCAGTCCCGACAGCAGAGTCCCAACAGCAGAGTCCCAACAGCAGAGTCCCGACAGCAGAGTCCCAACAGCAGAGTCCCGACAGCAGAGTCCCAACAGCAGAGTCCCAACAGCAGAGTCCCAACAGCAGAGTCCCAACAGCAGTCCCAACAGCAGAGTCCCAACAGCAGAGTCCTAACAGCCGAGTCCCAACAGCAGTCTCCCAACAGCAGAGTCCCAACAGCAGAGTCCCAACAGCAGAGTCCCAACAGCAGAGTCCCAACAGCAGTCCCGACAGCAGTCCCGACAGCAGAGTCCCAACAGCAGAGTCCCAACAGCAGAGTCCCGACAGCAGAGTCCCAACAGCAGTCCCAACAGCAGAGTCCCAACAGCAGTCCTAACAGCAGAGTCCCAACAGCAGTCCCAACAGCAGAGTCCCAACAGCAGAGTCCCAACAGCAGAGTCCCAACAGCAGTCCCAACAGCAGAGTCCCAACAGCAGAGTCCCAACAGCAGTCCCAACAGCAGAGTCCCAACAGCAGTCCCAACAGCAGAGTCCCAACAGCAGTCCCAACAGCAGAGTCCCAACAGCAGTCCCAACAGCAGAGTCCCGACAGCAGAGTCCCAACAGCAGAGTCCCGACAGCAGAGTCCCAACAGCAGAGTCCCAACAGCAGAGTCCCGACAGCAGTCCCGACAGCAGTCCCAACAGCAGAGTCCCAACAGCAGAGTCCCAACAGCAGAGTCCCAACAGCAGAGTCCCAACAGCAGAGTCCCAACAGCAGAGTCCCAACAGCAGTCCCAACAGCAGAGTCCCAACAGCAGAGTCCCAACAGCAGAGTCCCAACAGCAGAGTCCCAACAGTAGAGTCCCAACAGCAGAGTCCCAACAGCAGAGTCCCAACAGCAGTCCCGACAGCAGTCCCGACAGCAGAGTCCCAACAGCAGAGTCCCAACAGCAGAGTCCCGACAGCAGAGTCCCAACAGCAGAGTCCCGACAGCAGAGTCCCAACAGCAGAGTCCCAACAGCAGAGTCCCAACAGCAGAGTCCCGACAGCAGTCCCAACAGCAGAGTCCCAACAGCAGAGTCCCAACAGCAGAGTCCCAACAGCAGAGTCCCAACAGCAGTCCCAACAGCAGAGTCCCAACAGCAGAGTCCTAACAGCAGAGTCCCAACAGCAGTCTCCCAACAGCAGAGTCCCAACAGCAGAGTCCCAACAGCAGAGTCCCAACAGCAGAGTCCCAACAGCAGTCCCGACAGCAGTCCCGACAGCAGAGTCCCAACAGCAGAGTCCCAACAGCAGAGTCCCAACAGCAGTCCCAACAGCAGAGTCCCGACAGCAGAGTCCCAACAGCTGAGTCCCGACAGCAGAGTCCCGACAGCAGAGTCCCAACAGCAGAGTCCCGACAGCAGTCCCGACAGCAGTCCCAACAGCAGAGTCCCAACAGCAGAGTCCCAACAGCAGAGTCCCAACAGCAGAGTCCCAACAGCAGAGTCCCAACAGCAGTCCCGACAGCAGTCCCGACAGCAGAGTCCCAACAGCAGAGTCTCAACAGCAGAGTCCCGACAGCAGAGTCCCAACAGCAGTCCCAACAGCAGAGTCCCAACAGCAGTCCCAACAGCAGAGTCCCAACAGCAGTCCCAACAGCAGAGTCCCAACAGCAGAGTCCCAACAGCAGAGTCCCAACAGCAGAGTCCCAACAGCAGTCCCAACAGCAGAGTCCCAACAGCAGAGTCCCAACAGTAGAGTCCCAACAGCAGAGTCCCAACAGCAGAGTCCCAACAGCAGTCCCAACAGCAGTCCCAACAGCAGAGTCCCAACAGCAGAGTCCCAACAGCAGAGTCCCGACAGCAGAGTCCCGACAGCAGTCCTGACAGCAGTCCCAACAGCAGAGTCCCAACAGCAGAGTCCCAACAGCAGAGTCCCAACAGCAGAGTCCCGACAGCAGAGTCCCAACAGCAGAGTCCCAACAGCAGAGTCCCAACAGCAGAGTCCCGACAGCAGAGTCCCAACAGCAGAGTCCCAACAGCAGAGTCCCAACAGCAGAGTCCCAACAGCAGAGTCCCAATAGCAGAGTCCCAACAGCAGTCCCAACAGCAGAGTCCCAACAGCAGTCCCAACAGCAGTCCCAACAGCAGTCCCAACAGCAGAGTCCCAACAGCAGAGTCCCAACAGCAGAGTCCCAACAGCAGAGTCCCAACAGCAGAGTCCCAACAGCAGAGTCCCAACAGCAGTCCCAACAGCAGAGTCCCAACAGCAGAGTCCCAACAGTAGAGTCCCAACAGCAGAGTCCCAACAGCAGAGTCCCAACAGCAGTCCCAACAGCAGTCCCAACAGCAGAGTCCCAACAGCAGTCCCAACAGCAGAGTCCCGACAGCAGAGTCCCGACAGCAGTCCTGACAGCAGTCCCAACAGCAGAGTCCCAACAGCAGAGTCCCAACAGCAGAGTCCCAACAGCAGAGTCCCGACAGCAGTCCCGACAGCAGTCCCGACAGCAGAGTCCCAACAGCAGAGTCCCAACAGCAGAGTCCCGACAGCAGTCCCAACAGCAGAGTCCCGACAGCAGAGTCCCAACAGCAGAGTCCCGACAGCAGAGTCCCAACAGCAGAGTCCCAACAGCAGAGTCCCAACAGCAGAGTCCCAACAGCAGTCTCCCAACAGCAGAGTCCCAACAGCAGAGTCCCAACAGTAGAGTCCCAAAGGCAGAGTCCCGACAGCAGAGTCCCAACAGCAGAGTCCCGACAGCAGAGTCCCAACAGCAGAGTCCCAACAGCAGTCCCAACAGCAGAGTCCCAACAGCAGTCCCAACAGCAGAGTCCCAACAGCAGAGTCCCAACAGCAGAGTCCCAACAGCAGAGTCCCAACAGCAGTCCCAACAGCAGAGTCCCAACAGCAGAGTCCCAACAGCAGAGTCCCAACAGCAGAGTCCCAACAGCAGAGTCCCAACAGCAGAGTCCCAACAGCAGTCCCAACAGCAGAGTCCCAACAGCAGAGTCCCAACAGCAGAGTCCCAACAGCAGAGTCCCAACAGCAGTCCCAACAGCAGAGTCCCAACAGCAGAGTCCCAACAGCAGAGTCCCAACAGCAGAGTCCCAACAGTAGAGTCCCAACAGCAGAGTCCCAACAGCAGAGTCCCAACAGCAGTCCCGACAGCAGTCCCGACAGCAGAGTCCCAACAGCAGAGTCCCAACAGCAGAGTCCCGACAGCAGAGTCCCAACAGCAGAGTCCCGACAGCAGAGTCCCAACAGCAGAGTCCCAACAGCAGAGTCCCAACAGCAGAGTCCCAACAGCAGTCCCAACAGCAGAGTCCCAACAGCAGAGTCCTAACAGCCGAGTCCCAACAGCAGTCTCCCAACAGCAGAGTCCCAACAGCAGAGTCCCAACAGCAGAGTCCCAACAGCAGAGTCCCAACAGCAGTCCCGACAGCAGTCCCGACAGCAGAGTCCCAACAGCAGAGTCCCAACAGCAGAGTCCCGACAGCAGAGTCCCAACAGCAGTCCCAACAGCAGAGTCCCAACAGCAGTCCTAACAGCAGAGTCCCAACAGCAGTCCCAACAGCAGAGTCCCAACAGCAGAGTCCCAACAGCAGAGTCCCAACAGCAGTCCCAACAGCAGAGTCCCAACAGCAGAGTCCCAACAGCAGTCCCAACAGCAGAGTCCCAACAGCAGTCCCAACAGCAGAGTCCCAACAGCAGTCCCAACAGCAGAGTCCCAACAGCAGTCCCAACAGCAGAGTCCCGACAGCAGAGTCCCAACAGCAGAGTCCCGACAGCAGAGTCCCAACAGCAGAGTCCCAACAGCAGAGTCCCGACAGCAGTCCCGACAGCAGTCCCAACAGCAGAGTCCCAACAGCAGAGTCCCAACAGCAGAGTCCCAACAGCAGAGTCCCAACAGCAGAGTCCCAACAGCAGAGTCCCAACAGCAGAGTCCCAACAGCAGAGTCCCAACAGCAGTCCCAACAGCAGAGTCCCAACAGCAGAGTCCCAACAGCAGAGTCCCAACAGCAGAGTCCCAACAGTAGAGTCCCAACAGCAGAGTCCCAACAGCAGAGTCCCAACAGCAGTCCCGACAGCAGTCCCGACAGCAGAGTCCCAACAGCAGAGTCCCAACAGCAGAGTCCCGACAGCAGAGTCCCAACAGCAGAGTCCCGACAGCAGAGTCCCAACAGCAGAGTCCCAACAGCAGAGTCCCAACAGCAGAGTCCCGACAGCAGTCCCAACAGCAGAGTCCCAACAGCAGAGTCCCAACAGCAGAGTCCCAACAGCAGAGTCCCAACAGCAGTCCCAACAGCAGAGTCCCAACAGCAGAGTCCTAACAGCAGAGTCCCAACAGCAGTCTCCCAACAGCAGAGTCCCAACAGCAGAGTCCCAACAGCAGAGTCCCAACAGCAGAGTCCCAACAGCAGTCCCGACAGCAGTCCCGACAGCAGAGTCCCAACAGCAGAGTCCCAACAGCAGAGTCCCAACAGCAGTCCCAACAGCAGAGTCCCGACAGCAGAGTCCCAACAGCTGAGTCCCGACAGCAGAGTCCCGACAGCAGAGTCCCAACAGCAGAGTCCCGACAGCAGTCCCGACAGCAGTCCCAACAGCAGAGTCCCAACAGCAGAGTCCCAACAGCAGAGTCCCAACAGCAGAGTCCCAACAGCAGAGTCCCAACAGCAGTCCCGACAGCAGTCCCGACAGCAGAGTCCCAACAGCAGAGTCTCAACAGCAGAGTCCCGACAGCAGAGTCCCAACAGCAGTCCCAACAGCAGAGTCCCAACAGCAGTCCCAACAGCAGAGTCCCAACAGCAGTCCCAACAGCAGAGTCCCAACAGCAGAGTCCCAACAGCAGAGTCCCAACAGCAGAGTCCCAACAGCAGTCCCAACAGCAGAGTCCCAACAGCAGAGTCCCAACAGTAGAGTCCCAACAGCAGAGTCCCAACAGCAGAGTCCCAACAGCAGTCCCAACAGCAGTCCCAACAGCAGAGTCCCAACAGCAGAGTCCCAACAGCAGAGTCCCGACAGCAGAGTCCCGACAGCAGTCCTGACAGCAGTCCCAACAGCAGAGTCCCAACAGCAGAGTCCCAACAGCAGAGTCCCAACAGCAGAGTCCCGACAGCAGAGTCCCAACAGCAGAGTCCCAACAGCAGAGTCCCAACAGCAGAGTCCCGACAGCAGAGTCCCAACAGCAGAGTCCCAACAGCAGAGTCCCAACAGCAGAGTCCCAACAGCAGAGTCCCAATAGCAGAGTCCCAACAGCAGTCCCAACAGCAGAGTCCCAACAGCAGTCCCAACAGCAGTCCCAACAGCAGTCCCAACAGCAGAGTCCCAACAGCAGTCCCAACAGCAGAGTCCCAACAGCAGAGTCCCAACAGCAGAGTCCCAACAGCAGAGTCCCAACAGCAGTCCCAACAGCAGAGTCCCAACAGCAGAGTCCCAACAGTAGAGTCCCAACAGCAGAGTCCCAACAGCAGAGTCCCAACAGCAGTCCCAACAGCAGTCCCAACAGCAGAGTCCCAACAGCAGTCCCAACAGCAGAGTCCCGACAGCAGAGTCCCGACAGCAGTCCTGACAGCAGTCCCAACAGCAGAGTCCCAACAGCAGAGTCCCAACAGCAGAGTCCCAACAGCAGAGTCCCGACAGCAGTCCCGACAGCAGTCCCGACAGCAGAGTCCCAACAGCAGAGTCCCAACAGCAGAGTCCCGACAGCAGTCCCAACAGCAGAGTCCCGACAGCAGAGTCCCAACAGCAGAGTCCCGACAGCAGAGTCCCAACAGCAGAGTCCCAACAGCAGAGTCCCAACAGCAGAGTCCCAACAGCAGTCTCCCAACAGCAGAGTCCCAACAGCAGAGTCCCAACAGTAGAGTCCCAAAGGCAGAGTCCCGACAGCAGAGTCCCAACAGCAGAGTCCCGACAGCAGAGTCCCAACAGCAGAGTCCCAACAGCAGTCCCAACAGCAGAGTCCCAACAGCAGTCCCAACAGCAGAGTCCCAACAGCAGAGTCCCAACAGCAGAGTCCCAACAGCAGAGTCCCAACAGCAGTCCCAACAGCAGAGTCCCAACAGCAGAGTCCCAACAGCAGAGTCCCAACAGCAGAGTCCCAACAGCAGTCCCAACAGCAGAGTCCCAACAGCAGAGTCCCAACAGCAGAGTCCCAACAGCAGAGTCCCAACAGCAGTCCCAACACCAGTCCCAACAGCAGAGTCCCAACAGCAGAATCCCAACAGCAGAGTCCCAACAGCAGAGTCCCAACAGCAGTCCCAACAGCAGTCCCGACAGCAGTCCCGACACCTTACCACTACTTTACCGGTCTATCTCTGGCAACGAAATAGTTCATTCAGCCTCTTTTACTGCCTTTTAAAAAAACATAGCTGATATGGCTGACTTGCTTAAACAAATGTGGTTTCTACTGACAATTGAGATGTACAAACTATAGCTTAAGGGGACGACAAGCGGATAAGAGGCAATCCGTAATTTAGATTAAGACATTAATAAGTGAGCTAGGACAGATGTAGTCAATATACCTTTTTGTTCAGCACTTTTGAAATGTACAGCAACAGAATTCAGAATGTGGGCCGCTCTTACAGTGTTCTCCCTGTACACCAAGTCAGAACTGTACAGTAGGATAAATATAGTGGGCATATAAGCAGACATTGAAAGCTCTTACAATATTCAATGATTACATTTCTCTAAAACAGGTTATAGGCTACATGTGCACCACCTAGTCAGAACTGTAGGCGAAATTAAGAGGGGAAAATATTAGCAACATACACTTAGTATTACTTTCTTAGCTACAGTATACTGTACATATCACCCTGGCATATTACATCATTTATGCAGCAGCATACAAGACATAGACTCACCTTGTTGTGCTTTGCTCACTTGAACAGGAATGTAGCGCGGTGGTCCTTTGTGACCAAATTTTGTCATCAAAGTCTGGCATTCTCTGGATTTGTGGCGCTTTCAAGACAACTGGGAAATCTGGAAAAAAACAAGGTCAAATCAGGATGACGTCAGTGATCTTCAGGTCGTAGCTCAAGGAAGAGGCCCGAGTTCCCGACTTACAATTCTGAGTTGGATGACCGCTCAAAACGTATTTTCCCAGTCGGAGCTAACCGGGATTTCCCAGTTCATCAGATATCCCAGTTCGAAGTGAACAGTTGTTTTGAACACAACAGAAATCATGCTAGATTGACAGCATGGTTGAATGTTTATCATTTTAAGCTTGTAAAAGAGACCTCTAAACCCAGATGTCACTGAATAGCAGGCTGGTGATTGCGTTGCAATTTTTTATTTGCATTTTTTTATTGAGCCTTTATTTAATGCTTGCAGTTAGTCAATAATTCCTTCCAAACCACTCATTGTTGAATTTGTGATTTCCAACTTGTTGTGTAATGTTTATGTCCAATGGTCGATGAGCACCGGTACGTTTTACCTATAATTTCTCTTCATTATATATCTTCATATGACAAGGATTAAAAAGCATTTACCAGTAGATTGTCGACATAATTCGTGATGATGACTGCTAGCTTGCTAGCTAAGATTTTGAAATGATGATGTTGACATGTCCAATTAAATCTACTGTGGATTTAACGTGATTTGACATAATTTTATCTGTGGCCAATGACTTTGAGCCTTCCTGGATGGGCACTTCTAATGTAACACTATGGCAGACCCAAGGGCCTTGCATTTAGAGCTCTACCCTTAGATTTGGCGGTGACGTAGTGTGTCCATGAGTGACAGAACACTGAGCCGACAACACAAGCCATATAAAGCCTGATCAGAACATCCCCTGCAGGTATTATGTTGATTTTTTTCTCCATAATATTATTAATGTGTTACCTTCAAACATCTTTGTGGATGAACATAAGATGTGTGTCGATGGGGGTGACATACCACGGTTGGCCCATCTAATCTCCCAATGAAAGACAGGTTCTCTCCATGTGTTTGTGGACATGGCCAAGACAAGTCCTTTCAAGAAGGTAGTGTGGAAAAAAAGATCTGAGGGCATATCCTTGTGAAAACCTTTGCACATGTAAATTGGCAGGTCAGCAGCGAGGCTGGAATAGATGTCTATTGAAGGCTAGGGAGAGACCATGAACCTCAGTGTCACTGCCAGTCCCACATGGCCGCCAGTGCAATATTCTAACTCTGTAGGAAATGAATTGTGGGTACAGAGGGTTCTTCTTACTGCACAAAACAACACGCAGTGTCAAGGAATAAGGGTTGCCCCTGGGCACTGGCTGAAGCCAAGTAAACACTGGGCATGGTTCTCGAAGGGAATATATTCTAACGTGTCTTTGAGGCCTCACCTAGGGTTCTTTGATTCCCATTCAAAAGGGCAAGAAAGACTTTTTGATAGTTCCAAAGTCGCAGGCGGAACGACAAGAATTAAAGCTGACAAGAAAAACATTAATTAAAATGAATGAAGCCCAAAGAAGCTTGGAGACCTCACAACCACATAGATGTAGGATCTTAACTTGATCACCCTGTAGCAGGAGAACTTTCCTACTATAAAGGACATTTAACATTTTTTGTGTATTTGAAGGTTAAAAAGGCTTCTGAAGTTTGTAAATTCCACTTCGAAATTTCAGACTTGACTTTCCCTTACAAAAAATGTATAAACATTTACAAAAATTATTCATAATCCACTGGTTCAAAGTAAGATCCTACAGCTGTTTTTTAAAATGTATTTAACTAGGCAAGTCAGTTAAGCACAAATTCTTAAATTCAATGACAGCCTAGGAACAGTGGGTTAACTGCATGTTCAGAGGCAAAAAAACAGTTTTTACCTTGTCAGCTCAGGGATTCGACCTTTCAGTTACTAGTCCAATGCTCTAACCACTAGGCTACCTGCCACCCTACACTAGGTATTGGTTATGAAATGGAGAAAAAACGTTTTGTTGAAATATTTTGGAAACTTTTCAGACAACTAAAACTTGAGGGAAAAGCATGTGTCCAAAATGCCATTACAAATATCTCCCAAACATAGTCTCTCTGCAAAAGGACCTAACCAGCCATTGTGCCTCCAATTTATCCAATGCTGTTAAACATGGCCGGACAGCCCATTCTAAAAGCGGACTCCATCCTGTCCATGCTGTTGATAAGAGGATAACAGGGCTCGTTGAGGGTAAGACCAAAGTCCCCAGGTGGTCGAGTGGTCTGAGGGCCTCTGAAGATAACCTACTTTACACTAATCATCTAATGCACCACTATATATCACTACCATTATCTGTCATTAATGAAAAACAGGCTTCATAGCAAAAAAAACAGCATGTTGTCTAGCACCTGTTCGTTGTTAGAGTTGACAGCTTACATCTATTCAGGTCAGGGTGCTAGAGTAGTTAGACAGCAGTTCTGGCTGTTGTGACACAATATCAACAGATAATTCAGTATATTTCATAAGGTAAATAATCAATGGTAGCTCTTACATCAACCTATTGACAATCATTAGTCTGATTCATAATTGACTGATTCCATAGGTTTCAAGTTTTTTCTCATCAAACTGGCATGGTTAGTTGTTTATGTAACAGTTTAGCTTCCATCCCTCTCCTTGCCCCTACCTGGGTTCGAACCAGGGACCCCTCTGCACACATCGACAACAGCCACCCTCGAAGCATCATTACCCATCGCTCCACAAAAGCCACGGCCCTTGCAGAGCAAGGGGAACCACTACTTCAAGGTCTCAGAGCAAGTGACGTCACCGATTGAAACGCTATTAGTGCGCACCCCGCTAACTAGCTAGCCATTTCACATGGGTTACATTTAGAATGAAGTGCTTTGCCTCGTGTACTAGCTAGCCATTTCACATGGGTTACATTTAGAATGAAGTGCTTTGCCTCGTGTACTAGCTAGCCATTTCACATCGGTTACATTTAGAATGAAGTGCTTTGCCTCGTGTACTAGCTAGCCATTTCACATGGGTTACATTTAGAATGAAGTGCTTTGTCTCGTGTACTAGCTAGCCATTTCACATGGGTTACATTTAGAATGAAGTGCTTTGTCTCGTGTACTAGCTAGCCATTTCACATGGGTTACATTTAGAATGAAGTGCTTTGTCACGTGTACTAGCTAGCCATTTCACATGGGTTACATTTAGAATGAAGTGCTTTGTCTCGTGTACTAGCTAGCCATTTCACATGGGTTACATTTAGAACGAAGTGCTTTGTCTCGTGTACTAGCTAGATCCTCATTATCACGTGGAACACATTGTTAGAGATAAGCCATCTGTAGAAATTATGATACCTGACAAATGATCTGCATGCCACCAGTGGCACCATTTTTCTCACCAACACAACTTTGATGCCAGCAGGAGAAAGAACGTAAAGGTGCCACTTTATCACCTTTGACTCAAACTAGGGCTCACTCAATATGGTTCCCACCAAATCAAATACATGCAAATCTAATGCAGCACGAATTGTATTAATTACGTATATTCTTTAATTGTCATTTTCTTACTAATATATAGTATCCTTATTACATTGGTATTACAAAGATGAGGTCATACAAATGTCAAGATCACTCTCTTAATATTTTTATGCAATAACATCAAATCTGTAGTAAGTTAAGATGATATGCAGTAAATCCACATCTACATACATCTATGGAGAATCATGTACGGTAGTCTGAGGCTTTTCAATATAATGAAACATATATTATCTTTCCTTTCTTATCAAGAGATGAACGCTCTAGTGAATGTTTATGAAGAAACAAAAGAAAACAATATGGTGAGGGATGGGGCTGCCTGTGCTGCCACTCTAGCATGCAGGTCCTTCCAAATAATTCACCTTACACTTGAGCATTGAACTGGAATCTGAAACGACTGCCCCATAAACTTTTGTCAACAATTGAGAATTATAACTATTAAAGTATATGTTGGCTCCTGTCTTGTACTGCATGGATTTAAAATAAAGAAAAGAGTAACAGCATCACAAAATGAGAGAATTTGCTACATTTCTCCATTACATTTTCACTTGGCCTCACCTGCAGACGCTGGTTGAAAAAACAACTCTCATCAGCAATGGAGAAATGAACAAATGCCTCGTGCCACACATCCTTCCCGTGGGGTGAGGGAGTGCAACTGAGCGGGTGAGATGTGAGCCTGTGCCTTGTGTCCTCACATGTGTCACAAACAAGGCTTTGTCAAGATGTCAGCCAGCCTCTCTCTCTTTCTCTTTCTCTCTTTTAATCTGTATAGCTGAAGCATTACAAATTGTGCGATACAAGTGAAAGACAATTTCCAATAGAGTTCATATATGAAGCATTTACTGTGGATGCAGTCTCCACCGACGCGGGAACATTGCCATTAAATTTTAGTTCGACTTTAGTGTTGAACTTCTGCGATATGGATTGAATAGAGCCCTTAAAGACGCCTTTCGAGTTACAGATCTTAAAAATAAACCCCAACAAATGAACTCGTAAACAATAAGTAAACCAGCAAAACAGAAAGAAACTGATAATCACCTAGAGACACTTCTCATTAAACTTGCTGTGAGGATTGTGTTTTTCTTTTCATTCTAGATTATTTGGGGCTTGTTGCAGGGGGGTGGTGATTCATGTTTTTGAGTCAGTGATGTTTAACAATAGCACTGTGCAACTAGCTAATCTGTTGTGTGTGACTGTGGCAATAATCACACGGATCCTGTGCGATAGATGCATGTGCACAGCTCTTTGCCAGTGTGCTCACTGGCAATACAACACCTATGAGGCTGTACGTAAAACTAGTTTCCGTGGTTACCATCTATCTCTGATGTAGCTGCCTATAATGCCATCTAACGGACATGACTTATATGTTAAAACTGATTTAAGAATAACTGTTCATATTTAGCTCTGACGAATGCACTGTCGTCACAACAACGGGCCTGCAATTGAGGGAGGATGACTTGGTAGCCTTATTGGCGATGAAGGATATAGGATGCTGTTTACCATCCAAGTGAGATCAAATGGAGCTGACTCAGGTTTGCACCCTCTTTTTGGTGTGTTCTGCTCCAGTGAACAACACCCACCCAAGTGAGTGTGACTAGGCCTAACCCGCGACAATACTCTCTCACCGGGTCCATTTCCACCTCACTGCCTGAATGCTGCCACTTATGCACTTAAGGCGAGTGCACTCACTCTCTCTCTTTCTCTCTCTTCCCAAGCCCCCCCCCTCTCTCTCTCCCTCCATCTCTCTCCCTCTCTCTCTCTTTCACTCACACTCTTCATCTTTCACTATCTCTATCTCTTCTCTCTGGCTTTTTCTTGTCAGACCTCTTCTCCCACCATCTATTGTGCTCCCTCTCTGCCTTCTCCTCTTTGTCTCTGTCCCTCCAACTCTCTGTCGATTTGTGTTCATAAATACTTAACTCCCTATTCATAATTTAGTCATCACAAGTAAAAAGTGGAGGAACTGTCTCTTGCTGCAGGCCAGCTTTTGTGGAGATTTGCGATGTCACATCCAACTAGATTTTAAAGACAATATGACAGAATTGGAATTGAAATTTCTTCTAACTTCCTGTTAAAATAAAAGATTACTGACTGCTTCAAGTCAAAGCATTGGGTGTCAAGAAAATAATGAAATATACACTGTAGACAATACAACGTATTACTTTGACTGTAGTCACATGGTTAAAACAGCATGTGAAATAATCTTAACCCCACACATGCATGTAAGGATATGCTTAAGCATGCACACACACCACTCAGCACCTCTTCATTTTACCTTTATTTTACTAGGTAAGTCAGTTAAGAACATATTCTTATTTTCAATGATGGCCTAGGAACAGTGGGTTAACTGCCTGTTCAGGGGCAGAACAACAGATTTGTACCTTGTCAGCTCGGGGATTCGAACTTGCAACCTTTCGGTTACTAGTCCAACGCTCTAACCACTAGGCTACCCTGCCGCCCCTTGATCTGATTAAGCAATATTCATGGTCCCGGCTCAGGTCTCAAGTAAGGACCACAGAGGCAAAGTCATTGTTGTGTCTCCCCGTTAATGGCATTAATATTTGTGTGGGCCATAAATAACGTTTTAACAAATAGTCACATAAAAATAATGAATGAAAAGCGAACAGAAGTGGAACACAGAGATGCATGGTTACGCAGAGCAGGGACAAATTACCCAGGGGGTGGCGGAACAGTCATTACTCCGCGCGGCGAGCAGGGTCTGGCTAACACCTGTGATTCCTCCAAACAACTCACCCTAATTAGCCCACACACACCCTGGGGATCTTCTGCAGCACACTGCAGCGCACCAGGCCCAGACAGGGGGGAGACTCGAAGACCATACACTAAAGCATCAGAGATCCTGTGGACAATCAATGAGAATGAAACTTTCCAGATGTAGTTGATTTGAATTTTACTGTGGGAGTTGGAGGAAAGAGAAAGACAGGCAAAGTAGAGAGAGAGGGAAAGGGAGAGAGAGAGGCAGTGGGCAGTCATGATCTGGTTGACATCAGATGACACAGGAGAGGACATGAGGTAGCTCCCCTCACTAGGCCCTCCATTTATAAGTTGGAGAATTTAGCATTTTTCACACACCTGAAACAACTTTTTAGAGCCATAATTATTATGCTAAATTCTATGTAAAAATGAACATTTTTCTGCATATCTAAGCCTACCTCTTGAGCTGTCTGTATTTTCCTGACTGGTGGTTATTTTTGTAAAGAAACTAAATATATTTATCTGCATCTCTGCTAAAATATGGGTAAAAGGTTGTGTCCTATTCAGTATATTGCTTGCTTTTCTACCAGCCTTGTCAGCAGGCATGCCAGCTAAGATAATTAGACATGCTAGCTACTCTAACTTGATTGATAGCCTGAAAAGGCTTTTTTGTAGTTGGTTATGAGGTTGGGAGATTGGGAACCTATCTGGGATAGCATAAGACAACTTCATAAAATGTCCTGTTTAAAAACATTTTTTTTAAAGAGAACAAATCAAATCCAATGATGTCGAGCAAAGAGGCACTGAGTTTGAAGGTAGGCCTTGAAATACATCCACAGGTACACTTCCAATTGACTCAAATTATGGCAATTAGCCTATCAGAAGCTTATAAAGCCATTACATAATTTTGGGGAATTTTACAAGCTGTTTAAATGCACAGTCAACTTAGTGTATGTAAACTTCTGAAAACCTGTCTATAAATAATGGTTGGGAAAATGACTTGTGTCATGCACAAAGTAGATGTCCTAACCGACTTGCCAAAACTATAGTTAACAAGAAATAACTAGAAATTAGTGGAGTGGTTGAAAAACGGGTTTTAATGACTCCAACCTAAGTGTACGTAAACTTCCGACTTCAACTGTATATTGTGAAGCACAGAAATAATAATCTGTTCAGTAGAATAGGGAACTGTGAATCACAATTTGTGATAGCTCTGTGCGATTAATTTCTTTCTCTTATACGTTTAACTTGACTGAATCCAACCCAGTTCTATAAGAGGATTCTCTTCCTTTTCCTCCTCCACCCCAGTGTTGATCACAAGTCCAGAGCCAATAGAAGACAGGAAAAGGTCAATGTGATTGGGTTACCATGCACCAGAGCATTGATCCAGCAGGTTCCCCAGGGGGTAAAGGACTGATGGAGAGAGAACTGAAGGAGATGGAGATCACAAAGTGAGCCTGAGCCCAATGAACTCTGGTAAGTCACTACAAGCGTCTTGCCAAATAGCAAAGCAACAGTGGAACAAAGACAAGCACTTTATCTCTGAGAGAATGGAAACGTGATGTGTAGCGTGAAAATGTATTTTTATCCGATAACAAAAGTCTAGTGTACAGCTCCAATATATTACATTGAAAGAGGAAAATGTATGGCAATATAGTGACAATATGTCTTAGTGTTAACCTTACCTAGTTTACCAGCTTCAATAGAACATGAAACATGAGTTGATCTGATACAGGATCTGATATTTGCATCATATTGTTCCTATTTTTATGAAACACTATGTTATAATATCATTATTATCAGATGCTGAGACATTTCAGTGCTCCCACAAGACAGAAGGTTAGACAGTGGAAAAAGTTCAGAACATATATTTTTTCCCCATCTCGAAGTAGACATTTCCTCAATAGCAAAACTTCTTGAAGCAAACAAAATAATAGCGTATATTGGCCACTTTAAAGTAAAATGTTTTTATTTTTTGTTAGTCATTAATTTGCATACATTATTGATTAAGGCACTCGGCCTTCAAAATAGAACTCTCAAAGACATAATTTATCACTCACTGTCACTTCCTTACAAATGGACTTGATTGCAGTTTCCATACATTGTGAGGGATATAGCAACATATTATCATTTCTTTGAGAGTAAATTAGATATGTTGTGTTTGAGGGCAGATCACAATAACTATTATTTTAAAAGTATAGAAAGCTTGGTTTATGTTGAATAGTACAACAAAGTGTTTGATTAGCATAACCATTGCAGAGCTTTGATGACTGTTACATTAATCTTCTTTTCTATCTCACAATTTTTTCACCCTACCGCTCTCTCTCTCTCTCTCTCTCTCTCTCTCTCTCTCTCTCTCTCTCTCTCTCTCTCTCTCTCTCTCTCACACACACACACACACACACACACTTAGACAATAACAGCTAGGCACACAGATACATTAATGTTGACAGACCTTCCTCTGCCAGGAAACTTCTATCTCTGTGTGTGTTCTCTTGTTCTGTCTGTGTGTGTGAGTGTATTGTCTCTTTGTGTGTTCTCTCTCTGTGTGTGAGTGTATTGTCTCTGTGTGTGTAAGTGTATTATCTCTGAGTGTGTGAGGGTATTTTGTGTTTGGGTGTGTTCTCTGTGTGTGTGTTCTCTCTTTGTCTGTGTGTATGTTGTCACTAAGTGTGCGAGAGAGAAAGAGAGAGAGCGAGAGAGAGAGTGAGAGAGAGAGAGAGAGAGAGAGAGAGAGAGAGAGAGAGAATCCCCTCACATGCTGACTCCAAAGACAAGCATGGATCTTATTACTCTATGCCTTGGGACCACACAGACACACGCAGACACACACACACACACACACACACACTGTAATGCACACTGTGGGTATGTGCTCTCTCTCTACCTCTGAACTTGGTGGTCAAACATATCTGTATAATATAGATGTTTTCATTTAATCACGTGGAAATTCCTTTCAGTGAAATCATGATGTGATAAAGACCTGACCAATGTACTTTTTCTAATGTCATATTAGAGACTGAATTACATTTCTACATGTGACTCTTTACTTAAACCTTGCAAGGTGGGTGGTTTGAGGCGGGAAATAAAAATATGCTTTAAGAAAATATACAAGGTGTAAGAGCAAGAGAAGGAGTGTTGATGCAGAATGTAAGAGACAAAAAGGGGAAACTGTGGTTTCGTGGGGCCCCCTTGCTTAAGAAAGCTACAACGTAGTGGAATTCACGCTAAATATGATATACACAATGCAGACACCAACAGGACACAAACCCTGTGTTTTTATACGGTACTGTAAAAAACATTTCCCTATTTTAGGCTCTTCTGTTATTTTCCTTGATATTATGATCATCTCCTCCCTCTACTCTAGTTTCTTCATGCTTCCCTCTTTTATATCCAAACTTTCATATATAATCATCCTCTCCTCTCCTCTCCTCTCCTCTCCTCTCCTCTCCTCTCCTCTCCTCTCCTCTCCTCTCCTCTCCTCTCCTCTCCTCTCCTCTCCTCTCCTCTCCTCTCCTCTCCTCTCCTCTCCTCTCCTCTCCTCTCCTCTCCTCTCCTCTCCTCTCCTCTCCTCTCCTCTCCTCTCCTCTTCTCCCGGGTTGGTCCGGCACGGCAGTGTTGGCTGAGACAGATCTGAGGCTCCTCTGGTGGTGACAGAAGTAGGCTACGCACGCCGGCGCCGACCCAATCAGGGCCGATCTGCATAGTAATGTGTGGCAGGGGCGGGATAATGAAGTTCCCAGCTTGCCGGCTGGAAGGGTATCCTCCGGTGTGCTGTGTGATTTATCTCCTCTGTCAAGAGCCAGGACAGCCAGGACTTGTCCTTCCCCATAGTCCCCGGGAACAGGAGCCAACACACTCCAGATAAGAGAAGGATAGAAGGCCCGGATAGGGCTGGACGCAAAACCTGATGTGGCCTGCTGTACCTTATGTGCATAGCTTCAAGTGAATAGATGGACAAAATATATATTCTGTATTTACATTCTGAGTGGTATTGTGCTGTGTGATTAAACTCATTTGGTGTTTTCTCAAGGACATCTAAGAACTGATATAAGCTATTTTCACCTTATAGTACTGGCAACCCTCATACTATAGTTCAGGGAACTATGTAAAACACAATAGGATGGGGGACCACTTTCCGTGGTTTACTTGTGCAACAGAGTATGCTAACAATTTGATAAACATACCGTTCTTGTTCCTAAGAGCAGGATACAGCAGACAAGACAATACAGTCTGATGCTGTATATACGTTGGTGGAAATCCCAGGATACTTGTTAAGATAAGGTTACTTCTTCACAGGTCTCTGAACAGCTAAAAATGTCACAGCAATAAGACAAACCGAGACAATGTGTCCTTTACATGTTGTTGATGTGTCTGTCAATCCAGGATACAGTAGATTGGTTATGCAAACATGTAGTTCACTCGCCTTTGGCATTGAATTTGTATTTGGGATTGATATATCTCATTTATCATGTTTGTGTATACACTGAGTTACACCCCCCCCCCCCCCTCTTTGGCCCTCAGAACAGCCTCAATGTGTCGGGGCATGGACTACACAAGGTGTCGAAAGTGTTCCACAGGAATGCTGGCCAATATTGACACCAATGCTTCCCACAGTTGTGTCAAGTTGGCTGGATGTCCCTTGGGTGGTGGACCATTCTTGATACACATGGGAAACTGTTGGGCGTGAAAAACCCAGCTGCGTTGCAGTTCTTGACACAAACCAGTGCCCCTGGCACCTACTACCAAACCCCATTCAAACCCCATTCAAATCATTATGACCAAGGTGGCATAGCAGTTCAGACGTCTTTTGTCCTCGTCTTGTCGTGTCCTGTATATATATATATTTACAACTTTTTCACATACATTTTATTTTTATTTTCCATCAACTCATCTTCAAAACACTCTCCTGCAACCCGCCTCACCAATGTATATTTATAAAAAAGTATTATTTACCTCAGATCTGTAATCCTCCAAGAAGCTAGCCAGAAACTCCAAGAAGCTAGCCTGAAACTAGCCAGAAGCTAATCCAGAAGCTAGTTCAGAAGCTAGTTAGCTCCTTTACTGGCAAATCGTTAGTATTCAGCTAACCACAGTTTGTGGTCATCAGCTATCCTTTAGCTCGAAAATCTATCGCCAGTTCTGTACGGCGCAGCGCGGCTCGGAACGGAACATACCGGACCAATTTTTCTCTCCATGTCCCTGGATTTCGACTACTCTCTGGACATTCATACCCGGATCTCACAGCTAGCTAGCTGCTATCCGTGTGACTATCGGCCTTCGTCGATTCCGGAGCAAACATCAATTATTCCGGAGCTAGCAAGCTCCGTCAATCACTCCTGAGTTCCATCAATCACACCTGGGCTGCAGTCACCTATCCGGACCCGTTTTACTGCTTTCGCGGAGCCCCACCGGGCCTTCACAACTGGACTGCCGACGTTATCTACCCGAAGGAGTTATTCGGCTGGCTCCTGAACGCCCATCTGCGGCCTGCTAACCGTTAGCTGTCTTACCGGCTGCTATCTGAATAGACAATCGGACAATTTTTTTTATATATATTTTTTTTTATTTTTTATTATTATTATTATGTTTTCTTCTTGGGCCTCTATAACTATATCTATTGTTTTTATTTTTGTTGTTGTTGTGTGATTTGGATTAATCCCCTCTACCACACGGAACCCCACTAATCTACTGACGGAACGCAAGAGGTAGCTAACAACAGACCTCCATCCTATGCTAGCTTGCTACCGATGCCCTGGCTAGCTGTCTAAATCACCAACCAACCTCTCCACTCACCGGACCCTTTTGATCACTCGACTAAGCATGCCTCTCCTTAATGTCAATATGTCTTGTCCATTTCTGTTCTGGTTAGTGTTTATTGGCTTATTTCACTGTAGAGCCTCTAGTCCTGCTCACTATACCTTATCCAACCTATTAGTTCCACCACCCACACATGCAATGACATCTCCTGGTTTCAACGATGTTTCTAGAGACAATATCTCTCTCTTCATCACTCAATACCTAGGTTTACCTCCACTATATTCACATCCTACCATACATTTGTCTGTACATTATACCTTGATGCTATTTTATCGCCCCCAGAAACCTCCTTTTACTCTATGTTCCAGACGTTCTAGACGACCAATTCTCATAGCTTTTAGCCGTACCCTTATTCTACTCCTCCTATGTTCCTCTGGCGATGTAGAGGTGAATCCAGGCCCTGCAGTGCCTTACTCCACTCCTATTCCCCAGGCGCTCTCTTTTGACGACTTCTGTAACCGTAATAGCCTTGGTTTCATGCATGTTAACATTAGAAGCCTCCTCCCTAAGTTTGTTCTATTCACTGCTTTAGCACACTCTGCCAACCCGGATGTTCTAGCTGTGTCTGAATCCTGGCTTAGGAAGACCACCAAAAACTCAGACATTTTAATTCCAAACTACAACATTTTCAGACAAGATAGAACTGCCAAAGGGGGCGGTGTTGCAATCTACTGCAAAGATCCTACTATCCAGGTCTGTACCCAAACAATTTGAACTTCTACTTTTAAAAATCCACCTCTCTAAAAACAAGTCTCTCACTGTTGCCGCCTGCTATAGACCACCCTCTGCCCCCAGCTGTGCTCTGGACACCATATGTGAACTGATTGCCCCCCATCTATCTTCAGAGTTCGTGCTGCTAGGCGACCTAAACTGGAACATGCTTAACACCCCAGCCATCCTACAATCTAAACTTGATGCCCTCAATCTCACACAAATTATCAATGAACCTACCAGGTACCTCCCCAAAACCTTAAACACGGGCACCCTCATAGATATCATCCTAACCAACTTCCCCTCTAAATACACCTCTGCTGTCTTCAACCAAGATCTGTCTTCAACCAAGATCTCAGCGATCACTGCCTCATTGCCTGCATCCGTAATGGGTTTGACCGCCACTCATCACTGTAAAACGCTCCCTGAAACACTTCTGCGAGCAGGCCTTTCTAATCGACCTGGCCGGGGTATCCTGGAAGGATATTGATCTCATCCCGTCAGTAGAGGATGCCTGGATATTTTTTTTAAATGCCTTCCTAACCATCCTAAATAAACATGCCCCATTCAAGAAATTTAGAACCAGGAACAGATATAGCCCTTGGTTCTCCCCAGACCTGACTGCCCTTAACCAACACAAAAACATCCTATGGCGTTCTGCATTAGCATCGAACAGCCCCCGTGATATGCAGCTGTTCAGGGAAGCTAGAAATCATTATACACAGGCAGTTAGAAAAGCCAAGGCTAGCTTTTTCAAGCAGAAATTTGCTTCCTGCAACACTAACTCAAAAAAGTTCTGGGACACTGTAAAGTCCATGGAGAATAAGAACACCTCCTCCCAGCTGCCCACTGCACTGAAGATAGGAAACACTGTCACCACTGATAAATCCACCATAATTGAGAATTTCAATAAGCATTTTTCTACGGCTGGCCATGCTTTCCACCTGGCTACTCCTACCCCGGACAACAGCACTGCACCCCCAACAGCAACTCGCCCAAGCCTTCCCCATTTCTCCTTCTCCCAAATCCATTCAGCTGATGTTCTGAAAGAGCTGCAAAATCTGGACCCCTACAAATCAGCCGGGCTAGACAATCTGGACCCTTTCTTTCTAAAATTATCTGCCGAAATTGTTGCCACCCCTATTACTAGCCTGTTCAACCTCTCTTTCGTGTCGTCTGAGATTCCCAAAGATTGGAAAGCAGCTGCGGTCATCCCCCTCTTCAAAGGGGGGGACACTCTTGACCCAAACTGCTACAGACCTATATCTATCCTACCGTGCCTTTCTAAGGTCTTCGAAAGCCAAGTCAACAAACAGATTACCGACCATTTCGAATCTCACCATACCTTCTCTGCTATGCAATCCGGTTTCAGAGCTGGTCATGGGTGCACCTCAGCCACGCTCAAGGTCCTAAACGATATCTTAACCGCCATCGATAAGAAACATTACTGTGCAGCCGTATTCATTGATCTGGCCAAGGCTTTCGACTCTGTCAATCACCATATCCTCATCGGCAGACTCGACAGCCTTGGTTTCTCAAATGATTGCCTCGCCTGGTTCACCAACTACTTCTCTGATAGAGTTCAGTGTGTCAAATCGGAGGGTCTGCTGTCCGGACCTCTGGCAGTCTCTATGGGGGTGCCACAGGGTTCAATTCTTGGACCGACTCTCTTCTCTGTATACATCAATGAGGTCGCTCTTGCTGCTGGTGAGTCCCTGATCCACCTCTACGCAGACGACACCATTCTGTATACTTCCGGCCCTTCTCTGGACACTGTGTTAACAACCCTCCAGGCAAGCTTCAATGCCATACAACTCTCCTTCCGTGGCCTCCAATTGCTCTTGAATGCAAGTAAAACTAAATGCATGCTCTTCAACCGATCGCTGCCTGCACCTACCCGCCTGTCCAACATCACTACTCTGGACGGCTCTGACTTAGAATACGTGGACAACTACAAATACTTAGGTGTCTGGTTAGATTGTAAACTCTCCTTCCAGACCCATATCAAACATCTCCAATCCAAAGTTAAATCTAGAATTGGCTTCCTATTTCGCAACAAAGCATCCTTCACTCATGCTGCCAAACATACCCTTGTAAAACTGACCATCCTACCAATCCTCGACTTTGGCGATGTCATTTACAAAATAGCCTCCAATACCCTACTCAACAAATTGGATGCAGTCTATCACAGTGCAATCCGTTTTATCACCAAAGCCCCATATACTACCCACCATTGCGACCTGTACGCTCTCGTTGGCTGGCCCTCGCTTCATACTCGTCGCCAAACCCACTGGCTCCATGTCATCTACAAGACACTGCTAGGTAAAGTCCCCCCTTATCTCAGCTCGCTGGTCACCATAGCATCTCCCACCTGTAGCACACGCTCCAGCAGGTATATCTCTCTAGTCACTCCCAAAACCAATTCTTTCTTTGGCCGCCTCTCCTTCCAGTTCTCTGCTGCCAATGACTGGAACGAACTACAAAAATCTCTGAAACTGGAAACACTTATCTCCCTCACTAGCTTTAAGCACCAACTGTCAGAGCAGCTCACAGATTACTGCACCTGTACATAGCCCACCTATAATTTAGCCCAAACAACTACCTCTTTCCCAACTGTATTTAATTTTAATTTATTTATTTATTTTGCTCCTTTGCACCCCATTATTTTTTTATTTCTACTTTGCACATTCTTCCATTGCAAAACTACCATTCCAGTATTTTACTTGCTATATTGTATTTACTTTGCCATCTTGGCCTTTTTTGCCTTTACCTCCCTTCTCACCTCATTTGCTCACATTGTATATAGACTTGTTTATACTGCATTATTGACTGTATGTTTGTTTTTACTCCATGTGTAACTCTGTGTCGTTTTATCTGTCGAACTGCTTTGCTTTATCTTGGCCAGGTCGCAATTGTAAATGAGAACTTGTTCTCAACTTGCCTACCTGGTTAAATAAAGGTAAAATAAAAATTTAAAAAAAAAAAGGCACTTACATTCTTTAGCTTGCCCATTCACCCTCTGGATGGCACACATACACAATCCATGCCTCAATTGTCTCAAGGCTCATACATCCTTCTTAACCGGTCTCCTCCCTTCATCTCCACTGATTGAAGTAGATTTGACAGGTGACATCAATAAGGGATCATAGCTTCACCTGGACACCTGGATTCACCTGGTCACCTGAATGTCGTGTTCATAATGTTTTGTACACTCAGTGTATGTCAATTTGTGTGTAGGTTTATTGCTTGCAAATAATTCAGGCAACATTGATGTACATAATTTATTATGGGTATGAATGTATACGTTCCTGTGTGTATGAATCTTTGTGTGCAAGTCATTGTGTGTATGACTGTTTGTGTGTATGACTGTTTGTGTGTATGACTGTTTGTGTGTATGACTGTTTGTGTGTATGACTGTTTGTGACTGTCTTTGTGCCAGTGGCAGTCGGTAATGTTTGGGAGGAGGGAGGAGATTTTTTTTAATGAGTGTAACAGTTGTTAAAGTACTATATGAATTTCACCAGGTTCATATATTAATATGTTGTGTTGATTTGTTATGCATGCCTGCATCCTGGGAGAAGGGGAGTGTGTACTTACGTTTTGCCCTGCGTGCTCGTGCTCAAATCATTTTGATGCACTGAGAGGTAGGCACGCTTTTCCTGTCTTCAGAAAAGTTTGATTCTTTTAAGTACAAAGTCATACACACAGTGTTTTGTTCATGAGTAATGATGTATATTTAGAGGTCACTCATAAGTGGATGGTATTGTTAAGATGCACTTGTAATTGTACTTTTTAGGATGATATCAACATTCTGAATTCAACATGTGGTTAATAGCTAGCTAAGGTATTAGCAGGCTATTGTATGTGTGAACGATGGCTAGCTCCTCGAATGATCCCAATCCCTCCTATTGTGCATCTGTTGTAGAAAGAGGCGACGATTCTCAGAACAGATGTGCTCTACAAATGTTTTATTTCCTTTTGGATGCAGATGCAGGATGCAGAGAGTCAGTTCTGCTTAATTAAAACTACCTGATCTCCAAAGTCCACGTTTATAGTCTCAATCAACCACACACAACGCAGAGTTACAGCGGTGCAGTATAGCATCGGCTTCATGAGCATGGCCTTATTTCTATCACAGCATATTGGATGACTGTCATTCATATTCCATTCACCCAGTTCAGTGTAACATCGATAGGTTTAAGCTACTACATGATTCTCAAATGTTCCTGTCCCCATCATGAGGTTGCTACAGCCTAGCCTATGAATCATCGTTTACAATGTTAGGATCACACAGGTCGAGATACATTTCTTAGACAAAAGACAGTGACACATTTAATACTGCCTTGCACACTCTTGCCTGCATCTAGCTGATCTAGGGTGTTATCATTAGTCTAATAGTTGCAGACAAAAGTTTCTGTTGGACAAATTCAGGTATGTTTAACCCTGGTTTCGTTCCAATTGCTTCCATTTAAGAAATGTTAAAACCTTTCCATGCCGAACCTTCATATCATAACTGCTAACCGCAACACACAGCCTACATCGTTATCACAATATTAGCTAACATCATAGCTAGTCAACATAGCTACTAGAACTAACGCGTTAGTAAACCCGCTATAATCACACAGTACAGTGTACAGTCAGCAAGCAGTTTAGCATCTACACCGGCAACCTTGACTTGGAAGAGTTCCAGTGTTGGAAAGCCATAGAAATCTAGCTGAAATAACATCACTCTCTATTTGAGCCAGGTGTTTGAGTAGGCTAAAGTACCTAGCTGCATTCACTAGCTAAGTGAATGTGAAAATAATACACCTAAATCTCTCTCTCTCTTTCTCTTTCTCTTTCTTCTCCTTCATTTATAAAGAGATTAATTTGTTCAAAACTGTTCAACTAGTGTCTTTCTCTCTCTTTGAGTCAACTACTCACCACATTGCATGCATTGCAGTGCTAGCTTGCTTTCAGTACAATATTGTCAATATTATAACATGTCAGTTCTTGCTGCAACAGTTCTGATAGGTTGAAAGACGTTCTCCGGAAGTTGGCATAATTTCTGTGCAAGTCTATGGAAAGGGGGTGAGAACCATAAGCCTCCTAGGTTTTGTATTGAAGTCAATGTAGTCAGAGTGGGAAGGAAACTAGCTGTCCTCCGGCTACATCATGGTGCTACCCTACAGAGTGCTGTTGAGGCTACAGTAGACCTTCATTGTAAAACAGTGTGTTTTAATCAATTATTTGGTGACGTTAATATATTTAGTGTAGTTTTATCATTTTTTTTTTTACTTTTTTAATGTTTCACTATTTAAAATGAAATTCACTGGGGAGGATTGTCCTCCCCTTCTTCCTCTTAGGAGCCTCCACTGCTTTGTGCACATGAGTCTCTTTGTGCATATGCGTCTTTTTGTGAATGTCAGTATTTGTGTGTGTGAGTCTATTTGTGCATATGAGTCTTTTTGTGAGTGTGAGGCTTTGTGTATATGAGTCTTTTTCTGCATATGAGTCTTTTTCTGCATATGAGTCTTTTTCTGCATATGACTCTTTTTCTGCATATGACTCTTTGTGCGTAAGAGTCTTTTTGTAAGAGGGAGTATTTGTATGAGTCTTTGTATGTGAGTATGTATATATTTGAGTCTTTGTGTATACTGTATAAGTGTTCCTCCTCATCCTCTTCTCTCTACGTCAGGTCTGTCTGCCTGCGTCTGGTGTCCAAACCGTGCTCCATACGGCCCTCTTAATCCAAGGCCTGGCCCAGTCACTTTACATCTTTGTCAGGCTTGACCTTGGACAAAAGAGCTAAATTAGTCAAATGAAGCACGAAATGAGTTCATTTAGGTAATTAAGCATTCAGGTGGAATGACAAAACACACAGTGAATATGCCCGCGGTCTGTTCCACGTCGGCCAGACTAAATGACGAAGATGCTAAATAAAACTCATTTGCTTTTTCCTAGCCTCACTTCTAATAAGGAGTTACTTGAGTTCTAAGTTAAACGGACTCTTTCGAAATCTTTTTGGACTCATGTTATCTAATTAACCGGAAATGTTACCGCTGCTCTATTTCACTATCTATGTATATTCATATGTTATAAACATATCATATCTGTCATAAACATTTTCAATTTCCCCAAATCCCCAATAGACTAAAGTGTCTATAAGACAAGTGCTCCACAAACTTTTCACACACTTGCAGTCAGGTCTTTGGCATGGGGTAGTTAGCAGTGTTTTTCTACTCAACAGCACAGCTGTAGGTGGTTGTACACAACAATACACGACTAGACAGTCCACAAGTCAAGCCCCCCTTCAAACTTTTCACTTTACTAACAGCCCATCTCAATGCACCATTCTTGTAACAACACACACCAGTCTACTGTACCCTTTTGTTTACAGATGAACATGATTTATTGTATGGTTACACATCCTCATGATCAGTCTCAATGTACACTGCTCAAAAAAATAAAGGGAATACTTAAACAACACAATGTAACTCCAAGTCAATCACACTTCTGTGAAATCAAACTATCCATTTAGGAAGCAACACTGATTGACAATAAATTTCACAAGCTGTTGTGCAAATGGAATAGACAACCGGTGGAAATTATAGGCAATTAGCAAGACACCACCAATTAAGGAGTGGTTCTGCAGGTGGTGACCACAGACCACTTCTCAGTTCCTATGCTTCCTGACTGATGTTTTGGTCACTTTTGAATGCTGGCGGTGCTTTCACTCTAGTGGTAGCATGAGACGGAGTCTACAACCCAAACAAGTGGCTCAGGTGGTGCAGCTCAT
Source organism: Oncorhynchus kisutch (assembly GCF_002021735.2). Classification (NCBI taxonomy): domain Eukaryota; kingdom Metazoa; phylum Chordata; class Actinopteri; order Salmoniformes; family Salmonidae; genus Oncorhynchus; species Oncorhynchus kisutch. The sequence continues at coordinate 16,498,825 of NC_034176.2, read as the reverse complement.
CCAGGATGGCACATCAATGCGAAGGTTTGCTGTGTCTGTCAGCGTAGTGTCCAGAGCATGGAGGCGCTACCAGGAGACAGGCCAGTACATCAGGAGACGTGGAGGAGGCCGTAGGAGGGAAACAACCCAGCAGCAGGACCGCTACCTCCACCTTTGTGCAAGGAGGAGCAGGAGGAGCACTGCCAGAGCCCTGCAAAAGGACCTCCAGCAGACCACAAATGTGCATGTGTCTGCTCAAACGGTCAGAAACAGACTCCATGAGGGTGGTATGAGGGCCCGACGTCCACAGGTGGGGGTTGTGCTTACAGCCCAACACCGTGCAGGACGTTTGGCATTTGCCAGAGAACACCAAGATTGGCAAATTCGCCACTGTCACCCTGTGTTCTTCACAGATGAAAGCAGGTTCACACTGAGCACATGTGACAGACGTGACAGAGTCTGGAGACGCCGTGGAGAACGTTCTGCTGCCTGCAACATCCTTCAGCATGACCGGTTTGGCGGTGGGTCAGTCATGGTGTGGGGTGGCATTTCTTTGGGGGGCCGCACAGCCCTCCATGTGCTCGCCAGAGGTAGCCTGACTGCCATTAGGTACCGAGATGAGATCCTCAGACCCCTTGTGAGACCATATGCTGGTGCGGTTGGCCCTGGGTTCCTCCTAATGCAAGACAATGCTAGAACTCATGTGGCTGGAGTGTGTCAGCATTTCCTGCAAGAGGAAGGCATTGATGCTATGGACTGGCCCGCCCGTTCCCCAGACCTGAATCCAATTGAGCACATCAGGGACATCATGTCTCGCTCCATCCACCAACGCCACGTTGCACCAAAGACTGTCCAGGAGTTGGCGGATGCTTTAGTCCAGGTCTGGGAGGAGATCCTTCCGGAGACCATCCACCACCTCATCAGGAGCATGCCCAGGCGTTGTAGGGAGGTCATACAGGCACGTGGAGGCCACACACACTACTGAGCCTCATTTTGACTTGTTTTAAGGACATTACATCAAAGTTCGATCAGCCTGTAGTGTGGTTTTCCACTTTAATTTTGAGTGTGACTCCAAATCCAGACCTCCGTGGGTTGATAAATTTGATTTCCATTGATAATTTGTGTGATTTTGTCATCAGCACATTCAACTATGTAAATAAAAAATGTATTTAATAAGAATATTTCATTCAGATCTAGGATGTGTTATTTTAGTGTTCCCTTTATTTTTTTGAGCAGTGTGTTTTTCAGGAGACTTGCAATTCTTCTGCAAGAAGTCAAAGCAGTGAGTGGTGAAAAAAGTGAAGAGGCTTGTCCACCTGGCTGTGGAGTGCAGAAAGAACCAGACTGTTGTCTACAATGAGCCTAGAGTCACAGCACCCCAAATCCAAAATCCCTGCCAACATCACCACAGCGCCAAAGCCTGATAAACCAGCTGCCCTTACCCAAAACAAGAGCTTCACCAGCTGAAGAACCTTCCGGAACCTGCCTAGAACATTCAAACAACACAATATACATATTCAGTTAGACTGATGTTGTAGTATAATATAGAATGTCTAGTATACTCACAACTGCCAATTGGTATAGATACTGCTAGCTGCTTTACGGTTGAGCTAACGTAGGCTAATGCGATTAGCATGAGGTTGTAAGTAACAAGAACATTTCCCAGGACATATGTAACGGTTTTCTTCCGCTGAAGGAGAGGAGGACCAAAATGCAGCGTGGTTAGTGTTCATCATCTTTAATATAGACGATAAATGAGAACACTACAAAATAACAAATGTGAAAACCGGAACAGTCCTATCTGGTGCAATGACACAAAGACAGAAGACAACCACCCACAAAGTACCCACAGAATACGGCTGCCTAAATATGGTTCCCAATCAGAGACAACGATAGACAGCTGCCTCTAATTGAGAACCAATCTAGGCAACCATAGACATACAAACTACCTAGAAAGGAAACAGCCCCATAAACATACAAAAAACCCTACAAAAACCAGACAAAACACATAAATCCCCCATGTCACACCCTGACCTAACCAAAATAATAAAGAAAACAAAGATAACTAAGGTCAGGGTGTGACAACATAGACATATCTGATATTGGCAAAAAGCTTAAATTATTGTTAACCTCTGAAGGATAAGCCCATTTTTTTCAATTTTCGCCTAAAATTTCATACCCAAATCTAACTGACTGTAACTCAGGCCCTGAAGCAAGGATATGCTTTTTTGTACAATTTGAAAGGAAACACTTTGACGTTTGGGTAAATGTGAAAGGAATGTAGCAACACTCCACAAATTCTTGTTAACAAACTATAGTTTTGTCAGGTCGGTGGGGACATCTACTTTGTGCATGACACAAGTAATTCTTCCAACAATTGTATACAGACAGATTATTTCAATTATTATTCACTGTATCACAATTCCAGTGGGTCAGAAGTTTACATACACTAAGTTGACTGTGCCTTTAAACAACTTGGAAAATTCCAGAAAATGATGTCAGGGCTTTTGAAGCTTCTGGTAGGCTAATTTACATAATTTGAGTCAATTGACAGTGTACCTGTGGATGTATTTCAAGGCCTACCAACTCAGTGCCTCTTTGCTTGACATCATGGGAAAATCAAAAGAAATCAGCCAAGGAGGTCTACAAAAATTGTAGACCTCCACAAGTCTGGTTCATCCTTGGGAGCAATATCCAAATGCCTGAAGGTACCACGTTCATCTGTACAAACCATGGGACCATGCAGCTGTCATACCGCTCAGGAAGGAGACGCATTCTGTCTCCTAGAGATGAACGTACTTTGGTGCGAAAAGTGCAAATCAATCCCAGAACAACAGCAAAGGACCTTGTGAAGATGCTGGAGAAAACAGGTACAATATTATCTATATCCACAGTAAAACGAGTCCTATATCGACATAACCTGAAAGGCCGCTCAGCAAGGAAGAAGCCACTGCTCCAAAACCACCATAAAAAAGCCATACTACAGTTTGCAACTGCACATTGGGACAAAGATTGTACTTTTTGGACAAATGTCCACTGGTCTGATGAAGCAAAAATAGAACTGTTTGGCCATAATGACCATCGTTATGTTAGAACGATGCTTGCAAGCCGAAGAACACCATCCCAACCGTGAAGCACGGGGATGGCAGCATGATGTTGTGGTGGTGCATTGCTGTAGGAGGGACTTTATCACTTCACAAACTAGATGGCATCATGAGTGAGGAAGAACAATTATGTGGATATATTGAAGCAACATCTCGACATCAGTCAGGGAGTTAAAGCTTGGTCGCAGATGGGTCTTCCAAATGGACAATGACCCCAAGCATACTTCCAAAGTTGTGGCAAAATGGCTTAAGGACAACAAAGTCAAGGTATTGGAGTGGCCATCACAAAGCCCTGACCTCAATCCTATAGAAAATGTGTGGGCAGAACTGAAAAAGTGTGTGCAAGCAAGAAGGCCTACAAACCTGACTCAGTTACACCAGCTCTGTCAGGAGGAATGGGCCAAAATTCACCCAGCTTATTATGGGAAGCTTGTGGAAGGCTACCCGAAATGTTTGACCCAAGTTAAACAATTTAAAGGTAATACTACCAAATTCTAATTGAGTGTATGTAAACTTCTGACCCACTGGGAATGTGATGAAAGAAATAAAAGCTGAAATAAATCATTCTCACTATTATTCTGACATTTCACATTATTAATATGAAGTGGTGATCCTAATTGACGAGATTTACTAGGATTAGGATGTCAGGAATTGTGAAAAACTGAATTTAATGTATTTGGCTAAGGTGAAATGTAAACTTCTGACTTCAACTGTATATGTGTATATATATATATATATTTAAACTCAGTTTTTCACAATTCCTAACCTTTAATCCTACAAAAAATACCTGTACGTTCATCTCTAGGAGACAGAACGCGTCTCCTTCCTGAGCGGTATGACGGCCGCGTGGTCCCATGGTGTTTATACTTGCGTACAATTGTTTGTACAGATGAACGTGGTACCTTCAGGTGTTTGGAAATTGCTCCTCAAATGATGTCAATTAGCCTATCAGAAGCTTCTAAAGCCATGACATAATGGAGTCTAAAGCCATGACACAGTCAACTTAGTGTATGTAAACTTCTGACTCACTGGAATTGTGATACAGTGAATTATAAGTGAAATAATATGTATGTAAACAATTGTTGGAAAAATTACTTGTGTAATGCACAAAGTAGATGTCCTAACCGACTTGCCAAAACTATAGTTTGTTAACAAGAAATTTGTGGAGTGGTTGAAAAACTAGTTTTAATGACTCCAACCTAAGTGTATGTAAACTTCCGACTTCAACTGTATATACAGTGTACGTCACAACAGGTCTGAATGTATGTGTCATGACAGTGTTATGATCATATTATAACTGGTTATGTCAGCTGTATTGACATATAACATCTTTATGACCGTGTCATAACATGATATGACGCTGGGTGTTAAGTAAAGTGTTACAGGAATGTATTGGTTACAGAACGGTCTGTTCACAGTCAGACTTAGTGTATTTTGATGAGAACAACAAGCCACTTGTATCTCTCTCAACCCGCTCACTCCTCTCAGCTAATTAATACAATGAACAAAGCCAGTGGGTCTCATAACCTCAATTGAAAAGGGAGAATCAACCTCATTTCAAGGGAATAGGAGTTTATCGTCCATTAATTCCATTAATTCCTGTAGTTGAACATGTAATAATTCAAGGACTCTGTACTTTAAGTGTCAGCATTTTGTCACTCTAAAGAGACAATGGCCAATGAAGTGAATTTAGTATTAGGGTAAATATTTATAATGTACATCACAACTTCATTGAGTCTGTGTCATATGGAAATGTGTTCTTTGCGAGTGGAGCGTATTCTGCACATGCTCTTCTCTGCTGCTTTTTATTAGGAAGTGTTAACAAGTGGCCGTGAGGGCAGGCGGAGGATAAGTACACAGTAATTGACTCCTGCCCTCTCTTATTGTGTTCTGCTTTCACAGGCGTGCAGACTCACAAAGACAGCGGGCCCGCCTCATTTGTCACCAGTGCTGCTAGGAACAAGCAAATGCCCCAGCAGCTGAAGCTGTGCTTTATGCTGGAACAAGCAAACGCCCCAGCAGCTGAAGCTGTGTTTTATGCTAGGAACAAGCACACGCCCCTGCAGCTGAAGCTGTGTTTTATGCTGGAACAAGCACACGCCCCTGCAGCTGAAGCTGTGTTTTATGCTGGAACAAGCACACGCCCCGGCAGCTGAAGCTGTGTTTTATGCTAGGATCAAGCACACGCCCCTGCAGCTGAAGCTGTGTTTTATGCTAGGATCAAGCACACGCCACGGCAGCTGTAGCTGTGTTTTATGCTAGGAACAAGCACACGCCCCGGCAGCTGAAGCTGTGTTTTATGCTAGGATCAAGCACACGCCCCTGCAGCTGAAGCTATGTTTTATGCTGGAACAAGCACACGCCCCGGCAGCTGAAGCTGTGTTTTATGCTAGGATCAAGCACACGCCCCTGCAGCTGAAGCTGTGTTTTATGCTAGGATCAAGCACACGCCCCGGCAGCTGAAGCTGTGTTTTATGCTAGGAACAAGCACACGCCCCGGCAGCTGAAGCTGTGTTTTATGCTAGGATCAAGCACACGCCCCTGCAGCTGAAGCTGTGTTTTATGCTAGGATCAAGCACACGCCCCGGCAGCTGAAGCTGTGTTTTATGCTGGAACAAGCACACGCCCCGGCAGCTGAAGCTGTGTTTTACGATAGGATCAAGCACACGCCCCGGCAGCTGAAGCTGTGTTTTATGCTAGGATCAAGCACACGCCCCTGCAGCTGAAGCTGTGTTTTATGCTAGGATCAAGCACACGCCCCGGCAGCTGAAGCTGTGTTTTATGCTAGGAACAAGCACACGCCCCGGCAGCTGAAGCTGTGTTTTATGCTAGGATCAAGCACACGCCCCGGAAGCTGAAGCTGTGTTTTATGCTGGAACAAGCACACGCCCCGGCAGCTGAAGCTGTGTTTTATGCTAGGAACAAGCACACGCCCCGGCAGCTGAAGCTGTGTTTTATGCTAGGATCAAGCACACGCCCCGGCAGCTGAAGCTGTGTTTTATGCTGGAACAAGCACACGCCCCGGCAGCTGAAGCTGTGTTTTACGATACTGTACATCTCATCTGTGCTCTGGTAAAGTGTGTGTTTGTGTCACACACCTGTCTCTGTCTCCCATCTTTCCCTCCTACTTGCGTCTGAGATGGTAGCGGTAGTGTGTCGTGGCAGAGTGCTGCTGGTTGCTGAAGCTGGAGTGTGTCTTGGCAGGCTCCTTGGAAGCAGGCGAGGGCGAGGGTGACAGTGTCAGCTTGGCTCTCCTAATGAATGTCTCATTTCCCCCGGCAGTCTTCTATTGCAGCGCTGAAGGCGGGCCCGATATCTCACCGGTCGACAGCTAGTGCCATCATCGGCGTGACCTCACGGCCTCCAAACGTAGCCTGCAGACCCAGTGTCACTTTGGCTTTGGCAGGGGCTTGGGGTTTGGGGGTAATGTCACTGTGCTGCGAAGGATAAACAGATTAATAGAAGCTAATGAGAGTGAGTGGAGCAGCATGGTCGATACTGACTACATGCTTGGGAGATGTAATGCTGCTGTTAGCAAGATTACTCTCACTTGTACACTCAGGGAATTGTCGTGGAATTTACTGTTTACATTGCAATGGGTATAATCAAATGAAGTGGATGTATCAGTTTTTAAAATCTATTTTCCGGTATTTCCCTGAGGAAATATGTTAGGGTTGAATTCATAAGAAATCACGTAGTCACAGAGCTACAAGAGGACTATATTTTATACCGTTCTGTACTGTTCTATTCTGTTCTATATGGTACTATACCATACTATATTGTACCATAATGTTCTATACTTTATACTGTTCTTTACTGTACTGTACTGTTCTATACTGTACACTACTTTACACTGTACTATACTGTTCTATACTGTACTGTACTATACTTTATACTTTTCAATACGTTTCTGTACTTTATATGTTATCTACTCTACTATACTGTTCTATATAGTACTGTGCTGTTATATACATTACTATACTGTACACTACTTTATACTGTTCTATACTGTATGATATTGTACTATATTGTACTATACAGTTCTATACTGTACTATACTGTTCTATACTTTATACTGTTCTCTTCTGTACTATACTGTTGTGTACTGTACTATACCGTATTATACTGTTCTATACTTTACTATACCTTATACTGTTATATTCTGTATTATACTGTTCTATACTTTACTATACCTTATACTGTTATATTCTGTATTATACTGTTCTATACTTTACTATACCTTATACTGTTATATTCTGTATTATACTGTTCTATACTTTACTATACCTTATACTGTTATATTCTGTATTATACTGTTCTATACTTTACTATACCTTATACTGTTATATTCTGTATTATACTGTTCTATACTTTACTATACCTTATACTGTTATATTCTGTATTATACTGTTCTATACTTTACTATACCTTATACTGTTATATTCTGTATTATACTGTTCTATACTTTACTATACCTTATACTGTTATATTCTGTATTATACTGTTCTATACTTTACTATACCTTATACTGTTATATTCTGTATTATGCTGTTCTATGCTCTAGGAAGAGTCTTGGTGGTTCCAAACATATTCCATTTAGGAACGATGGCAGGTGTGTGCCTTGTCCAATTAATTGAACTTACCACAGGTGGTCTCCAATCAATTTGTAGAAACATCTCAAGGATGATAAATAGAAACATGATGCACCTGAGCTCAATTTTGGGTCTCATAGCAAAGGGTCTGAATACTTATGTAAATATGGTATTTCTATAAACCTGTTTTCCGCTTTGTCATTATAGGTTATTGTGTGTAGATTGCTGAGGAAAATGTTTTATGTAATACATTTTAGAGTAAGGCTGTAACGTAACAAAATGTGTGAAAAGCAAAGGTGTCTGAATACTTTCCGAAGGCACTGTATATCCTATTTCATGGAGATAGACAGTGTATAAAATAGTGACACACATTTAGGACATACCAAATAGGATATAAGTCATGGCCTAATGAAGCAAAAAAAGAGAGAAGAGCTTAAGCATAGCCACATTATCAGCCTTGTGTCTGTGATGCAGTGTGACAAAAGGGCTATATCAATGTCCACTGCTGACTCAGGGGGCCAGTCAGTCAATGGCTCAGACATTGACTCACTGCTGGCACTAGAATGAACTGAGTGTACTCACTGGCCAAGCAACCAGGGTCAGTGTCTGTCAATACACTGCATTTCCTCATATCGTGCTTCAGGAACAAGTTATGCATCCATGATCCCTCCAACTGGACACAATGCTCTGCATTGTTTTGTTTCCTCTTCAAAGTAAATTTTGAAGTATTTTAGACTGCAATGATGGAATTACATTTCCTAATGCTGTATTCTGACCTGACTGGCTAAGCAGCTATCTATGTGGCTTAGGTCCACTCTTGTTCCCAGCATGTTGTATCCTTCATGGCCAGAGACCTGAGCTGCAGTAGCAGCAGCTGTTCCAGTGGGTCAGTGAGGGCTAGTCACTCCTGGGACAACACAACCTAGCTATGGGCCAGAAATGGGTGAGGGCCTTTTCCTCCCATCTCATCCTCTCTTTTAGTCCCTTTGTCTGTTGGGTCCTTTTCTCTCTCTGTCCCTTTTTCGGAATGTCTTTCTCTTCTTTCTCCCCCAGTCTTTCAGGGTGACAGGTTAAAGGGTGAATCTAGACGCTGACTGAAGACTCAAGTCACTTATAATCAGTTGGGACCACTGTTACACACACACCTCCAACACCCAGCACACTGTCTCCACCCCCATCCACCCCCTTCTGTTCACCAGAGAGTGAACACATATCAATGACATACATTCATCATAATGTGAGTCTGTCCACTTGCATCAGGATGGGGTGTCTGTCTGAGGAGACTGGACTGAGGACCCTTCTCTGGTCCCAAACAGGAAGGGTGTGACGGTGAGGTGGCGAACCAGGGTCGTGACCTCACGTCCCCCCCGTCATTAGAGAGTAGAGCTGGGCAGGGACTTCCTGTTGATGTGGTGGCCAGGGAGGGGAGAGGGAGGGGAGGAACCTGCCTTTAATTGTACCCTGGTTCACTGTGAAAGGAATGCCTGAGGTCTGAGTCTCGTTCTACCGCACCAGTCAGGCCCCGTCCCTCTCCGCCCCCTGTACACACACCCCTGCGGAGACGGCCACTAATTGGCACGTTCGCTGCCAGCTTGGGTGTGGAGGGAATGTCAGAACGCTGCGCCGGAGCAGGAAAGCCACAGAACTCTGTGTGCAGCGGAACCCTGATGAAAAGAGCCTAGACTCCAGTTGTCGTTGACCCATTGGCCGCCATTGGTCTGCAGGTTTGGAATGAGTCTGCTCTTCTTAATTGATACATTAAAGACGGCTAGAGAATCCCCTCACCTGGTCACTCAGGTCTACAGATTATGAAATTCCCAAGTAATGACAGAAACCAGTCAAAACTGAATGCAAGGAAAATAGGATGTTAAATATTTGTTTTGGACTGTCCCTTTTCCATGCTACCTTTTCAATCCTCCTTCCTAATATACAATGTGCAGACAATCTGTGAGGCTATGTGTATGTGTAGTAGTGATGTAGTTATGCAAAGAAGCATTTCAAGGCCAACACAGAGTCTCCGTCCTCCAAAGACATTATATAGAGGAAGACTGCAATTAATCCCGGCAATTGAAAGAGACACTTTGCATTCGTTGCCATGCAGATAAATAAGGGGCCTGTTAAAGTGAGGCTTTTTTTACGGTGGTGAGTGAGTTTTATGTTTGAAGTGTTTATTGACTACTCATGCCCTCTGGAACCGTCCAACTGTGAAGTATTTTGTCTGTTTGGATCCTTTTGTCAGTGTGTCCCTCACTACGGTTCAGACACACACATAATATACAGTACAGACTCAAAATATACAGTACAGACACATAATATACAGTACAGACAGATCATATACAGTACAGACACATCATATACAGACAAGAAAGATAATATACAGTACAGACAGAAAATATAGAGTAAAGACACCAAATATACAGTACAGACACAAAATATACAGTACAGACACATAATATACAGTACAGACACATAATATACAGTACAGACACATAATATACAGTACAGACAGATCATATACAGTACAGACACATCATATACAGACAAGAAAGATAATATACAGCACAGAAAGAAAATATAGAGTAAAGACACAAAATATACAGTACAGACACATAATATACAGTACAGGCATATAATATGCAGTACATATACATAATACACAGTACAGACAAAATATACAGTGCAGACACATAATATACTGTGAAGACACATAATATACAGTACAGCTATGCAATAAACAGTACATACACATACTGTACAGTAAAGACATGTAATAAACAGTACAGACACATAATAAAGAGTAAAGAGACAAAATATACAGTAAAGACATGTAATAAACAGTACAGACATCATATACAATAAAGACAGACAATATACAGTACAGACATATAATACACATTACAAGTACACAGTATACTGTATAGACACATAATATACAGTACAGACACATAATATACAGTAAAGACACATAATATGCAGTATAGGCACATAATATACAGTACAGCCACAAAATATACAGTACATATACAAAATATACAGTAAATACACATAATATAAAGTAAAGACACATAATATACAGTAAAGATATGTAGTGTACAGTACAGCCACCTACTATACAGTAAAGACACATAATATTCAGCACATACACATACTATACAGTACAGACACATAATATACTTTAAAGACATGTAATTTACAGTACAGATGCATAATATACAGTACAGATAAATAATGTGTAGTACAGACACATAATACACAGTACAGACACATGATATACATTAAAGACATGTAATTTACAGTACAGATGCATAATATACAGTACAGATACATAATGTGTAGTACAGACACATAATATACAGTACAGACACATAATATACATTAAAGACATGTCATTTACAGTACAGATGCATAATATACAGTGCAGATACATCATGTGCAGTACAGACACATAATATACAGTACAGACACATACTATGCAGTACAGACACAACATATACAGTACAGACACATAATATATGGTACATATACATAATATACAGTAAAGAGACATACAATACAGCATAGACACATAATATACAGTACAGCCACATAATATACAGTACAGACAGATAATACACAGTAAAGACACATAATATACAGTTCAGACACAAACTATACAGTACAAACATGTAATATACAGTAAAGATACAAAATATACAGTATCAACACTAAATATACAGTACAGACACATGGTATACAGTACAGACACACACTATACAGTACATATACATGTACATAATATACAGTACAGAAACACTCTCACACACTGAAGTCATATCTGCCTCTCTTTCATATACACATGCTCCAAAGGATTAGAATCCTTCACTAGATGTCTTATACTTGATGAAGAAAATACCTCAAAAAGGTGAGTCCTTGAAATACAGTATAGGTTTTTTATTTCCCAGAGGGCAGAGTGATACTGATGTCTTCATTAAAACCTGTGAGATTCATACATAGCTCTGCCATAAAGGACAAGGAATTAATCAGTCAGCTCTCAGCATATGGAGACTCCTTTCCCTCATTCTCATAGCATCCCTGAAGTCCACTCCACCTGCTGCTCTCTCTCTCTCTCTCTCTCTCTCTCTCTCTCTCTCTCTCTCTCTCTCTCTCTCTCTCTCTCTCTCTCTCTCTTTCTCTCTCTCACACACACGTACGTGTGACAGTCTGGCATGCATACACGCACAAACACACACTCGCACACTCGCACTCACACATGGACACACACATACAAGCACACACAAACACATACAGTACACACACACATTGCCTGAGCATACATTCCTCTGTGCACACACTGACTCGATCACATGAGGATCAACAAAAACAACTAGGTATAAAGTGACTTTAAAATGAGTGAAGGTACAGCAATGGTCATTAAAAAAACAGAATATGTCTGTATCAGTCTGAGAGCTGGTGGCACAGTACATGTCTGTATCAGTCTGAGAGCTGGTGGTACAGTATATGTGTGTATCAGTCTGAGAGCTGGTGGTACAGTATATGTCTGTATCAGTCTGAGAGCTGGTGGTACAGTATATGTCTGTATCAGTCTGAGAGCTGGTGGTACAGTATATGTCTGTATCAGTCTGAGAGCTGGTGGTACAGTATATGTCTGTATCAGTCTGAGAGCTGGTGGTACAGTATATGTCTGTATCAGTCTGAGAGCTGGTGGCACAGTATATGTCTGTATCAGTCTGAGAGCTGGTGGCACAGTATATGTCTGTATCAGTCTGAGAGCTGGTGGCACAGTATATGTCTGTATCAGTCTGAGAGCTGGTGGTACAGTATATGTCTGTATCAGTCTGAGAGCTGGTGGTACAGTATATGTCTGTATCAGTCTGAGAGCTGGTGGTACAGTATATGTCTGTATCAGTCTGAGAGCTGGTGGAACAGTATATGTCTGTATCATTCTGAGAGCTGGTGGTACAGTATATGTCTGTATCAGTCTGAGAGCTGGTGGTACAGTATATGTCTGTATCAGTCTGAGAGCTGGTGGTACAGTATATGTCTGTATCAGTCTGAGAGCTGGTGGCACAGTATATGTCTGTATCAGTCTGAGAGCTGGTGATACAGTATATGTCTGTATCAGTCTGAGAGCTGGTGGTACAGTATATGTCTGTATCAGTCTGAGAGCTGGTGGAACAGTATATGTCTGTATCAGTCTGAGAGCTGGTGGTACAGTATATGTCTGTATCAGTCAGAGAGCTGGTGGAACAGTATATGTCTGTATCAGTCTGAGAGCTGGTGGAACAGTATATGTTGATATAAAAGTAAAAATAGGTTGATGATTAGGGGTGTTTGGATGGTTGGAGGAGCAGCAGGGGTCTTTAGCAGAGGGGGGCAGGTCATGGACTGATATGCCACGGGGCCGGCAGACTGGGAGCTTCTGGAGCACGGGGCCAAGTTTCCAGTCAACACATGAGTCACCCAGCAGAGATGCACCCAAAATAAATGGCTTCCCTGTTCCAGCCGGAACCACACCCTCATGTGGTTTCTTGGAGGGGCAGCGTGGGTAGGGAGGGGCGACCGCCCCACTGGGGTTTTTGGGGCCAGGGTTGAGGGGGTTGGGAAGGAGAGGGTGGTGATGGGGGCGTGTGGAGAGCATGGGGGCGTGTTTGAGATCCCAAAATGGCAACGTTTGGGGCAAGCAGCTGGCTCCCCCTCAGTCTTTTCATTGTTTATTGTTTGCCCGCAGCGGGGATTGTAAACAATGGCACGCCCTCTCTCTGGGCATGTTGTGGCCAGGCTGAGGCTTGGGGGTAGCTTTAACCCCTGAGGCCAGGCTAGGCTGCATCTCCACCCCCCAACGCACCATTCTATAGGCCCCTGTAGAAAGTCTTACAGACTCGCCCTTCTGTCTGTCTGTCTCTCGCTCTCTCTCTCTCTCTCTCTCTCTCTCGCCACCCTCATCCCTTCACCATGGCATAAACAAGATGTGTGTAACAGCAGTCTGTTGAAGCTTTTTCAAGAAAGTGAGTGTAAAAACAGGCTTCTGTATGGTCTCTGAGAGAACTCCAAGTGGTTTGGCTTGTCAAAGGTCAGTAACCCAGACTGAACCGGCCTTCATTTTCAATCCCTCTCTCTTTTTATCTGTAGGACGAGCTCAGTTGGTCTAGCCATCCATTTTTTTGTGTCTGTCTTTCTGTCTGTCTGTCTGTCTGTCTTTCATTTTATCTGTCTGTCTCTCTGTCATCCTTTTAGACAGAAAGAGTGCAGCCAAGCAGACAGACAGATGTTGATTATTGTGCATCCAGTCAGTCTAGGAATCCACAGAGACTCTCTCTCTCTCTCTCTCTCTCTCTCTCTCTCTCTCTCTCTCTCTCTCTCTCTCTCTCTCTCTCTCTCTCTCTCTCTCGGAGTCTTGTTAGCTGTGTAATCTTTATTAGTTAGCACAGTGAGTCAGAGGAGTGACATGAGAGCTGGGAGTCGGTCGTTAATCACCCCTGGTGACGGAGGCGTCATCCTGTCCATCTACTCTGTTTCATTTAACCAGGTAGCGTAGTGGCCTCCACTCACCATGCTAATACACACTCTGAGCCTTTATTAAAGAAATCCTTAGAGAAGTGAGAGGGGTGATCTGATCCCAACTCATGTACTTGATATAAAGAGAAGTGTAGAGGACTGATTCTATATAAAAATATAAATGAACTTGTTAACCCAACTACTGTTCATCATTGTCAAATATGTAAAGACATCTGGAACATTTTAGTCACGTTCTAAAATCGGGTTTTGAAATCCAAGTTGTTCACTGCTTGTGCGTTCTTTCAACTCTTTTCTAACATTTTGATTGTAATGTAATTTTTGAACTTATGAATAGAGACTGGGAGAGGGTGCGGTTACCCACAGTGCCTCATGCTCAACAGAAGGAAATGCTAATCAATGTACAGTACAATTCATAACGTGAGTATGAGGATGTTGTTTTTTCCTTTTTGTTATTATCCTTTTTTTTAGATTTCTTAAATCTATCTGGAGAAAACAGTCTCTTTGGGGAGTACCACCTTGCCTGGGTAAGAGAGAACAAAACATAAAACTCAAAGCATACACCCTTTAATCCACACACACACACACACACACACACACACACACACACACACACACACACACACACACACACACACACACACACACACACACACACACACACACACACACACACACACACACAAGCTTCTAGGAGCTCCAACTTTGAGAAGTTGGAATGAGAACAAGAACAAGGAGAGCAGGAGAGAGAGAAACTGTGGAAAGAATGAAAAAACAGCATTACATCTGCTAGCCCAGAATTAGAGCGTGAATGTATTGTCACTCGACTGAGTGTTGCACTTGCAAACTCCAGGTTCGCTAACAAACAGGAACGACTCCCTGTCTTTTCCCCTGAGGACATGATGCGTTTGGGGAGATAATTGACGAGTCCCTTGGCATGTAACAAGGGAGGGAGCTCTATACACAGCTACACACAGCCAACCACACAAAGCTCATCTCAAAGAATGTGTATCTGTGTGTATATGTATGGCACAACCAGAGTGTGTATGTGTGTGTCCGTGTGTGTGTGTGTCCGTGTGTGTCCGTGTGTGTGTGTGTGTGTGTGTGTGTGTGTGTGTGTGTGTGTGTGTGTGTGTGTGTGCGCGTGTGTGCGTGTGTGCATGTGTATGTGTGTGCGTGTGCGTGTGTGTGCGTGCGTGCGTGCGTGTGTGTGTGTGAGGAGAAAGGGGTGATTATTCCCGTCTTTGTGTAGCATAATCCATTTTCGCTAGGCTCGACAAGAGAGAGAAGCCTTGAGTAATGAGAGACTATAACCTGAAAAAGCTTCAGACTCTAAGCATGGAGCACTGAAATAGGTCTGCTACTCTCTCCCATCGCTCCATCTCCAAGCCTGTAGAATACTTCACTCTCTACCACTGTTATATAAGAACCATATTGTCTATATCTCAGCTTCAACTTTTGTCCTTCCGTCACAATTGCTGAGCTACATTTCAGTTCTGTGGAATGTAGTGTCCTATATAGCACCACCTACTTAGATCTGTATGACATATTAGTACAAAGTCAGGAATGCATTGTTTGTAACAGTTGACATTTTGACAGTTATGTAGAATAATTCGAAGAGACAATTGCTGTGAAAATGTGCTTCAAAATTCTAATCTGTGCATACTTACTAATCTAAACTCTGTACATTCATTGTGTTCTCTTGATGACTATAAATTAAAATAGTGGGTAGAAAATATAATCTAAGCATGTTATCAAACAAGCTTGGGTTGAGGACACGGTCTTTGATGTCCATAATTTCTTACCATTTACTAAAAGGGGATTTTTTATTTGACTTTGATGATTTCACTCATCCTTCATGCTATCAATGCCTTCTATTTTTGTCCGTGTAAAACTTGTCACACATTCAAAATAATTATACGCAAATGAAGGCAGCTGCTGATCTGATTTGATTACATTTCTAACATGCTTCCAAATGATTGCGTGGCATAAAGCCACCCTTTATACTGTTGTCGTATTAAAAAGGCGAAAATATCTGCATTCGAAGAGGGGCGCATCAGAAAGGGCTGAAATGTGTATCTGGGAGCAATGACTGGTGCTCCTACAATAGCAACATTCAATTAGGAACTCTGAGCTGCCTTTAAGTGCTGCCAAACTGAGTTATAAATACCCACAACGGCCTGATCCAGTTGTCTACTGGGTTTATTTGGTCAACAGTTCTGCATGATGCTATTTTTAAAAAGAAATCTAAACTGTCAGCTCTTGTGTTGCTCGGGGATCTCTCCTCAGACACAAATGACTTCTTAAACTGTGTTACTCAACCAATATAACTAGCAAACAGATTGTATTGGTGGGCATGCTGCAAGCCTCTCAGCCTAGCTACACAGGGGTTGAATCGTAGGGAGATTTTGTTGAGACTAGGCCATCTAGTTCCTTTACATTCTGACTGGGAGAGATAACACTTCCTCAATCACCACATTGAGGAAGATAGAATATCCACATTCCCCCCGTTATGACAAATTCATTCATAGGGAAAAAATATATATCTGCCTACTGTGAGCCATTTACAACAGATTACACGCGCCGCTGACTGAGTTTTCCACACACTGTATGGTAAATGACTCAATGATTGTCATCAAATAGTGAACAGAACATTATGGATTTAGAATGAGTGACATTGTGAGAAAGCAGCAATGTGTGTATGTGTGTGTGTGAGCATGCTTATGTGTATATGTGTGTGAGTGTGTGTTTTATGAGTGATACTGTATAAGTCCTGTAGCTTGTTTGTAAAGAATGCAGCGTTTAGTGTGTGCGTGCATTCGTGTGTGTTCTTGGTGCTATGAGCTGTATGTGCAGTGGAGAAGGCTGTAGTGTTGAGTGGTGTATTCTCTGTCAGTCTGTCCCTGCTGTGGCAACAGCTCCTACTGAACGCCTCCGTACTCCTACCCCCTGCAGAGGGCTTTGATTGCCGTGGAAACAGCACTTAAAGAGAAAATTAGGATTGCCTCCTCTCATTTAAAAGGTGCTGTTTAATTGGTTCCATTTAATAGAGAGAAAAAAGCTAGATAAATATTGTGCTACTGCTAGTCAGTGTGTGTTGTTGAGAAAGATGAATGGAACCATGAATAAAAGCTCATAAACAAGAACAAAATATCATTATTGACATTGTCAGGATATGACATTGACACATCCATTCATGTATAAACTGATAAACACATAGAAACCCTCTTACAAACATATACGCCCATACAGTACACACCAGTGGAGGCTGCTGAGGGAGGACGGCTCATTATAATGGCTGGAACGGAGTGAATGGAATGGCATCAAACACATGGAAACCATGTTAACATCCCATCATTCTTAGGGTATAAAAATGCTGGGCAGGCCATAATTTTGGCTACCATGGCTATGCCCCATAGGATGATAATGCCTACATCCTCAGGACACAAGTGATCACCGAATGGTTTGATGAGCATGAAAATGATGTAAACCATATGCCATAGCCGTCTCGGTCACAATATCTCAACCCAATTGAACACTTATGGGAGATTCTGTAAGCGGCGCCTGAGACAGCGTTTTCCACCAGCATCAACAAAACACAAAATGGTGGAATTTCTCATGGAAGAATGGTGTCGCATCCCTCGAATAGAGTTCCAAACACTTGTAGAATCTATGCCAGAATCTATTGAAGCTGTTCTGGTTCATGGTGGCCCAACGCCCTATTAAGACACTTTATGTTGGTGTTTCCTTTATTTTGACAGTTACCTGTATATACACATACAATATATAGATATCTACACATTACTACACTAATATAGTATACTGGAAGAAGCTAGATGGAAAATTACTGTTGTGATCGCACCACATCTTGCACAATCAGGACACTCATCTCTGGATGTTAAAGCAGGTATATTTATAACTTCTGGCAATCAACCTCACATACACAGGCAAACAGATACCTACACAGTAAGATGCAAACACAGACATAGACAAAAACACATGCATACACACGTACTACATACACACACACACACCTTCCCTCCACACACAAACACAAGCGCACACTCATCATTACTAGCATTTGTCATCCATCCCTCTGACTTTCCCCAGATAGAAGTATTCACAGTATCCATGGTCACCTCAGTGGGTCACAGCGGTCAGTAGTCATCTCTCTCGCTCTGACTGGGGTTGTGTTGAACCATGACCACATCATGACCACACGCCATGCCCCACGTTCAGGTGAGTGCCCGGCGGTTGGGAGGAGCACAAACCTGGTGCAGTCAGGTCCAGTATATGGGCAGCAGGGTGTAAGCGGTTGAAGTGTATTTTAGTATGTATTCATTACGCTGTGAAAGGGTTGCAGTTGGGGCTAGGCGATTGTGGCGAGACAGGCTGACCGCTCCAATATGGCTGAGCTAACTGGGACAGGAGGCAGAGCGGCGCGACAGAGCAGCAGGCCAAGTTTGCTCTCGCCATCTGCACTAACACACCTTATAATGCTACCGTAGATCATTGCACAACAAACAACCACACACTGCAAATGTTTGTCAGAGAGAGAGAGAGAGAGAGTGAGAGAGAGAGAGGGCGGGGGGGGGGGACAGGCATAAAGACAGTGTCTGGGTGCCAAAGGAGTAGGCTGGTTGTGCTTCGCTGAAACACAACTTCAGAAGAGACAGCCACCCGCCATCCTCAGAACAAAACTCCTACACAGACACACAATGATACATAAGGAGAGCATGGCAAGCGAAAGACAGAAATATATATATATATATTTAAAGAAAGAGAAAAATAAAGAAATAAGAAAATATCAAAGAAATAAATGAATAAAAAATAAAGAAAATAAGTAAAAAGGAAAGAAAGATAAATAATAAGAAAGAAAGAAAGAAAGAGGGAGAGAGAGAGAGAGAGAGAGAGAGAGAGAGGGAGATAAAGAGAGGGAGACAGAGAAAAACAGAAAGAGAGAGATGAATAAGAATACAAATCTGGGAATATTTCTTTACCATCCACACTCAAGCTCTGAACATGCGAGAAAACAGTTCATTTGATGGCTTGGGATGTTTGAAATCGTGAAAACGTGCTCCTGTCACCTTTGCCATGCTATGGCCCGTGTTGCTCAGGTTGTGTTTCTCTAAGAGTTGTT
Organism: Oncorhynchus kisutch; assembly: GCF_002021735.2. Taxonomy (NCBI): domain Eukaryota; kingdom Metazoa; phylum Chordata; class Actinopteri; order Salmoniformes; family Salmonidae; genus Oncorhynchus; species Oncorhynchus kisutch. The sequence continues at coordinate 16,479,497 of NC_034176.2, read as the reverse complement.
GTTCATCTGCTCACCCCCGCCTGTTGTGTGATAAAGATGCCCTGAGGGAGAAACAGTGGGACACAGGGTGTTAGGGTTCAGCTGTGTTTGGTTGCTTACAACCCGAGGAGAGAAACAGAGACATAAAATCAATGATGAGACGGTTAGTGGAGGTTTAAAAGGAACGTTTACAGAGGATCCCTGGGTGGGAGGTGATGTAGTTTGAGCTTCTGAAGGCATGTGATCTAACTCTAGCCTGGAATGGAGCAAGGTGCAAATGAACGTCTGTATGAAGCTGCTTGTCTCTGAGTGCACATAGCAATGTTTTTGTGTGTTTGTCTGTTTATGTTTTGTGGCATACATGAGAGATGGTAAATGTGTGTGTGTTAGTGTGAGTGTGTGTGTGTGTGGGGGGGGGGGGGGGGGGGGGCGCTGGAGGGGGGGTAGGTTGGTCGGTGAAGGGAGTCAGTGCTGCCTAGAGTGGGGCCACTATAGGAGGAAGAATTGTAGAAACAGGAAGCAAGAGAGGGTTGCTGATTTTACTGAAGCTCCTCTGTAGGGGCAGTCTGCCCTGGAATCAGTTGGAGCCAACTCTCCCGTGATTCTACACACTGTAGGAAGAAGGAGATCAGTCTGGCATCCAACTTCATGTTCCAGTATATCTGCATCGGCTCTGTTAAACAATCAATTTGGTTGATGATCACATGGTTGAGATCACATCGGTTTGCTCTTGAACAGTATGTTTCCTGAAGAGATCACTGAATGATCCCTTTAATATGAAAGCAGATTGATACCATCCCACACAGGCACAAAGACAGCATGCACATTCAGTCGACGATCCAGACAGATTGGCCGGTGTTAAAGCCAGCATCCTGGATCTGATCCGATTGCACGACAAGCCAAACAGCGGGAATGATTGACACTGATTTAGCGTGAGAAGCTAAGCAGGTGTCATTCGCTGAAACATATTTCCTGTTTCTCACTGTGTGGGAGGGAGGAGGGTGGAGCAGCATCTGTCCGTCAATGTAGATTTATTCATTAGCCATTCACTATCATGGGTAGACCATGATTCAGGTTAACGTTTGTTAGGTACAAAAGAATGCTTGTACATTTTTATATATACAGATGCAACCAAGGTGTAGTAGCTCCGAATCATTTCCCGGACATGTATCAGCCAAGATATCAGCCAAGATATAAGGCTGCATAGTCTACACAGCATAGAAAGTTTAAATATATATATATATATATATATATATATATATATATTACCCTGTCGTCAGTAAATGCTCAGTATCATGTCCCTCCCCTGGAAGTCACAACACAGAATCTGTTGTCGGGGCTCTGCCAAGTTGTGGGAAAATAGCACTTGGTGACAAGTTGCTTGAAATGCAATCAACGCACCTGCCATATTGAGAACCTGAAAGAAGCAACATTTGGTGGGCCAAAAGGTTAGATGTTCTGTGTGTTGAGGACAGAAATACGTGCCAATTCCTCCTTTCAATCAAAAAGTACATCAAACACTTTCTCAACCAACTTTAAGCCACATGACATTTGAAATTTGTATAAATGCATTAAACATTTCCGTTTGGTAAAACATTTTTTTTAAGCAACATGCATATTTTTTTTAAATAAAATAAAATCTAACACAATTTAACTGTACACTTTCCATGGCAAATTGAAATTTGCTGTAGTTGTTAGCTTAACGGCATCCTTTCTATCCAAGCGTATTCTCTGCATTGTGACACACGGCGTGCCCTTTTCATTAGGATAATTGCTTTGAATTCTGAGCTTTGTGTCGTTAGAACCTGCCCTGCGTTACCTACTTACAAAGCATTAGCAACCCGCTGAGTTCAGAGTGGATGAAGAGTGCTTCCTAATTGGAACTGCACAGCACAATGAAAGACTAAATTGCAATGGTTAACGCTATTTCAAGTTCATCATAACATTGTTTTTTTAACAGGAGGTGAAGCTGAAATGAGTCAATTATACTTGTGTAAATATCATTGTTCAGTCATCTTTAATCACCAGCAAATTAGTCATTAGAACAAGAAATTAAGCATTATAGAACTGCAGCATTATAGAACTGCAGCATTATAGAACTGCAGCATTATAGAACTACATCAAAACAACGTTTTCACAAAAGTGTTTTATATGATGTCGAATCCTTGATAAGATCTTGTGTAGCACATTGTAGGCAGCAGCTGTAAGGTCATCCTAATGGTATGCATTGTTTATGTAAGTATTAATACCACAGGAGGTTGGTGGCACCTTAATTGGGGAGGGTGGGCTCGTGGTAATGGCTGGAGCGGAATAGGGGAATGGTATCAATGGTATTCAAATAGCTCCGTTCCGGCCATTATAATGAGCCGTCCTCCCCTCAGCAGCCTCCTGTTATTGATACCATTGTTTTAATGAACTATTGTCTCATTTGTAAATATTGTAAATAATGTATAAAACATGTTGCACTGTGAAATCCGTTGTAGTTGATAATGTGTCACTGAATTAGAGAAAAAAGGAGGGAATAAGAGTGAAATCTGCAATTCCTCAAAATACGATTTCTGTAAAACGTGGGAATTTTAATGGATTTTTGCAACCCTTTATCTTTGGGAGGAATATAATACTAATGAAATACCAAGATATTTTTTATTTAGAGTATGCTCATATAATTGTCCTAATAATGTCAATGTCAATAATGTCAATGTCAATAATGTCAATGTCAATAATGTCAACCATCAAGGAGTGATGTCGATAAAACTTTTTCAGAACCTGAAACTTGTGTGGCAGATTGACATTTACACAGGGGAAATGTTTTGAAGAATAAACTTCACGGCTATTCCATATAGTACAGGATTTGGGGAAAGATTATTAAGTGTTATTCCAGTAGAATTTCTGCATAACAAAGTCCTGTGTGTCTGGGATATTTGATTAGGAGCTGAAGCAGAGACACAATCTAACGGCGAGAGCGAGGGAGGAAAGAGGGAACGGGAGAAAGATGGGGGGGGAGTAACATCAATTCGAGACAGCTCTCTTTTTTCCGGCAGGAGCTTTCTTTCAGGTACATGCAGCAAACTGCCGCGCGTCTTCCTTTGTCTGACCTATTTAGGTAATTGCACTCTTCATTAAAAAACTCTGCCAGTAAGAGAAATTACACTTCCCCATCAGTATCTAGGTAACATAATCTCCCTCCGGCGGCCTAATTGCATGCCATGATAACCTCATAGGCCGGGCCTCTTTCATTTTTCATCTCTTTTCAAATAATTATGGATCAGTGGAGAGAGGTATTGATTTGATTCATTAACTTCCCACTCGGTGCCAAGGTTACTGATTACATGGATCCCAATTATACGCTAAAGATCCACCGGCCTATTTGCTTTGATTGGCTTCCACTTCATTATTGGCAAAGGTTGTGTTGAAACAATGCCCAGATTGGGGGAATGAAAAATCGAATAGGATGTGGTAAGTGCTTTATTTCGCTAGCCCCTTTACCTACTTGACAAATACAATGAACACGTGTGGCTGAATAAGCATGTTAGGTACAGTGGAAAGAGATTCAGGGGGGATGCTGGCTGCAGGGGTGATATGTTTGAACGTAGAGTGTTTCCTTTGAATGTTACCAAATTGGGTAAGGGAGCTATGTTTTATAAACATCACGTTGACTTGACAGTGTTAAAAAAAAAAGTGTGCTTCCAAAAATAATAAAATCTTCACCCAAAAGAAACAAAGGTAACACTCACAAGGCAGACATCTCTAATAGAGGCCAATATCTACTATTTCCCACTGTATTAGCCAGGTCACCCCTGATACAAGTCAGTATTCGACGTCCCTCTATGTCTGAGGACGTTGGGAGAGGATATGGAAACCGGCCACTAGGGGCAACAGTGAGCACTGTTACCTTCAAGTAGGTTTTGGTTTTGCTAGGGTGTTGTGGACAGGGATGGTGGATGGGCATAAGTGTCTGGCCTCTGGTGCCAAAGGCTGCATGTTCGTAAGCATCTGCCTCTGGTGCCAAAGGCCAGCGATTGAAAGTTGTTTGTGTGATTTTTGTTTTAAGCCTATCCCAAACCTTAACCCTTACCCTAACCATTCGGAGTTAATGCCTGACCTTAACATTGCAGTGTTAATGCCTAAACTTTAACCCTAACCTTAAACATTTTGAGTAAATATCTAAAAGAAGCTTAGACGTTTGGAAGAACTTCTGAATTTGATGTTTGCAAAACATGGATGAACGTCTAACTCTAACATGAGACAGTGAGAGCTAGTCGTTACAGCTCCTTTATACTGGTAGGTGAGTGAGCAGAACTCAGCCGTGGTGCAACAGCAGGGACATTTTGAAACAGACATACGAGGACATTAAAATGACTGTAATGTCTAAATGATTTCCTCTATTAAGTTTCCTCTCCTATCCTTCCATAATCATTTCTCTTATTTCCGCCACAATACGCCGGGGAGAGGAAGTGTGTCATTGCGGATTCACAGACAAATTATGTCTCTCCCACATATCGTCAAGGAGGAAAAAAGAAACATTAATAAAGAGAGGAAAGAGCGAGAAAATATACATTTGTCAGTTGTTTATGTAATTGGCAGGCTGTTCTGGCAGTCTGGCAGGGCAATTGGCGTGAGGGGCAATTGTGATCTTCACATTTGCTCCCAATAAGCTTTGTGTGTGTGTGTGTGTGTGTGTGTGTGTGTGTGTGTGTGTGTGTGTGTGTGTGTGACCTATTATGTAAGACTCTAGCCCCTGCTTTTACGCTCGGCCCCCCATTCTAGACCATTTGGGGGTCAAAGGGGATTCATATTAACCCAGGATAGCACATACTGACAGGTTATTTTTATATACACACACACAAAGTCTCTGTCTAGACATTGGGTCCATGACAATGTACATATTACATTACCACACACACACACACACACACACACACACACACACACACACACACACACACACACACACACACACACACACACACACACACACACACACAAACACACACACACACACACACACACACACACATACACACACACACACACACACACCTCTGCACTGTATCTGGCTATCCACAGCCCTTCCAACCTCATTAACCAAAGGAGGATGGAGTATGGACGGAGCGGTTGCTATGATACAGTGGAATGGTAACTCTGCATAGGACTGGAAAGTCTAAATTGTCTTGGTGAGGTGGCTGGGTCCTTGTCTAAGCCTCTCTCGTGTCTGAGCACTCTGCCACTACTACAGTCACCAGGGAGCTATTACAGTTATTCCACACGCCAAGGTCTGTGGAGGCTCAGGACAAACATGACACAGCCGGGATGCACACACACACATAAACACAGAGCCAAGCGACACAGACCGTCACAGGGCTGTTGTGTTAATCCAGATGGACACCCACCTCGGTGGTCTTTCTGTACCTAACCATGAGGACAATGGAAACTCCTTAGACTTTACACAGAAGCCCCGTGTTGGCGTGAGCGCTGAGGCCCTGAAGGGGAGTGACTCCTCCACTCATGGTTCCCCCTTCTCTCTCTCTCTCTCTCTCCACCTTGGAGGCTCAAGTTGCCTTTCACCATCCATCTGCGGGCAGAGAGCGTGCAGACAGCCTGGACTGCTTTTATTTGCCCAGCATTTCCATTCGGGGTGGTGCTCTGCCAGAAAGTCACAGGTAATGGTAATGTAAGCCTGATCCTGGATCTCAGTAGTCTAGTTTGGGGGTTTTGACAGCGGGTCAGGGGCGTCAGAGCGGTTTGGTTGAATGGAGTTTGGCTTGTCTGTATGTCTAAAAGTCTGTCTCTCAATCAGACCCTTCATAAGCCAGAGGACATGGAGATGGGGGAGTTGGGGAGGGGACTTCCGCTCTCTAGATTTATTTTCTACCTCTCGCTCTTCATCACACTCTCTTTCTCTCTCTTTCTCTCCTTCTCCCTTCGTTTCCAGTCTCCCTTTCCTTCATTAGCGTTTCACAAGGGGACGTCCCAGTTGGGTCATTCTCTGTTGTTGACATTGCATTTTTTAGTGCCAGTTTTAACAAGTGTTTAAAGAGCGTGGCTGGGGACACGGGTCTGTGACTCTGAATGTTTGGAGTGTTAACAGGGCCCCGGACACAGCCAGGCCCAGGCCCGGCCTCATACAGATAGACAGGGATTAAACCTGACATGTTTGGAGAACTCCTGCCCCCTCTCCCTCTCCCACCACTAGAGTGGTCCAGGCAGGTCAGGGTCCGGCTTGGGTCAGGTCAGGGTCAGGCTTGGGTTAAAACTCCTTCGACGAGGCACTGAACTGACCTCGACTGAATCGTTCACTTACATAATGTATGATGATACAAATAGTGACTGGACAACCATTCAACATGGTAGAAATTATGTTTTAAATAATAGCGAGATCATACCAAACCTGAGTATGTGTGTGCAAGGTTGTCTCTCATTTATACAGATAAAAAGCAATGTTCAAGAAGAAAACATTTATGCAAATTAAGCTCATGTTAACCTATGCAGTCCATTAATCAATTGTTTCGCTAAGGGCCGCATAATGACAGACATTACAATAATTCTACTGTAAAAACAAACAAAAAATCCGGCAGATTTCTTGGGGTTTCAGTAACTGTATCTAAATGTGCAAGAGCCATTGTAATATCAATAGGACCTAAGAGACACTTGTTGAGGTTAATTTGAATATGTAAATGAGTGTAAATGTTCTCCATGGTCTACTCAGCTCCAATCCCAGGCCGATTAATTTAGCTCTTTAAACATGGACTCTGTTCTCAACAGATGACGAGTCCTAATTCAGTTTTTTCTTCAATCTCTTGTTGTACTGTGTTGTTTATGATATTGATTGCACACTAGTGTAAAGGCCCATCTCCCTGCTAGCAAACAAAGTACACCAACTACAATACCTCTCTTGCCAATTTGGCCTGGACCCTTTGTCGACACGGAGCACGATCTGGTATGCTGATCTGCTGACGTAATTCGGCCAATGTGCTCTCAACCGGCCTCTGCGTCGTGGATGTGGTGAAGATCCTTCGCTATCCCCTGCCCGCTAGCTTCCTGAACACTGTCTCCCTCTCTCCTAGCATAGTGATCGACTACCGAATGGCTCCCTGTTCATCTATTGCTGCTCATTGGATCCATTGATCACTCGGCTACACAGCAGATGCCTGCTGGACTGTTCATTAACACGGTACTTCATTTTGTTTATCTGTCTGCCCCCAACTGACCCTCTCTGCCCATTTATCGGCATTTACATGTTGTTGTTGTCTTAACTGTTTACCCGTTGTTGTCTTAGCTCTCCCAATCAACACCTGTGATTGCTTTATGCCTCTCTCTAATGTCCATATGGGCAGCTCTCATTGTTTTATTTTACTGCGGAGCCCCTAGTCCTGCTCAACATGCCTCAGATAGCCCCCTTGTCCCACCCCCCACACATACGGAGACCGCACCTAGCTGAACTAGCGCCTCCAGAGATGCAACCACTCTCATCGTCACTCAATGCCTAGCTTTACCCCCACTGTACTCGCACCCTACATTACCCTTGTCTGTACACTATGCCCTGAATCTATCCTACCATGTCCAGAAATCTGCTCCTTTTATTCTTCGTTCCCAAAGCACTAGACGACCAGTTCTTATAGCCTTTAGCCAAACCCTCATCATACTCCTCCTCTGTTCCTCTGGTGATGTAGAGATTAACCCTGGCCCTGTGTGTCCCGAGGCACTCTCATTTGCTGACTTCTGCAACCGGAAAAGAATCCTCCTCCCTAAGTTTGCCTTATTCACTGCTTTAGCACGCTGCGCCAGCCCTGATGCCCTAGCCGTGTCTGAGTCCTGGCTTAGGAAGGCCACCAAAAATTCTGACATTTCCATCCCCAATTACAACATTTTCCGTCAAGACAAAACTGCTAAAGGTGGCAGATTAGCAATCTACTGTAGAGATAGCCTACAGAATTCTGTCATACTATCCAGGTCTATAACCAAACATTTCGAGCTTCTACTTTTAAAGATCCATCTCTCCAAAAACAAGTCTCTCACTGTTGCAGCTCGTTATAGTCCCCACTCAGCTCCCAGCTGTGGCCTGGACACCATATGTGAATTGATTGCCCCCCATCTATCGTCAGAGTTCATATTGCTAGGTGACCTAAATTGGGATATGCTTTACACCCCGGCCGTCCTACAATCTAAGCTAGATGCCCTCAATCTCACACAAATTATCAAAGACCTACCAGGTACAACCACAAATCCGTAAACATGGGCACCCTCATAAATATCCCCCTGACCAACTTGCCTTCTAAATACACCTCTGCTGTTTTCAACCAGGATCTCAGCTATCACTGCCTCATTGCCTGCGTCCGTTATGGGTCTGCGGTTCAACAACCCCTCCTCAACCACTGTCAAACGCTCCCTAAAACACTTCTGCGAGCAGGCCTTTCTAATCGACCTGGCCGGGGTATCCTGGAAGGATATTGACCTCATCCCGTCAGTAGAGGATGCCTGGTTGCTCTTTAAAAGTGCTTTCCTCACCATCTTAAAAAAGTATGCCCCTTTCAAAAAATTTATAACTTAGAACAGCTATAGCCCTTGGTTCACCCCAGACTTGACTGCCCTTGACCAGCACAAAAACACCCTGTGGCGTACTGCACTACCATCGAATAGTCTCCCTGATATGCTACTTTTCAGGAACCAATACACACAGTCCGTTAGGAAAGCAAACGGCAGCTTTTTCAAACAGAAGTTTGCGTCCTGCAGCACTAATTCTAAAAAGTTTTGGGATACTGCAAAGTCCATGGAGAATAAGAGTACCTCCTTCCAGCTGCCCACTGCACTGAGACTAGGAAACACTGTCACCACTGATAAATCCACGATAATCGAGTATTTTAATAAGCATTTCTCTACGGTTGGCCATGCTTTCCACCTGGCTACCCCAACACTGGCCAACAGTGCTGCACCCCCCCAAGCCAACTGGCCCAAGCCTATATCCATCCTGCCTTGCCTTTCTAAATTACTGCTACTACTACTGCTACTACTACTTTTATACTGCTGCTGCTACTACTACTACTACTCCTATTACTACTTCTATTACTACTATTACTACTACTACTGTATAACTGTATTACTACTACTACTGTATAACACTATGTCGGCATGTACAATACCGATCTCAAATATCCACGTTTGTGGCGAGAAAGTGTAGGCCTACATATTTTTTATATTTAGTTGAAAACATGGTGTTACAGGAATTATATTCCTCTATGTTTTAATACCCAATTAAAATTAAAGACTCAATTTGTAAGACTCTTATTTGCATAAAATGGACAGAGACCAGTCTCAAAATCTATCAGCAGCGTTTATTCTCGAGAGTACTGCCCATGATACAAGTTATAAACTGAAAATGACATCATTAGTTTTCGTACTACCCCGTCTCATCTCCGCTCCAGTACAATGTCTGTATGGTTCTAAAGATTTATGACCAGAGCCAAGCTCTGCCTGTGTAGATAAGCATTCTAGCCAGTCTGACGAATAAGTTCATTCATTTCTACCAAGGAACAGACAGTCATTGTTCTAATTCTTGATTATATTTACACACATTATATTCAGTACTAGGATTATAAAGAGAATTCATACATATACAGTAATATAATAGTATTCTGATTAGTCAGTCCTGATTGAAATGTATACATAATTAGTAATTATTGATAAAAAATTCCCTTAACACATGGTTGAAGAAATATCTCACCTGAACATTAAAAAAAAAAAATATATATATATATATATATCAAACTTCTGCACCAAAGCTCCTGTGTATGTAGTGAACATTTATCAGGTTAAGTTGTATATAGGCAGCACAAAGAGCTGTGTTTTCTGGGAACCTGCTGTTGAGGAAAGACCACAGAAGCCACATGATCTGCATATATGTGCATCTTCATGCTCAGGCATTATCTATCAGAATACATTCCTGAGTTCAGCCTATACCAAGAACAGTATGAATAGAGGGGCATTGCTGGTCAGGTCACACTTGGGAATAAGACGGATACATTTAAGAGTTGTTGCATAAAACTAGAGGACAAAGCACCGAAAGGCTTTGGTTGAAGGCCTATTTTGTCTAATCATTATCAATACATTATGGACGAATACAATTTAAAAACCAACTTTAGCAATTTATTTTAGCTTGTGATGTAAGTAGTCTTGCAACCTTAGAGAGAAGGGCCGTAGTCAGTGACCATAGTATTGATGTTGTGGAAGTGGACAGCTATTTAGTGACCAGAGTGTTGATCTGGTGGAAGTGGACAGCTATTTAGTGACCAGAGTGTTGATCTGGTGGAAGTGGACAGCTATTTAGTGACCAGAGACCAGAGTCTTGATCTGGTGGAAGTGGACAGCTATTTAGTGACCAGAGTGTTGATCTGGTGGAAGTGGACAATTATTTAGTGACCAGAGTGTTGATGTGGTGGAAGTGGACAGCTATTTAGTGACCAGAGTGTTGATGTGGTGGAAGTGGACAGCTCTTTAGTGACCAGAGTGTTGATGTGGTGGAAGTGGAAAACTCTTTAGTGACCAGAGTGTTGATGTGGTGGAAGTGGAAAACTCTTTAGTGACCAGAGTGTTGATGTGGTGGAAGTGGAAAACTCTTTAGTGACCAGAATGTTGATTTGGTGGAAGTGGACAGCTCATTTAATGAGCCTGTACATCCATTCCTGAATAGACCCAAATCAACTGTTTATCACACATACACATGCAGATTCACTCAGACACACGTGCATGCATGCTCAAGCAGACACACACACACACACACACACACACACACACACACACACACACACACACACACACACACACACACACACACACACACACACACACACACACACACACACACACACACACACACACACACACACACACTACTTTCTGGGATGGAGATCAAACGATCCAATCGGGCATGTCATCCTACTAATTCAGTGAGTAAACACAGCCAGTTAGGTTGTATTTTGCTGGATGTTGATTAGTGCTGTGGCACCCCGGGGCTAAACAGAAGCAGTGGCCACCGCTGGACCGTCGACCACTGCTGCTACTACTGACATCGCCCTTCACTGGCTCATTTGAGGGATTGCCAGTCACTGTGCGTAATCTGTTAAAGTAGAATAACAAATACCAAAGTGTTCCCTCATTCCCTGCAGCCGTTTCCACCCCTGGAGGGCAATTCGGACCAAGATTTATTAGACATAATTAACTGACTGCGCTGCTCCTGTTCAAGCCCTGATATTTCATTTGCTCACTTAAATAAAGGAGCAAAAATAAAACGTGCATCATGCTGAACACAGTGCTCTGCTCTTCCTACTCTGAACTGAAGACAGTTAAACAATTAGAGAGACATGTTTCATCTGCAGGCAGTAATCCAGCAATACACATATGCAGTATAATATGATATGCAAGAAAACACACACACACGTGCATGCATGCTCAAGCAGACACACACACACACACATACACACACACACACACACACACACACACACACACACACACACACACACACACACACACACACACACACACACACACACACACACACACACACACACACACACACACACACACACACACACACACACACAGTAGTGAATCGGTAATTTCATAAAGTCCACTTTGTAGTTGTAAGCTTTGATCATTCACTATGTTTATAAGTAGGTGAAAAATGTGTGCTGGTAAAACTGTGAAATACCACATGTTACAGGAATGTGTTAGACCAAAGTTATGCTTAGACATCTATAACTTGATTGACGTGACTGGAACTCGAACATTAACCTACAAAGACATAAACCTGTATTTGCCCATGTTTTAATGTGAAATGTTGATGAACAATAGAGGTCGGCTGATTAATTAAGGCCGATTTCAAGTTTTCATAACAATCAGTAATTAACGCTGATTATGGCCGATTGCATTGCAATCCATGAGGAAACTGTGCAGTGTCAAAAGAACTTTGTGGCTGCAATGAGTCAAGGTAAGTTGCTAGCTAGCATTAAACGTATCTTATAAAAAACAACCAATCTTCACATAATCACTAGTTATAACTACACATGGTTGATGACATTACTGGGTTAACTAGCTTGTCCTGCGTTGCATATAATCAATGCGGTGCCTGTTAATTTCTCATCGAGTCACAGCCTAATTCAACTTCGCCAAACGGGTGATGATTTAGCAAAAGCTCATTTGCGAAAAAAGCACATTCGTTGCACAAATGTACCTAACCATAAACATCCATGCCTTTCTTAAAATCAATACACAGAAGTATATTTTTTTTAACCTGCATATTTAGATAAAATAAATGCATGTTAACAGGCAATATTAATTGGGGAAATTGCGCCACTTCAGGGTATATGAGTCAGGGTATATGCAACAGTTTGGATCACCAGGCTCGTGAATTTAGTTTCTTCCTAACAACGGCTGTCATCAATTTTCCAGAATTTGACATAACTAACTACTAATTATGACATAACATTGAAGGTTGTGCAATGTAACAGAAATATTTAGACTTGTTTCCGTATTTCACTGAAAGAATAAGCGTTTTGTTTTCGAAATTATAATTTCCAGATTTGACCATATTAATGATCAAAGGCTCGTGTTTCTGTGTTTTTATTATAATGAAGTCTATGATTTGATATTTGATAGAGCAGTCTGACTGAGCGGTGGTAGGCAGCAAGCAGGCTCGTAAGCATTCATTCAAACAGCACTTTACTGCGTTTGCGAGCAGCTCTTAGCAATGCTTGCAATGCAGAGCACTGTTTATGACTTCAGGCCTATCAACTCCCAAGATTAGCCTGGCAATACTATGGTGCCTATAAGAACATCCAATAGTAAAGGTATATGAAATACAAATGGTATAGAGAGAAATAGTCGACATGTAATTCATTTTACATGGCACATATTGCAGTTTTACTTTCTTCTCCGACACTGTGCTTTTGCATTATTTAAACAAAATTGAACATGATTCATTATTTATTTGAGGCTAAATAGATTTTTATTTCTGTATTATATCAAGTTCAAATAAAAGGGTTAATTGTTCATTCAGTATTGTTGTATTGTCATGATTGCAAATATATCTAAAAATCGGCAGATTAATCGGTATTGTCTTTTTTTGGTCCTCCGATAATTGGTATCGGTGTTGAAAAAATCTAAATCGGTCAACCTCTAATGGACAATATTAAATATCTTGTGAATGAATATTGATAATTTGTTTTTAATGCAGAGGGTGGTTCTGGTTGGTCATTCCAGAAAAATGAAGATTGGTTTGAGACTCCATGGGAACACTGTTCAGACCTCGTTGTTGCCGTGACAATATTTCCATCTTTACATCTGACCCCTTACTGAATACATTTCTACAGGAAACTCACGGAAACGGAAACTCAGTCGAGCTGTACGTTCTGCTACATGACGGAGAAACACCAGTTAATCTTAGTTCAGTCAAATGCATTCTGTACTTGACTACGGGGGTCTCACTCTTTTCTGCAGTTTTGTATGTGTCTCAGCTCCTTCTCGACAGTGCAGAGATGCAATCTCCACACACAGGGGCTACAGCGCAATCCCACAAAGACTTTCGCATCCTAACAAGCAGCTACTGAATATACAATTGAATGACCACTTACAAGCAAAGAGCAGAGAGAGAGAATAAAAAATCGAACACTTTTCAGATTATTGTGGTTCATTTACCTTGATTGCCATTCCATTTCAGCTAATATTTCCACACAAAAGAAAAGGCATAATTGCATTAGAGCAGGACCAGATTCAACACTCAAATCCCTTACAGCTAAAGTGGCCCCATTCTGTCATGTTGTGCTCACACTGTCCATACTGTATGTGAGAGAAGTAGCCTGTTACAAAGGCCTTCATACAGATACCATTATTGTATCACTGGAAAATGTGTATTTCTGCATGTGAGATAAACAGTATGATATCCACTGATAAGGCATAATCCGAAGGTTAATAGTTTTCTGAACAGACTGACTATGTAAGCCTTTCTAGATTTATTTTCTCCCTCCGTCTCCCCATCACATTCATCGTTTATTTTGTCTCTCTCTTTTTTCATATGAATATGAAGTGTTCGTAACATCTTGAGTTAATGTGTCTACTTGTGAATAAGTCTAGCATTTGCCCATATGCGTGAGAGTGCGCTTCCCAATCATCTGATTAAAATGGTTTAGTCCTTGCCTGTGATAACAGTCTCATGGTAGATAACACACTGATTGAAAAGTAACGAAAGGCATTATCTGTTAAGCACACACCCTTTACTCAGTGCATTTTGCAAGATAAAACAATCAGACTGCAACAACAGCATTTTGTTTGGGAAAAACAACAAATGTACTTGCGGTAATTGCTTATGAAATCAGTAATGATTAATACCAGAATATAGCCCACAATGTCTGTTGTCATTAATGTCACTTTGAATTGCAAGACGATAGAAATGAGGAAGATCACAGTTGGTCTTGTTTCACAGGTTTCATCACAGCTTTATGGTTTGGGTGGTAATTGGAGGGGGTCATGGAGGTAATGGGGGTGTTCGTGGTAATGAGACTGTGTGTGTGTGTGTGTGTGTGTGTGTGTGTGTGTGTGTGTGTGTGTGTGTGTGTGTGTGTGTGTGTGTGTGTGTGTGTGTGTGTGTGTGTGTGTGTGTGTGTGTGTGTGTGTATAGACTTTCACAGTAATTACGACAACTTCCGGAGGATTTCATCCAACATATCAGAGCTCTTGCAGTATGAACTGACATGTTGTCCACCCAATCAAATGATCAGAGAATGGATCTAGTACTGAAAGCATATGCCACAGCTAGCACTGCAGTGCATAAAATGTTGTGAGTAGTTGATTTAAAGAGAAAGAAAGACAGTAGTTGAACAGTTTTGAACAAATACGGTACATTTCTTTAAAAAATAAAGATAAGCAAAAGAGAGAGAGAGAGAGAGCTATATTTCCTCTTTTTTTTCACTTACTTAGCAAGCAAATGCAGCTAGCTAGTTTAGCCTACTCAAACTCCCGACTCAAACAGAGGGATGCTATGTTAGCTAGCTGGCTATGACTATCCAACACAAGACTGGAACTTTTCCAAGTCAAGGTAAGCTTTTGGCTTTACTAATTTATTGCCACCGGGGCCTGCCGGGGGAACTGTTAAACTGCTTACTGACTGTACACTGTACAGCATGATTGTAGCTGGTTTACTAATGCATTAGTTCAATTAGCTATGTTGACTATGATGTTACTTTAGCTAGTATGGTGACAACGATTGAGGCTGTCTGTAGCGGTTATGATATTGTTTGGCTTGAAAAGTTTTTTCGCCTGGTCACATTCAGCTGATGTGTTGTGCATTGAAGTCCACAAGCAAAGGGAAAAGGTAAGAGGAGGAGAGCGCGTAGATGCAAGGAATACATCGTGGCTGCTATAAAAGTGAACTGTGTTTGCGTGTGATCAGGAGTGTATTCATTCTGCCAATTCTGTTGAAAAATGTTTCTTAAACGGAAGCAAACGGAGCGAAACGGAAAAAAACATACCTGAATTTGTCCAACAGAAACTTTTGTCTGCAACTATTAGACTAATGATAACACCCTAGATCAGCTAGATGCAGGCAAGAGTGTGCAAGGCAGTATTAAATGTGTCACTGTCTTTTGCCTAAGAAATGTATCTCGACCTGTGTGATCCTAACATTGTAAACGATGATTCATAGGCTAGGCTGTAGCAACCTCATGATGGTTACAGGAACATTTGAGAATCATGTAGTAGCTTAAACCTATCGATGTTACACTGAACTGGGTGAATGGAATATTAATGACAGTCATCCAATATGCTGTAATAGAATGCTTATCGTCCTCCCTCATCTTAAACGGCACCGACTGCCACTAGTGTGTGTGTATGTGTGTGTATGTGTGTGTATGTGTGCGTGTGTGTGTGCATGCGTGCGTGCGGAAGTGTGAGTGTGAGTGTGTGTGCATGTGTCTGAGCATGCGTGTGTGCAAATGCATGTTGTGGAAACTGCTTACATTTGTGAAATGTGAGCGATTCAGGAAGGACGAGCAAGTCAGCTAGTAAGTCAGTGTGACAGTCCCTGACCATGGACTTCCTGATCATGACTTCCTGATCATGGACTTCCTGATCATGGACTTCCTGGCTTTCTTCCCCAAAATGGAGAGAATAAGAAGACAAGGATGCACTCAAAGCCTTGATTTGATCATTTGTTGCTGTTTACAGTATACAGTGCCTCCAGAAAGTATTCACACCCCTTGACTTTTTTCACATTTTGTTGTGTTATAGTCTGAATTTCAAACTGATTAAATTTAGATGTTTTTTTGTCACTGGCCTACATACAATACCCATAATGTAAAAGTGGAATTGTTTTTCAATGATAAAAAAATTAAAAAAATGAAAAGCTTAAATGTCTTGAGTCAATAAGCATTCAACCCCTTTGTTACAGTATGGCAAGTCTAAATAAGTTAAGGAGTAAAAATGTGCTTAAGAAGTCACACAATAAGTACCTCATTTCTGTACCCCACACATAGAATTATCTGCAAGCTCTCTCAGTCGAGCAGTGAATTTCAAACACAGATTCAACCCCAATGACCAGAGAGGTTTACCAATGCCTTGCGAAGAAGGGTACCTATTGGTAGATGGGTCCAAAAAAAAGCAGCCATTGAATTTACCTTTGAGCATGGTGAAGTAATTCATTACAATTTGGATGGTGAATCAATACACAGAGTCACTACAAAGATACAGGCGTCCTTCCTAACTCAGGTCCCGGAGAGGAAGAAAACCGCTCAGGGATTTCACCATGAGGACTTAAAAATAGTTACAGAGTTTATTGGATGTGATATGAGAAAAAAATGGGATGGAGATAAGCACAGGAAAAATCCTGGTGGAAAACCAGGTTCAGTCTGCTTTCCACCAGACACTGGGAGATGAATTCACCTTTCAGCAGGAAAATAACCTAAAATCCAAGGCCAAATCTACACTCGAGTGTAAATATTCCTGAGTGGGCAAGTTAGAATTTTGACTTAAATATACTTGAAAATCTTTGTCAAGACCTGAAAATTGTTGCCTAGCAATGATCAACAATCAATTTGACAGATCTTGAAGAATTCTGAAAAGAATCATGGGCAAATGCTGAACAATCCAGGTGTGGAAAGATCTTAGAGACGTATCCAGAAAGACTCACATCTGTAATCGCTGCCAAAGGTGTTTCTACAAAATATTCACGTAGGGGTCTGAATACTTATGGAAATGAATATTTCTGTATTATATTTTTCCCAAATTGTTTTTATTTTTGATTAAAAATATAAAAATATTACTACTCTTCTATTGATTTCTCTCTGTGTATTTGAGCAAGTATTGTCTATGTGTCTTTGTGACTGAGTGTGTATTTGTGTTGGATAGAGGGATATGACTTCTCATTATTTTATGTGTATGTGTGTGTATGTGTGTGTTTGTGCATGTACGTGTTCATATGTGAATGTGTGCGTGTGTGCCCATTTGTGTTTGTGTGTGTGTCCGTGTATGTGTGTGTGTACACATGCGTGTGTGTGTGTTTGTGAAGCCCAGACTGAAAATGCCCTCCAGCTGCTTGTTCCCTCAGACAAGACAGAGTCAGACTTTAGATCCTGTCTACCTTCCCTTAACCTTAATGTGTCAGGATGCAGCATGTTAAAGAGCCTGGGGACCATCAGAATCTGTCAACTAATTTCTAAATGTTGTTTTTGTGTGCCATAACAAAGAGTTAAAACGTGCACCCACTCAGGCAGCATGAGGTCTCCCACTCTTTTCTCATTTGCATGTTTCTTTTTAATCAGTCTTTAAGGGAGGTGCGACCGCTGAAATAGCTTTGCTTCAAGGTAGCCAAGAATAAATCTTAACTCATCAGAGTTTAAGACCTGTCTAAGCCGGTGGGGTGTCTGGGAGAGATATAAGAGATATAGGAAAGATCAGGAAACATAAACATTTTAAAAAGTACATTTATTTAAAACCTCTTTGGGATAGGGGGCAGCATTTTCACTTTTGGATAAATAGCGTGCTCAATTTCAACTTTGTGCTACTCATGCCAAGAATATAAGATATGCATATTATTAGTAGATTTGGATAGAAAACACTCTGACGTTTCTAAAACTGTTTGAATCATGTCTGTGAGTATAACAGAACGTATGTAGCAGGCAAAACCCCGAGGACTAACCATTCAGATTTTTTTTTTTTTTGAGGTCACTGTCTATTCAATGAGTTCGCATTGGGAAACGAGATTTCTAAGGCACTTGTTTGCAGTTCCTACCGCTTCCACTGGATGTCACCAGGGTAATGTTATGTGTACTGTTCGAGAGTTGTGCAAGACTTGAAAAGTAGCGTTAGTTTGTGATCCTCCTGTATTGAAAACAGATAGACCCATCTTCAATTTGATCGATTATTAACGTTTAAAAATACCTAACGTTGTATAACAAAAATAGTTTGAAATGTTTTGGCAAAGTTTACAGGTAACTTTTGAGATATTTTGTAGTGACGTTGAGCAAATTGGAAGCTGTTTTTTTCTGGATCAAATGCGCCAATAAATTGACATTTTGGATATATATCGGTGGAATTAATCGAACAAAAGGACCATTTGTGATGTTTATGGGACATATTGGAGTGCCAACAAAAGAAGCTCGTCAAAGGTAAGGCATGATTTATATTTTATTTCTGTGTTTTGTGTGGTGCCTGCAGGGTTGAAATATGCTATTCTCTCTTTGTTTACTGTTGTGCTATCATCAGATAATAGCTTCTTATGCTTTCGCCGAAAAGCCTTTTTAAAATCTGACATGTTGGTTGGATTAACAATGAGTGTAGCTTTAATTGAGTATCTTACATGTGTGATTTAATGAAGGTTTGAATTTTATAGCATTTTATTTGAATCTGGCGCTCTGCATTTCCCCTGGTAATTGGCCAAGTGGGACATTTGCGTCCCACCTATCCCTAAGAGGTTATAACCCAATTTTTGTGGCATTAAACAGTCCCTGTACTCCCATTCATTGTTTCAACTGATACTGGGGGACCTTCAGACAAGTCTTGTGAGGTCTGTGGGTGTCCTAGAGCAAAACAACTGACATGTATGTGTTTGTGAGCGTCTCGCCTTTGCACAGCGGGGCTAGCATGTAGCCCAAACTGTTCGGACACTATAGACGATTTTGTGAGAAGAACAATTTACAAGATGTCTCATGCTCTGACAAACACCCCTCTAGCTCTGCCACCTTTCACCGCAGATGAGGAAGTGTGACATAGGCGGATGCAGTGGATTGAGATATCTCTAGCTTAAACTGACAGATTTTAATTTTAATTTTATTATACCAATTATATTTACACAGGGGTGCAGAAATTGACTTTAGGGGGTTTCATTCAAAATAGTGTTATTAAATGCTTAAGATAATGTTCCTAAATGTTTTGTTAATGCTGCCATCTGTTTCTTTTTGATGTCGGAGAACGCACAGAAGTCATTACAATGCATGAAAAGAGCTAAAGTTACAGTCTGAACCGTGTGCCACAAACGACTCTCAGGTAACACAAGATGAGACACTCCCTTTATTCCTTCGCAGTACAAATGAAAGTATTACTGATTTTGGACACTTATTTTGTGTGATCTCTCTCTGTACCTGTTAATGGGCCAAATATCTGCTTTCAAATATTATGCAAAGTATATATACAGTATATATATATATATATATATATATATATATATATATATATATATATATTCTCTCTCCTCTCTCTATATGTACACTGAACAAAAATATAAACGCAACATGCAACAATTTCAAAGATTTTACTGGTATGGCAACTGCACCACCCACAATCTCAAGGCTCTCCAGACGGTGGTGCGGTCTGCACAAGCATCATCACCGGGGGCAAACTACCTGCCCTCCAGGACACCTACAGCACCCGATGTCACAGGCCGAAAAGATCATCAAGGTCAACAGCCTCCCAAGCCACTGTCCGTTCACTCCGTTACCATCCAGAAGGCGAGGTCAGTACAGGTGCATCAAAGCTGGGACAGAGAGACTGAAAAAAAGCTTATATCTCAAGCCCATCAGACTGTTAAACAGCCATCACTAACACAAAGAGGCTGCTGCCTACATACAGACTTGAAGTCATTGGCCACATTAATAAATGGATCACCAGTCACTTTAATAATGCTACTTTAATAATGTTTACATATCTTGCATTACTCATCTCAAATGTATATACTGTATTTTATACCGTCTATTACATCTTTCCTATGCCGCTCTGTCATCGCTCATCCATATATATATATACTGTATGTATATATTCTTATTCCATTCCTTTACTTAGATTTGTGTTTATTAGGTAGTTGTTGTGGAATTGTTAGATTACTTGATAGATATTGCTACACTGTCAGAACTAGAAGCACAAGCATTTCGCTTCACTCACAATAACATCTGCTAACTATGTGTATGTGACCAATAAAATTTGATTTGATTTGATTTGAAATAAATTCATTAGGTCCTAATCTATGGATTTCACATGACTGGGAATACTGATATGCATCTGTTGGTCACAGATACCTTAAAAAAGGTAGGGGCATTGATCAGAAAACCAGTCAGTATCTGGTATGAGCACCATTTGCCTTATTCAGTGCGACACATCTTCTTCACATAGAGTTGATCAGGCCGTTGATTGTGGCCTGTGGAATATTGTCCCACTCCTCTTCAATGGCTGTGTGAAGTTGCTGAATATTGTCGGAACTGGTTGATCCAGAGCATCCCAAAAATGCTCAATGGGTGACATTTTCAGTTTCCAGGAGTTGTGTACAGATCTTTGAGAAATGGGGCTGTGCATTATCATGCTCAAACATGAGGTGATGGCGGCGGATGAATGGCATAACAATGGGCCTCAGGATATTGTCATGGTATCTCTGTGCATTCAAATTGCCATTGATAATATTAGTTGTCTGTAGCTTATGCCTGCCTATACCATAACCCCACCGCCATCATGGGGTACTCTGTCCACAACGATGACATCAGCGAACCACTCGCCCACACAAAGCCATACACTCTGTCTGCCATCTGCCCGGTAAAGTTTAAATCTGAATCCATCCGTGAAGAGCACACTTCTCCAGTGTGCCAGTGGCCATCGAAGGTGAGCATTTGCCCACTGAAGTCAGTCACAACGCTGAACTGCAGTCAGGTCAAGACCCTGGTGAGGACAACGAGCAGGCAGATAAGCATCACTGAGACGGTTTCTGACAGTTTGTGGAGAAATTATTTGGTTGTACAAACCCACAATTTCATCAGCTGTCTGGGTGGCTGGTCTCAGACGATCCCGCAGGTGAAGAAGCCGGATGTTGAGGTCCTGAGCTGGTGTGGTTACACGTGGTCTGCCGTTGTGAGGCTGGTTGGGCGTACTGCCAAATTCTCTAAAACGATGTTGGAGGCGGCTTATGGTAGAGAAATTAACATTCAATTGTCTGGCAACAGCTCTGGTGGACATTCCTGCAGTCAGCATCCCAATTTCATGCTCCCTCAAAACATAAGACATCTGTGGCATTATGTTGTGTGACAAAACTGCACATTTTAGAGTGGCCTTTTATTGTCCCCAGCACAAGGTACACCTGTGTAATGATCATGCTGTGTGTGTGTGTGTGTGTGTGTGTGTGTGTGTGTGTGTGTGTGTGTGTGTGTGTGTGTGTGTGTGTGTGTGTGTGTGTGTGTGTGTGTGTGTGTGTGTGTGTGTGTGTGTTGAACTAGATCACAGACAGTCCAGCTGCTTGCTCTGCTCTGTGGTCAGCATTTTCTTGGCCAGTGCTGCCAGAAGTCCTCTACAAGTCAGAAGTGACATTGGGCACAACACTGTTTACTGGAAGCATAGAAGCATTCCCCCTCCAGAAACATTTGTCCCGAGTGAAAGAGAAGACGTTTGTCCTCCCAGGCCGCTAGGGAAGTGGTCCACAAAACTCGACAAGCAGCTCTCAGCCACATTGAAAACACGGCCCAGTCCACAACAGATGTTTGTTTTTCTGCGACTTTGCTCTGTAGTGCTCAGAGCATAAGAATAGACTGCTTATTGACCCTGTGTCCATATGTGTCTTTACTGACGAGAGTGCGGTGAAGTGATTATATCAACAGGGATGATTTTCTACAGACCTTTCCTATTTCATATTACAATGCACAGCATTTTACACATGAGGGGAGGAGCGTTTTAGTGTTGTGACACACGTCTGAACTCGTGGTGTATTGTGTTTCTGACATAATATGGGATGTTGACAGTATGGGAGTTGTTCAAGAGCAGTACATTATGATTGTTTTATTATTTCATCTTGGGATAGGACACAACATGCAAAACATATTAAGACATATTGATAAGGAATGTCAGAAATGAGCTAACTTCACTTTGTTACTCTTGAGGGGGGGCATTTGCAGAACAGACGTCTTTGTCAAGTGTACAGGCAAAGAAAAAGATTGAAAGAAAGAAAGAAAGAAAGAAAGAAAAAGATGGCCCAGAACATTACCACCAGTGGGGTCATTAATGAGCATTGCTCATGCTGTCATGGCAACCATTATCACAGTAATGTCGCTAATGGCATCGGAGACAGGGCAAGAGAAAGATGTGAAAATTATTGTCAGATTCAATTATGCTTCCTTCCCCTGAACTCAGCTGGTCCTGCTTCAGGCTCCCATTGATTAGCTATCAAATTGAATGAAAAATGGGAGCAGTAAAATTCAGACATTCTGCCTTGCGAGTCATCACAGGTCCTTATTGATGGAAGCAGGGGGTTGACCCAATCAAACAACCTTAATCATCATCATTACTGAATTGTGTACTACGACACAATTAACCCTCTTTGCAATGTTATCACATTCACTAGTGCTGACGCCATTGTATGTGCAGAAGAGTATATTGCCTGTTATCACATTCACTATTTCTGAATCCATTGTATGTGCAGTAGAGTATATTGCCTGTTATCACAGCCAGGTCAACTAATTCAATGTCATTTTAAGCACATATCCAAGGATTCATGTCCAAATTAATATTTGATTTGAGAATATTACCGACCCAAAAGTCACCACATTCTGAAGGTCATTCAATGACCTAGTTTAGCAACTGTGCTTTATGAAGCTAGCCTGGTTGCTGTCTCTGTTCAGCTATTACATTCCACTCAATGCTACTTCTATCATTTAACTAAGAGACAGGCCTTTCGGCAATCTTCAAATATGAACATTCTATCATTAATGAGCTCTAGGAGATCAGTGGATTTGATTCTGATTTGATAACCCTCACAGCTATTGTCCAATCACAATGTTTATGCAAATTTGACTGATATGATATCATATGGAGACAGAAACATAAACCTTTTACCTTATCATAAGTATGCATAATTGCAAATGATTAAATCCTTCCAATAGAAATACAAAAAAAAATAGTTACGAATTGAACTTTAATTAAATGAGTTGAATCTTCACATGGGATGATTTCACTGAACAGGAAAATAAATGGAATATTGAATGATCCCCAATGATCCATTGCATCTCCAAAAACGTTTTCAATATACAAAATGAAAGTTTAGAAACTAAAGCTTTGATTGTCTTCCTCTCAGGCATCCATGTCTTCTCCTGGACCTCCTCAATGTCCACCTCTTGAAAATCAGACTCTGGGGCCTCATCTTCACTGCCACTTTCCAACCTTGTTGAGGATGGCTTGTTGCCAGGCTCAAAAAGCCTCAAATTTGCACAGAATGCCCACCCTTTTCCAACCCTTGTAGTGGTCAGCCTGTTGCGTGCTTTGGTGTGTGTGAACCCAAACAAGGACCAGTTGCGCTCTGAGGCGGCTGATGTTGGTGGAATTTGGAGGATGATGGAGGCAACAGGGGAAAGAGTCTCAGATCCACAAAGTCCCTTCCACCAGGTGGCTGACGAGATATGTTGGCACAACTGCCATACTGCATCTCCATCCCAAGCCCTTGCTTAGAAGTGTACTTCGCCAGACTGCCAAGAACCTTGCCCTCATCCAGGCCAAGGTCGTGAGACACGGTAGTGATGACACCATAGGCCTTGTTGATCTCTGCACCAGACAGGATGCTCTTGCCAGCATACTTCCAACATGTACGCTGTGGCTTGTATGGGCATCAGGCAGAAGCCTTCACGCTTTTTGATGTATTTCAGAACTGCAGTTTCCTCTGCTTGGAGCACCAGTAAAGTGGGCAGGGCAGTACAGATGTATTCTCTTACATCTGCAAGCAGAGTCTGAACATCAATCAGGATGGCATCGTCTCCCTCAATCCGTGCAATGGCGACTGGCATAGGTTTCAGGAGTTTCCGGCTGCTTGCCACTCTCCTCAAAAATATATAATCCAGGAGGATCCTCTTGATGGGGCTGTCCATATCGGCAGACTGTGATATTGCCATTTCTTGGAGAGACTAATTCCCCTCCAGGAGACTGTCAAACATAATGACAACACCACCCGAACCGGTGTTGCTGGGCAGTTTCAATTTGGTGCTCTTATTCTTCTCACTTTGCTTGGTGAGGTAGATTGCTGCTATAACTTGATCACCCTTCACATACCTAACCATTTTTGATTACCCTTCACATACCTGACCATTTCCATTACCCTTCACATACCTAACCATTTCCTTGCCTCTCTTATAGTGTATCCATTGTTTTCAGAGCCATGATGTCGTTGAGGAGCAGATTCAATGCATGAGCAGCACAGCCAATGGGTGTGATGTGAGGGTAGGACTCCTCCACTTTAGACCAAGAAGCCTTCATGTTTGCAACATTGTCTGTCACCAGTGCAAACACCTTCTGTGGTCCAAGGTCATTGGTGGCTGCCTTCAGCTCATCTGCAATGTAGAGACAGGTGTGTCTGTTACCCCTTGTGTCTGTGCTCTTGTAGAATACTGGGTGAAGGGTGGAAACGATGCAGTTAATTATCCCTTGCCCACGAACATTTGACCACCCATCAGAAATTATTACAATACATTCTGCTTTCTCTATGATTTGCTTGACCTTCCCTTGAACTCTGTTGAACTCTGCATCCAGCAAATTAGTAGATAAAGCATGTCTGGTTGGAGGGGTGTATGCTAGGCGAAGAACATTCAGAAATCTCTTCCAATACACAATGTCTGTGAGTATCAAATGTGAACCAGTTGCATACACAGCTCGAGCAAGACATTCATCAGCTTTTCTCTGACTACGTTCCTCCACTGAGTCAAAAAAACTTCCAGGAGGGTCATGAGCTGTTGCTATCGATAAGACGTCTGATTCTTCATTTTCACCTCAAATGGAAGTAGAGTGACTGTTGTCAGAGGTTACTTGTTGTGAGCGCTGAGGGAACTTTATGCACTTTGCCAGATGATTCTGCATCTTTGTTGCATTCTTCACATATGATTTGGCCATTATGTGCAAATGTACACAATTTTTCCTTCAACATTGGCTGCAGTGAATTGTCTCCACACATCAGATAGTGCCCGTGGCATTTTCCTGTAAAGATTAGAAAAAAAGGAGTAAAAATGACCCAAATACAATTCCATATACAGATAAATAGTTAAGTAGTCAGATGAAACAACTCCTTTGTAAGATAAATGTATTAAAATGAAACATGTATGGAAACTGGTGAATTAACACTCCTCAGTTAGCAGGCTCAAGCAAGCTAAAACCCACATGGTAGCAAAAACTAACTAGCAGAAATTGTTGACAAGTTAGAAATGATTTAAACACACTTTGCTGTAGGCTACTATTTACTAGGTAACAAAAAATAATCTATGTCATATTAAATATATTCACCCCAGCCAGTATTGTAATCAAAACTTACGAGAAAGCATGTAGTCCTTCGCTCAGACAGTGTAGTAGTGTGGGCTCAATAGCATCTCCTTAGTGTGCAAGATCTTGAGAATCAGCTGTACATGTGATGGAAGAATGCACTGTGCATGCAGAGAGTTGCAATTCCATTGAATTAAGGATAGTTTAACCAAAATATGCCACAATACCTAGAATTGCCTTATGTGTGTCCCACAAAAAAGGTTCACTGTTATAAGCTAACTTTTCCCCAAATTCCCGGACTTAACTTCCCACGGAAAATTTCAGGAAATTTACCGGAAAGTTTCCAACCCTTTGCAACCCTAACCACATCCATCACACCAGAGAAGCTCTCGCCATTCAAACTTCCCCACCAGTTCATTGTGAACCCTGTAGCCTATTCAGCAAGCAAGTGCAAGGTGCTTCTTTCCTTTCCTATATACAATATATTTTAATAGCAAAAAATTTGTGACCAAACTATATTGCTACTTCTGGTACAGGCATTGGGCTATATAGGCTACTGGTTCAACAGCTATAAGAGAGGATGGAAGAGAGAGAGGACATTAGGGATGGCAGCGGAAATGCATGAATTGTGCATTGGCTTGCGAAACTGCCACTTAACTTTCTTCATACTGGACACAGAGACATGACAATGGTATTCATGAGTTCATCTGACTCTGGGGAAGTAGATAAAGGGCCTCATTGTCATAATGATCAGCATATGTGCGAGGAATGATGACAGGTGCCAGTTTTGAGTTTCTTTGCTCTGATTAATGTTATGCAACTGAAGCAAATGTATCTCTATTGAATCTTGTAGGCTAAAATGTTCCATATCATTATTACTCACTCTCATTAAATACATAGAAAACAGAAAACCAGATGTTTTAAGCTAGTGATAGTGAAACACATCAATTCTGGTCTTTATTTTGACAGTTTGTTGCAAAAATGATATATTGTATTTTGGTCAACGTTGTCATGGAAAATATTAATGCTGTTTCCAACTGCCAATCAGTATCTGCGATGTAAATCGGGCTGCATATTGAATGTTGAGATTGCCGGAAGACCAGTCTCTTCGGCAAATAACAAGAGTGGCAAGTAGTGGAATGTTAGCTACAAAGACTGGTACCCAGACTGTTATAAAATGTGTAGTGACATAATACATCCTCTCTCTGTGGTTTTATTCAAAATGACAATTGTAGAACCCATCTCTTTGAATGTCCTTAAAGGGATAGTTCACCAAAATTTCATAATGTCGTATTGGTTTCTTTACCCTGTAAGCAGTCTATGGACAATGTAAGATGGTGTCGTGTCTTTACATTGGATTAAGTGATATATGACATGCTATTTTCTCAAATCAATTCTCTGTAATTAATATTAACTGATTAAACTAATCATGTAAATGTAATTAACTAGGAAGTTGGGGCACCATAGTATAATGGTATAGAGCTGTTGTCTTCCAAATAAACTCTTAAAGACTTGGTAATCTTTTATGTCAATAGCAGTAAATTATTAATCGTCACCTTATTCAGTCTCAATCTTCACGAACCCTGGCTACCAAGTTGAATCAGCGATACAAAATTTGGCTTATTTATTTATTTGCTAAATACCTAAATAATCACACAGAATTACATATACACGGGATGGCTCATACATTGATTACTAATTATGTCATAAAAGAAAACGTCCCTAGTGGATGAAACCAATATGACGGCTGGTTACACAAAGAAAGGGGGTTGGGTTTGAATGAAAGTGCGGGAGGATTGGGTCTCTATTAGACCTTATGAAGCTATGCTATCGTAAATACAGAATCTTATGCATTCTAAATATTTTGGAAAAGGAAAATGCAAGAAATATATTTACTCTGAGCTGCGCTTCGATAGATTGGTCAAAGATGGAAGGCTGGGTTGCCCAGCAGAGAACTCCCTTGTCCTTTGAAGAATATTTCTGGGCGGATACGTTGTAGTCTGCCGTTGTGTGGTAGAACGGTTACAATGTAGTACCCTTTTGTTCTGAAGAGATTGTCTGTCCTTTCCTAGGCCACACACGTTTACAGTTGCTGCTGATAACTCGACATCTAGGATGTACCACTTCTTTAGTGAATAAGAGTTCAAAGTTCATACCAAGTTGCCATACTTTAAGCTCATGCTACATTCTGGTGGGTGTAGTCGAAATTAGCCTTCCAGCGTGGTGATCGTCACCTCCACATTGAAATTTACCCTTTTAAACATATTGACATCAGTCTTCACGTCTTCGGGAACACAATCTAATTTCATTAGTCGTTCAACCATTCGCATCCAGAGCTCACGCTGAGGTTGGCTTAGTTCGCCATGAATTGGGTCACTGGGGCTCTTATAGAAATGTAGAAAAGGGGTTGGTTCATCATTTCCAACCAATGCTTAGTCACGTGGGCGAAGCCACTGATTGAGCATATTTTACTTATGAAAACAATTATCTCATTTTAAAACTACAATTACATTTCATCTTTTCACAAATAGTTTCATATTTCAACATTTAAATTGCACAACAATTCCATCTGAATCTGATAACTATAATGTGTAGACTTTCCAAGATACAGTTTATGTTGTCCTATCATCAGTAATAATGTCTCAGACGACAACTGATCTGACGTAATATTCTTTAAGTACCAACGGACATTTTCAACTGGTTGGATTAACAAAATATTGTTCCTTTCCCAACCTTTTGATGTTACCATACTCTCTCTATTTTGACAAAGGGCTTTCCAAGAGTCCATTCTGTAGAGTAGAGAGATAAAAGAGGGAAAGGTATTTATGGGGGTCATAAACCTCACCAACAGTGCAACTTCATGGCAACAGCAATCCATGCTTTAGTTGGGTTTACCAAATGCTGCGTTGTCTCCAAATGCTAACTTTTAAAAAGTAGTATTTGTAGTAGTTTCCAGTCAAAATCAAGTTACATTACGATGATATGGATAAAAATGTTAATAGAATACAGTAGTTTATTTTACAAAAAAACTTTAGCATTTGGAAACAGAGGCCTGGTAAGCACAACCAAACCGTGATTTGCTGTCTTTCCTTGTCCATAAACTGCTTACAAGGTAAGGAAATCATGATGTAATGTTGTAATTTTATGTTGTCTAACAAGACAGCCTTACAACAGTTATTTCCAGTTTAGTGTTTTGTCCACCAGAGCCCAGGACTGAACTTAATCTCAAGGCAAAGAGTGGTAAATATCAAGTGAGAATGAAGAGGTGGGTGATTGTTGAGAATGCTTCTGACTAAATGAGGAACACATTGGGGTAAGAGGCAGGTGGTTAGGAGAGTGGAAACAAGTGAAACCATAGGGGCGTTTAAGAGCAGGGTGCTGGAATAATCCGGATTGATGAGTTCCATTTGGTCAACATGTTTGTGTGCTCTGGAATGCGTGAGGTTTTGGTAGCAGCCACATTAGAGTGCAACTCGGACGACCAGATTCCTGTGGCCAGACAACGACAGTGCTTCTTGCCCTGTCTGCTAAATGAACTAGTGTAGCCCAAAGCCATTTGGCATAGCCAGATCAGGACCTAACATAACGACAACTCAGAGTATGCTATTCTGTTCTTCTGAAATAGACTACATTTTCTTCATACCATGCTCTTTAAACCTGTCTAAAATAAATAACGGATTTATTGGGAAGGTGTAGGCTATATTACATGGATCTATTAGAGTTTTTAAAATGCAGATGTTCCAAAGGTCTGCATCAGTGGCTTGTGTGGAAGCCAGGTGATGCTAAATGTGTTTATGTTAATTAACGGTCAATTACCGTGAGACCGGCAGTTCTTTGCTTGACAAGAACTGGCTGATGAAATTTTGTGACCGCCACAGCCCTACTTGCCCCCGTTTCAGAAAGAATCTCCACCTACCTGTTGTTTGCTGGCCCTGCAGTCAATAATAAACTCCAACTCAGAATATACTCAATTATTTCCTGGTTATTTTTTACAGAGGGGTACAGAAGATCCCGGCTTGTCTGACTCCCACTCTTTTTCTCCAACTGAAAGTCATTCATAAAAGGCATGATTTTCAAACAGACATAGCTATATTTAGTAGGGGTGAGGGGGTTGCATTTTGGTGAATGAGTTTCAGCGAGGTTTGGATGTTAAGTATATTTAGATTAATAACTGCCTATGTCTACACCCTGCCTTTGCACCACAGACTACGTCACTGCCAAAAGCAACATCCAGGTTGTTTGAGTTGTATCCCTCTCCATATCCTGTGACTAATAATTGCAGGCTATCATGTGTCTGATCTGGAATTAGAAACCATTTGTTTTATTGGACAATGTGAGCTATGTCTATGTAAGTTCAAGACCTTGTTGTTCCTTGTTTATTGTAACAACATTAAATTAGTAACACTGGCATTATACCAGAGATATAGTAAATCCCAAAGAAATACACCAAACTTTGCAAC
The DNA here is from genome assembly GCF_002021735.2 of Oncorhynchus kisutch. Lineage (NCBI taxonomy): Eukaryota > Metazoa > Chordata > Actinopteri > Salmoniformes > Salmonidae > Oncorhynchus > Oncorhynchus kisutch. The sequence continues at coordinate 16,449,315 of NC_034176.2, read as the reverse complement.
AGCAGCAGTATATTAACAGGCGGGAAAGAGGACATGAAGGGAACGTTGTGTAATGGCCTCTGACTGAAGCTGGAACACACAGCTCTTCTGAGGGGGCAAATGCCAGTCTAGTCTAGAACCATAGACCTCTAAGTCCCAGGGGGCCGGCCATGATCTTTAGCCAGGGTGGGGTGGCTCTACCCTGGGCTTTGTGCTCTACTGCTTGGCTCTGGGTACACAGGCCCTTCAGTCCTCAGGACTGTGGTGGCTGTGGACCAAGCGGTCGCCCACCCCATCTGCGGCAAGGCTCCAAACAGGGTTCAAGAGAGATAGAACAATATGGCCGTTTGGGCTTTTTGTGTAAACAAAAAGTGGGATCCTTTGTGTGCTGTTCAATGTGGTGTTTATCAGGGTTATTGGGTTCATGGCAGAGTTGTCGCCAGTGTGTCCATTTCGTTCCTTCCTCTTTCTTCTCAGGATATTGGAAGTCTTGCTCTACAAAGGAAGTATATCTCATCAATGACTTGGACATGTGGTACAAATTCCTGTAATGCTTTTTTTGATTGGCTATGTTGACATATTGTAAACATATTCACTGTTGACATAATGGAAAATATTTTGACTTTCTCCTACATAGATTAACTGCTAAACGAGTTTGATGTTGAATATATTCTGGACTATTGGTCCAGGTGGGGACCCTTCCCTGATGTTGAATTTATTCTGGACTATTGGGCCAGGTGGGGACCCTTCCCTGATGTTGAATTTATTCTGGACTATTGGTCCAGGTGGGGACCCTTCCCTGATGTTGAATTTATTCTGGACTATTGGGCCAGGTGGGGACCCTTCCCTGATGTTGAATTTATTCTGGACTATTGGGCCAGGTGGGGACCCTTCCCTGATGTTGAATTTATTCTGGACTATTGGTCCAGGTGGGGACCGTTCTCTGATGTTGAATTTATTCTGGACTATTGGTCCAGGTGGGGACCCTTCCCTGATGTTGCGTGAGTGTAATTCATGTAACTTTAAATATTGCATTATGTTAAAGGGCCGGGCCTTCAAATGGTGCATATCAAATACCTTGAATTACTCCAGACAGCCATCTACAACACACAGGATGGAGGTGTGGGCACGAAAGCTTCTCGTTTGAAATAAAGGCATGCAAATTACTTGCAAGCCGAAAACCATAATTATATGAACTGCTGCAAACCTAGGGCTTACTACAAATGGTAAATTCCTTTAATTCTTGCAGAGACTTTTGAAGGTTGCTCCTTATAAAAATACACTGCTGCAGTTTAGTGCAAGTGGTGTTTAGTAATTGGCTGTGTGGCAGATGGATAAGGTGATTGAAATCTAATAGCCACAACAAACGCCTAACATCATTAGAGTCATTAGTGAAATGTAAAGTCCTTACTGTTGGTCTGCTGCATCAATGCAGTAGTTGATTTCTTGGTAAAAATGCCTCGTCATGATGACCACTGAAAAAGGTTAGGTCCATTTTGGTTTCCAAATAGCAAAGGATTTAGTGATGTTCAAAACAAATTATATTGGTCGAATACACATATTTAACAGATGTTATAATGGCTATAGTGAAATGCTTGTGTTCCTAGTACCAACATTGCTATGGTACTGTATATATTAGGACGAGCAATGTATTTATACTCCGGACTTCGACATTGCTCGTACTAATATTATATATTTCTTAATTATTTTCTTGTACTTTTAGATTTGTTTGTATTGCTGTGAATGACTGGTACTGTATGTGTATGATGGGATGTATAGACATTATGGACAGTATGTGGATAGGATATTTAGTATATATCTGGAGAACACAGGATAGAATAGTATACAGCAATAGTTGAATAGGATGGTCTTGACTAGAATATAGTAAATACATATTAAATTAGTAAAACAGTATGTAAACATTATTAAAGTGACCAGTGTTCCATGTTTATGTACATTGGGGAGTAGTCTCTAAGATGCATGGTAGAGTAACCGGGTGGTAGTCGACTAGTGACAATTACTAAGTTCAGGGCATGGTACTAAATCAAATCAAATCAAATCAAATGTATTTATATAGCCCTTCGTACATCAGCTGATATCTCAAAGTGCTGTACAGAAACCCAGCCTAAAACCCCAAACAGCAAGCAATGCAGGTGTAGAAGCACGTACTAGGTGGAGGCTGGCTAGTGATGGCTGTTTAACAGTCAGATGGCCTTAAGATAGAAGCTGTTTTTTGGTCTCTCGGTCCCAGCTTTGATGCACCTGTACTGACCTCGTCTCCTGGATGATAGCGGGGTGAACAGGCCGTGGCTCGGGTGGTTGATGTCCTTGATGATCTTTTTGGCCTTCCTGTGACATCAGGTGGTTGAGGTCCTTGATCATCTTTTTGGCCTTCCTGTGACATCAGGTGCTGTATGTGTCCTGGAAATTCGATACATTTCAAATAAAGCTTGATGAAAATTGGGTCCCGCTTTAAATGACGTGCAGCTTATAAAGGCTTCATAAAGCCTTCATAAACACTACATAAATGTGTTACAAATCATCTATAACGGTATGTCATGATTTATAAAGGGTTCATAAATTTGGCAGAACTGCATGACAACCACTAATGTCAAATGTGACACAATGTCAAATATGACATAAACATGTGCTTTATAAAGGATGGCATGAGCACCACTTAATAAAGGCCTTATAAATCATATTACATTTAGTCTTCTCAAAGCATTTATAACCCTGTCATGCATCTTGGTAAAGCATTGCAACGCCGGGAAATTGGGTTTGATTCCACCTATACATAAAAATCTATTCACACATGAATGTAAGTCGCTTTGGTTAAAAGCGTGTGTTAAATTTGTTATATTAAATTTCACAAAAATATTTCTAAGATGGCCCAACCTCTCCCTCTTAGGTGCATAGTCAGTATTGGACCTGACCGCAACTTCCCCCAAAATGCTGTGCTGCAGGATGACACACTCTAAAGTGCAGTCATGCACAGCAAAAAATGTTGGTAGGGCCAATTAAAATCTTTTTTTTTTGTTCCACGTTTCTGATTTCCCCCATTTTTTTCTCCTTTACCCCTATTTTTAATCAATGTAGATTTTTTGTTTGTTTGGTTGCCCTTTAATTCAGTGAGCATGCCCTACTACACTGTTGTTTGGTTAGCAGGGTTTCTGTAGTACAGTAAGCGCACATGTGACGATATTCAGCCGCCAATGGAATGGTGGAGTAAAAGTCCAGGAACACGCCGTACTATTCAGAGCCCCATGAAATGACAACATATATACGTTCTACAGACCCTACTGAGTGTTCCTTACAATACTTTTACTGCAACACCCAGAATATTTCTTGCTCTAAGCCAATATATATTCCATATACAGCGATTTGCATTGGGGGCTACACTATTCACATCCCTGTGTAATGTTCAATGAAACTGCATTGCTGGACATTTTGAAATTTGTAGATGTATTTGTTTTAAAAATGTACAAATAAAAGGAAATGTGTGGTTTAAACATGTCTTTAATGTTTATTTCCTTTAGCTAAGTGTTCATACATTTGTGTTCATTAAGCCTGTATGTACCTTTATGTATGTGTTATGAATGACCAAAGGTGTCTGACTTTATAGTAAGTACAGCATCATGTGATACATGGCATTTACAGTGGTAGGCTTGATTACCAACAAAGACGAGACGGCCTACAGGGAGGAGGTGAGGGCCCTCAGAGTGTGGTGTCAGGAAAATAACCTCTCACTCAACGTCAACAAAACAAAGGAGATGATCGTGTACTACAGGAAACAGCAGAGGCAGCACCCCCCTATCCACATCGACGGGACAGTAGTAGAGAATGTGGAAAGTTTTAAGTTCCTCGGCGTACACATCGTGGACAAACTAAAGTGACAGCGTGGTGAAGAAGGAGCAGCAGCGACTCTTCAACCTCAGGAGGCTGAAGAAATGTGGCTTGTCATCTAAAACACTCACAAACTTTTACAGATGCACAATTGAGAGCATCATGTCGGGCTGTGTCATCGCCTGGTATGGCAACTGCTCCGCCCACAACCGCAAGGCTCTCCAGAGGGTAGTGAGGTCTGCACAACGAATCACTGGGGGCAAACTACCTACCCTCCAAGACACCTACACCACCCGATGTCACAGGAAGGCCAAAAAGATCATCAAGGACAACAACCACCTGAGCCACTGCCTGTTCACCCCGCTATCATCCAGAAGGCGAAGTCAGTACAGGTACATCAAAGCTGGGACCGAGAGACTGAAAAACAGCTTCTATCTCAAGGCCATTAGACAGTTAAACAGCCATCACTAACATTGAGTGGCTGCTGCCAACATACTGACCCAAATCTCTAGCCACTTTAATAATTAAACATTGGATGTAATAAATGTATCACTAGTCACTTTAAACAATGCCACTTTATGCAATGTTTACATACCCTACATTACTCATCTCATATGTACAGTGGGGCAAAAAAGTATTTAGTCAGCCACCAATTGTGCAAGTTATCCCACTTAAAAAGATGAGAGAGGCTTGTAATTTTCATCATAGGTACACTTCAACTATGACAGACAAAATGAGCATTTTCTTTCCCCAGAAAATCACATTGTAGGATTTTTAATGAATTTATTTGCAAATGATGGTGGAAAATAAGTATTTGGTCACATACAAACAAGCAAGATTTCTGGCTCTCACAGACCTGTAACTTATTCTTTAAGAGGCTCCTTTGTCCTCCACTCGTTACCTGTATTAATGGCACCTTTTTGAAATTGTTATCAGTATAAAAGACACCTGTCCACAACCTCAAACAGTCACACTCCAAACTCCACTATGGCCAAGACCAAAGAGCTGTCAAAGGACACCAGAAACAAAATTGTATACCTGCACCAGGCTGGGAAGACTGAATCTGCAATAGGTAAGCAGCTTGGTTTGAAGAAATCAACTGTGGGAGCAATTATTAGGAAATGGAAGACATACAAGACCACTGATAATCTCCCTCGATCTGGGGCTCCAAGCAAGATCTCACCCCGTGGGGTCAAAATGATCACAAGAATGGTGAGCAAAAATCCCAGAACCACACGGGGGGACCTAGTGAATGACCTGCAGAGAGCTGGGACCAAAGTAACAAAGCCTGCCATCAGTAACACACTACGCCGCCAGGGACTCAAATCCTGCAGTGCCAGACGTGTCCCCCTGCTTAAGCCAGTACATGTCCAGGCCCGTCTGAAGTTTGCTAGAGAGCTTTTGGATGATCCAGAAGAAGATTGGGAGAATGTCATATGGTCAGATGAAACCAAAATATAACTTTTTGGTAAAAACTCAAATCGTCGTGTTTGGAGGACAAAGAATGCTGAGTTGCATCCAAAAAACACCATACCTACTGTGAAGCATGGGGGTGGAAACATGCTTTGGGGCTGTTTTTCTGCAAAGGGACCAGGATGACTGATCCGTGTAAAGGAAAGAATGAATGGGGCCATGTATCGTGAGATTTTGAGTGAAAACCTCCTTCCATCAGCAAGGGCATTGAAGAAGAAATGTGGCTGGGTCTTTCAATGACAATGATCCCAAACACACCGCCCGGGCAACGAAGGAGTGGCTTCGTAAGAAGCATTTCAAGGTCCTGGAGTGGCTTAGCCAGTCTCCAGATCTCAACCCCATAGAAAATCTTTGGAGGGAGTTGAAAGTCTGTGTTGCCCAGCAACAGCCCCAAAACATCACTGCTCTAGAGAAGATCTGCATGGAGGAATGGGCCAAAATACCAGCAACAGTGTGTGAAAACCTTGTGAAGACTTACAGAAAACGTTTGACCTCTGTCATTGCCAACAAAGGGTATATAACAAAGTATTGAGATAAACTTTTGTTATTGACCAAATACTTATTTTCCACCATAATTTGCTAATAAATTCATAAAAAATCCTACAATGTGATTTTCTGGATTTTTTCCCCTTATTTTGTCTGTCATAGTTGAAGTGTACCTATGATAAAAATTACAGGCCTCTCTTATCCTTTGAAGTGGGAGAACTTGCACAATTGGTGGCTGACTAAATACTGTATATACTGTACTCTTTACCATCAACTGCCTCTTGCCTATGCCGTTCGACCATCGCTCATCCATATATTTATATGTACATAGTCTTATTCATTCCTTTACATTTGTGTGTATAAGGTGTATAAGATAGTTGTTGTGAAATTGATAGATTACTTGTTAGATATTACTGCATGGTCGGAATTAGAAGCACAAGCATTTCGCTACACTCGCATAAGCATCTGCTAACCATGTGTAAGTGACCAATAAAATTAGATTTGATTTGATTCTGTATGTGCTATAAATAACCAAAGGGGTCTGACTTTAAATTAAGTACAGCGTCATTCAATATAGAGTCTTTATGGATGTGTTATGAATGACCGAAGGTGTTTCACGTACGTAAGTATTACAGGACACTACATAAAGTGTCAATCAATGGGTTATTAGCTTTCTGTTGATTCATGAAGGTTCCCATTATCCACAGGTTATAGTGGGGTGTGAGAGGTTTTAAAAAAGGTTGATTGACCTGTGTCACACTGGCATGAAGAGATTCGGGAGACAGGCGCAGGAATACGTAGTAAGGTTTTTTATTATACCCCAAATTACGGTGTGCCGTGTAAGGGCACTGGAACGAAGACCAAACAAACACGTAACAAAAACACAGGGTTGAAACCCAAACAAAAGAGCGAGGAGTACCTCAAATAAATACACACACGCACAATGATTATCACATGGTATGAGACCCATAATTAAATCAAATCAAATCGAATCAAAGTGCATTTGTCATGTGTGCCGAATACAACAGGTGTAGACCTTACAGTGAAATTGCTTGCTTACAGGCTCTAACCAATGGTGCGGAAAAAAAGGTATGTGTATGTATGTGTGTGTGTGTGTGTGTGTGGGTGTGTGTGTGTGTGTGTGTGTGTGTGTGTGTGTGTGTGTGTGTAGGTAAGTAAAGAAATAAATAAAACAATAGTAAAAAGACATTTGAAAAAAGAGTAGCAAGGCTATATACAGACACCTGTTAGTCAGGCTTATTGAGGTAGTATGTACATGTACTGTAGGTATCATTAAAGTGACTATGCATATATGATGAACAGAGAGTAGCAGAAGCGTAAAAAGAGGGGTTGGCGGGTGGTGGGACACAATGTAGATAGCCAATGTGTGGGAGCACTGGTTGGTCGGGCCAATTTAGGTAGTATGTACATGAATGTATAGTTAAAGTGACTGCATGTAGGATAAACAGAGAGTAGCAGTCGCGTAAAAGAGGGGTTGGGGGGAGGCACACAATGCAAATAGTCCGGGTAACCATTTGGTTACCTGTTCAGAAGTCTTATGGCTTGGGGATAAAAACTGTTGAGAAGCCTTTTTGTCCTAGACTTGGCACTCTGGTACCACTTGCCATGCGGTAGTAGAGAGAACAGTCTATGACTGGGGTGGCTGGGGTCTTTGACAATTTTTAGGGCCGTCCTCTGACACCACCTGGTGTAGAGGTCCTGGATGGCAGGCAGCTTTGCCCCAGTGATGTACCGGGCCGTACACACTACCCTCTGAAGTGCCTTGCGGTCCGAGGCCGAGCAATTGCCGTACCAGGCAGTGATGCAACTGGTCAGGATGCTCTCGATGTTGCAGCTGTAGAACGTTTTGAGGATCTCAGGACCCATGCCAAATCTTTTTAGTTTCCTGAGGGGGAATAGGCTTTGTCGTGCCCTCTTCATGACTGTCTTGGTGTTTGGACCAATCTAGTTTGTTGGTGATGTGGACTGCAAGGAATTTGAAGCTCTCAACCTGCTCCACTACAGCCCCGTCGATGAGGATGGGGACGTGCTCGGTGCTCCTTTTCCTGTAGTCCACAATCATCTCCTTAGTCTTGGTTACGTTGAGGGATAGGTTGTTATTCTGGCACGACCCGGCCAGGTCTCTGACCTCCTCCCTATAGGCTGTCTCATCATTGTTGGTGATCAGGCCTACCACTGGAGTCATGCCTGGCCATGCAGTCGAGGGTGAGCAGGGAGTACAGGAGGGGACTGAGCACGCACCCCTGGGGAGCTCCAGTGTTGAGGATCAGCGTGACAGATGTGTTGCTACCTACCCTCACCACCTGGGGCCGGCCTGTCAGGAAGTCCAGGATCCAGTGGCAGAGGGAGGTGTTTAGTCCCAGGTTCCTTAGCTTGGTGATGAGCTTTGAGGGCACTATGGTGTTGAACGCTGAGCTGTAGTCAATGAACAGCATTCTCACATAGGTGTTCCTTTTGTCCAAGTGGGAAAGGGCAGTGTGGAGTGCAATAGAGATTGCATCATCTGTGGATCTGTTTGGGCGGTATGCACATTGGAGTGGGTCTAGGGTTTCTGGGATAATGGTGTTGATGTGAGCCATTACCAGCCTTTCAAAGCACTTCATGGCTACGGACGTGAGTGCTACGTGTCTGTAGTCATTTAGGCAGGTTGCCTTTGTGTTCTTGGGCACAGGGATTATGGTGGTCTGCTTGAAGCATGTTGGTATTACAGACTCAATCAGGGACATGTTGAAAATGTCAGTAAAGACACCTGCCAGTTGGTCAGCACATGCCCGGAGCACACGTCCTGGTAATCCTTCTGGCCCTGCAGCTTTGTGTATGTTGTTTAAAGGTCTTACTCACGTCAGCTACGGAGAGTGTGACCACACAGTCGTCCAGAACAGCTGACGCTCTCATGCATGCCTTAGTGTTGCTTGCCTTGAAACGAGCATAGAAGTGATTTAGCTAGTCTGGTAGGCTCGTGTCACTGTGCAGCTCGCGGCTGTGTTTCCCTTTGTAGTCTGTAATAGTTTGCAAGCTCTGCAAATCATCTGCGCAATACACAATGGCACGCAAGCAAAAACACACAGCACAGGTACTCACCCACACCAACGGACATTTGAACAATAATCGACCCCACCATGGTGAACAAAGGGCACATATATACAAATACAATCAGTGGGAATAGGGCCAGGTGTGCGCAATGAAAGTTCCAGAGTGATCCGTGACAGTGTGTCAGAACCAAGATGATTTGGAGTGGTCCAACCTGAGACTACCGCAACATCTTCTGTTCCCATGCCGGAGACCAGGGCTTGATTACAACCTGCTACAATGGTGACAACATTTTGTGGCTGATATTGCATTGGGGGAGTGGGTGAATGTGCCCAGCACCGTGCAGTATGGCTAATTTGTGTTGTGTGCATGTTTCTGTATTGAGGAACATCTAACTTGGTTCCAGAAGAAAGACACTTTCAATTTCTTTAGGTTTGGGGCTTTCAACAAGGTAAGTGTTTCTTCGTGTAACATTGTTCCCAGGCTTTTGCACACACAGCACATATAAGCCTGGGATATCAACCATTCAATCTTGGCCTTTAAAAAATATATATTTAACCTTTATTTAACTAGGCAAGTCAGTTAAGAACAAATGCTTATTTACAATGAGATGCAATGCTTTAGACCGCTGTGCCGCTTGGGAGCCCCCTTAGTTGGAGTGACCATAATATTTTATAGGAGTGACCTTACTGAGTAAATTCTTTTCATTGTCACTACTCAACACAGTCAAAAAGTCATAATTATTGCTAAACCCTGCCCATTTCCACAATGTACCTTGTTAAAATGTGATTTTAAATCTAACCTTTACTAATGAAGGCCAAGTTTGATGCATTGGTCCACCAGACCATTAGGGAGTAAGTGTATGTGAACGAGATCAGGTGTAATGTGACTAACATGGCATCACTTTAGAGGTTATGCCATCCTTGTCACCCTTTATGCCACATTTATGTCACCCTTTATGCCACATTTATGAACACTTTATAAAACTTGACATACAGTTATAAATGTTTTGTAACACATTCATGTAGTGCTTATGGCTTTTTGAAGCCTTTATAAGCTGAACGTCATTTAAAGAGGTTTGAATGAAAAGGGTTTGTAAAATAACACAAATTAACCTTTTTCTGCAGTGGGCTAAATCAGGGTCACACAGAGTGTTCCTTAGTCTTAAATAAATCTACTTAGTCTTAAATCAATCTACTTTTGTACCATGTCAGAAATAGAGTTGAATGTATCCCATTTTGAGTTAGCATCGCAATATTACACTTTATTTACATCATAGAAGACTGAAAAATAACACAATTGTTTGACATAGAAACACCAGATTTTCTGTGATAAAAAAAGTGTATTAATTATGAAATTGTGAAAAATATGAATAACATTCCACCCATGAGCCCACTAGGTAATTTGACTGCTGGAACAGGCTACACCAATGGGAAACTTTAACATACTCCTACTCTGTGTGACTTACAGCATTAACCAATGTGACTTTAGCCAGTCTAATATTATTATTTATAGATAAGGGGGACATGTAATAAACCATTCTTGTCATAATCACATTATGAAATCCAAGCCTGAAATCATAGCCTGAAATCGTAGCCTGAGCTGCAGCAGCCTTTGGAGACTTTTAGACTTGACTGTTTTCTCAGTCCCTATTAATAAACCTTTCTTTGAAGGATGGAGTGTCCCAAGCAGACAGCACATATTAATGTGGAGAGAGCTCAGTGGCCATGCAGGGTGCGCTCTAATACTATTTACAGAGGTAGTACACCCCAGTTCCCAGTTCCCAGTTCCCAGTTCTCATCTCCCAGTTCCCATCTCCCAGTTCCCGGGTCTCATCTCCCAGTTCCCAGTTCCCAGTTCTCATCTCCCCGTTCTCATCTCCCAGTTCCCATCTCCCAGTTCCCATCTCCCAGTTCCCATCTCCCAGTTCCCATCTCCCATCTCACAGTTCCCATCTCTCAGTTCCCATCTCTCAGTTCCCATCTCCCAGTTCCCAGTTCCCAGCTCCCAGCTCCCATCTCCCAGTTCCCAGCTCCCATCTCCCATCTCCCAGTTCCCAGTTCCCATCTCCCAGTTCCCATCTCCCATCTCCCAGTTCCCATCTCCCAGTTCCCAGTTCTCATCTCCCAGTTCCTATCTCCCAGTTCCCAGTTCCCATCTCCCAGTTCCCATCTCCCAGTTCCAATCTCCCAGTTCCAATCTCCCAGTTCCCAGTTCCCATCTCCCAGTTCCCAGTTCCCATCTCCCATCTCCCAGTTCCCAGTTCCCATCTCCCAGCTCAAGCTTGGTTATTTTATGTAAAGCAGACCCAGAAGCTGACTGTGAATTTCTCTCTCTCTGCCTGCCCAGCGGATCCAGCCTCCACCGCTTTAATGTTCCCACACCACACCACAGCATCCTACCTTACCATCCCACCCCTGTATTCGAACCAGCCTCCAAGCCAACACAAACTCATTTTAGCAGTCGTTCAATCCAACTGTGCTACTGCTTGTATCTGTCAAACTACCTTCCTCTTCCTCTGCCGTTCCCCTACCATATTACACTTTGTCTGAACAGTCTTTCGCTTTTAAATCCACCTGTACTTCATGAGACAATTAGCAATGCCTTGTTGAACTCTCATATCATGTGTAATTGTTCTAAGTTTATTGTATCTACAGGGCATTCGGAAAACTATTCATAAAAAAATTACGTTACAGCTTTATTCTAAAATGGATGACACTACGAGCTTGGCACACCTGCATTTGGAGAGTTTCTCATTATTCTCTGCAGATCCTCTCAAGCTCTCTCAGGTTGGATGGGGAGCGTCACTGCACAGCTATTTTCAGGTCTCTCCAGAGATGTTTGATCAGGTTCAAGTCCAGGCTCTGGCTGGGCCAATCAAGGACATTCAGAGAGTTGTCCCAAAACTACTCCTGCGTTGTCTTGGCTGTGTGCTTAGGGTTGTTGTCTGGTAGGAAGGTGAACATTTGCCCCAGTCTGAGGTCTTGAGCACTCCGGAGTATGTTTTAATCAAGGATCTTTCTGTACTTTGCTGAAAAACATCCCCACAGCATGATGCTGCCACCACCATGTTTCACCGTAGGGATGGTGTCAGGATTCCTCCAAATGTGGCATTTGGCATTCAGGGCAAAGAGTTCAATCTTGTTTTCATCAGACCAGAGAATCTTGTTTCTCATGGTCTGAGAGTCCTTTTGACCTTTTGTCAAAATTCAATCAGGCTATCATGTGCCTTTTACTGAGGAGTGGCTTCCATCTAGCCCTCTACCATGAAAGCCGGATTGGTGGAGTGCTGCAGAGATTGTTGTCCTTCTGGAAGACTCTCCCATCTCCACAGAGGAACTCTGGTGTTCTGTCAGAGTGACCATCTAGCAGGAGTCTTGATGGTTCCAAACTTCTTCCATTTAAGAACGATGGAGGCAACTATGTTCTTGGGGACCTTCAATTCTGCAGATCTGTTCCTCGACACAATTCTGTCTCGGAGCTCTTCGACCTCATGGCTTGGTTTTTGCTCTGACATGCACTGTCAACTGTGGGACCTTATATAGACAGGTGTGTGCCTTTCCAAATCATGTCCAATTAATTGAATTTACCACAGGTGGACTCCAATCAAGTTGAAGAAACATCTCAAGGATGATCAATCGAAATAGGATGTACTTGAGCTCAATTTCGATTCTCATAGCAAAGGGTCTGAATATTTATGTAAATTAAGCATTTCTGTTTTTCATTTTTTATACATTTGCAACAATTTCTCAAAACCTGATTTCACTTTGTCATTTATGTGTCACGAATCCCGTTTCCTGAGTCTGATATTTGCCAGTGTTCTGTCCTGGAGTGTTTTTTCCGGCGTCCTGGAACGCCGGGCAATGTAGCCAGTTGGGAGTTCTGATTACCCGCACCTGTATCCCATCAGCTATCTGCACACCTGGTCCTGATCATCATCTCTCCTCTTCATAAGCCCGGACCTGACAACCATTCCCTGCCGGATCATTAGCCATGAACAGTATGTTGTGCCATAGTATCAGCCTCAAGTTGGATAGGATTTGTTTTGTTGTTTTGTACGTCTTGCTTGCCTTAAACTTACCTCCGTTTGTTCTGTCTTCAGTTACTCACCCGGATCATTTACCCCATTCCCGCCTGGTCGTCGGAGGATTCCGCTTCCCCATTGGATCCACCTATTTACTCCCATCAACTCACCACCGCTGCCCGCTACGCCACCTGGATATATCTACCCATTCACATTCACTTGTAAATAAATACTCACCTTCTTCCTACTCTCCTTGTCCTGGTCTGCTTCTGGGTTAAATTTTGAAGAAACGTGACATTATGAGGAATTGTGTGTAGCTCAATGAAGGAAAATATTTATTTAATCCATTTCAGAATAAGGTTTTAATGAAAAAAATGGGGGAAAAGAAAAGGGGTCTGAATTCTTTCCAAATGCACTGTATATTACATATAATGTATGTAGGCTATGTGTATAGTCCTCTGTCTGTATTCTGTCTGTATATTACATATAATGTATGTAGGCTATGTGTATAGTCCTCTGTCTGTATTCTGTCTGTATATTTTGTTAATGGTTGTCAGCGCCATTGAATAAAGGTGATTCTGAATCTTTCCATGTTTTACATGTGTGATTTAACGTGTATGTTCTGTGTGTGTGTGTGTGTGTGACCACTGAAACATATGCACTCATCAAACAGTCTGGAGGGACGGAGGGATGTCAACACTGCGCCTGAGAATGCTGTTGTGACACTCCACATTCCATAGGGAGATGCTACACATTCTCAGAAGTATTGGCAATTGCTTCATGTCTGCCTCTTTCTGTCTGCAACAGTGAACTCTAACATGGTTCGAGTCTAACCGTGGTCTAGCGTGGTTCAGCAGTTTCATAAAGTATATGGTAAGACCTTTTGTGTCCTCAGCCTTGTTTTTCTCATCATTAAGCATGGATGAGTGATCTATGCTTCGGGAGCATAGAGAGCTACTGAGGTGTGATAACTGCTGACTCACACACACACTACATATTAACAATAGAGCACACCTGTTGGTCATTACTTCAGTGACATCAGGCCCACCCAGCAGGGGATGGCAGGGGGCGTGGGGGGTCCTGCTGACACCCAGGGTGTGTGGAGAGGCACTTTCTACTGCATACATTTTCGGAACAATCGCTACATTTTCCCTTCAAACTGGGAGTACTGGTGTGCACCATGTCACATCACAACAAGTAGCCAGCAACAGTAGTAAGCCAACCTCAGAGACTCACAGAGCCATTCAGTCCTCAGTCCATCCATCCTCACATCCCTGCATCCCCAAAAAAGGAATCATATGTGGCTATCTCGGGGGCGGGAGCTAGGCAGGACCACACAAGTGGAGCTTGAAACCCACCTCCCAACTCCACACTCCCACAAAACCCACCTCCTAGTGACCAGCTGTGCTTGTAGTTCCCACATCATCATAGCCCATGGCTGTCGCTGTTGAGCCTCTCTACAGATAAGACAGAACAACCACAAAACAAATGGGAAACTTTACAGATTGGGCGATAGTCATTTCCAATTGAGCCGACATAATGCAGCGTTTAAGGTGAATGCAGTCTCTGCCAACGCAGGACCATCCCCATTGGTCACAGATGTCAATTACCGTCTATTCCACGTTAGATCAACGTAATTTCGTTGAAATGATGTGGGAACACCATTGATTCAACCAGTTTGTATTCAGTGGGTTGCCTTTCATTCCCCCTGTAACGCTGAACTTCCATGATACGGATTGAATAGAGCCCTAAGGCATGTGACAACCAGCAGAAGGTATTGTAATTCAACTTCTCGGATGGACGGGCGGACCACCAACGCTGTTCCCCACTGTACCTCAACACCAGCTCTCCTGCCAACGGACAGACACTCTGCCAGCTCCTGGGAAGTGGACTGGGAAAGCCCCGCTTTGGACTCGATCTGAAATGTCACACTATTCTCTGGAGTATATTAAAGAGCAACTCTCCCCAGTTTAATAAGACTGCGGTTTCATGCATGCGATCTTAACTTCAGTCTTATTATAGTAACGTGATGGTTCACTTGGTTGGTCAATTTACTATAACATGCTGCTGGTCATGTGTCCAAATATGGTAGTAATATTTGCCACTGTCTTTTATGATGTTGTTTGTTATTTTCATAACACTTTCTAGTAAAACACTTCCTATTGAAACACTTTCTATTGAAACACTTTCTATTGAAACACTTTCTATTAAAACACTTTCTATTGAAACACTTTCTATTAAAACACTTTCTATTAAAACACTTTCTATTGAAACACTTTCTATTAAAACACTTCCTATTAAAACACTTTCTATTAAAACACTTTCTATTGAAACACTTTCTATTGAAACACTTTCTATTAAAACACTTCCTATTAAAACACTTTCTATTAAAACACTTTCTATTGAAACACTTTCTATTAAAACACTTCCTATTAAAACAATTTCTATTAAAACACTTTCTATTGAAACACTTTCCATGAAAGTGAAAAGGATTACAATTGGTTTCTATTATAATGTTATCATACAACCTAATGACAACTGCATGACAGCGTTACCCTATTTTCTGGGAACGCTTTTTGTTAGTATAGAGATTACAATTAATTTGCAGTCCATCCACTCATGGATACCAAGACCTTTTGTAATAGTCAGAAAGCAATTTAGAAAACAGAGCATGTTTTTTCTGACTCGTTCATTGTTCTAATACTGAATGTTATATTGGTAATTCTCATGAAATCAAAATCTCCATTTCTGTGTGCACTCGTCCCTCTGGCAACACAATTCCTGAACATATGTGTAATCACAATGATTGTGTAGTGACAGAATATGCTGATTATGTGATTAAGTGTGCGTGTAATTGGCATTATTGTTATTTTTAGCTGGAAGTTAATTGCTAATGGAGAGGCTGTAATTGGATCAGGCTATTGCAACATTGCAAATCTATTAGCTGCTGATAATTGCTGCAAAGTGAGAACAGAGCGAGTGGGAGGAAGGTGTTTACAGGGCTAAGTATCTGTCCCTGTGGTGGAGAGAGTGGGTGGGAAACATTGTCAAAATTTTACACTTGTAGCTTTAATGTTGGATGTGGGAAGACTGTTGGATGACTTGATAATGTGATCACAAGACATGAAAGAAAATACCTGTATTGCAAAATATCCTGTTCCTTGATACGTAGGGACAAAGTTATGTAAAACTTCATTGGATATTTTTTGTTATTTTTTTATGTGTGTTTTTGGTGAACCAATTAGATAGAGGATGCCATAACCACTGTCTCTAAGATAGTGCTGTGAGAAGCAGCTGTACACACACTATCTCGGATACTGCTGCAAAACACATCATTGATACTCTGTGTTCAATTCATGCAACAAATAGAAGCAGAAAGAGAAAACAATTTCAGTTGTATTTATTTGTTGTTTTTATGAGCAAGAAATGATGTTTACCTGTTTATATAAATAGAGAAAGGGAGAGAGATAGAGAAAGAGGGAGAGAGAGAGAAAGAGGGAGAGAGAGAGAAAGAGTGAGAGAGATAGAGAGAGGAAGACAGAGAGTGATGAAGAGAGATAGAGAGGAAGACAGAGAGAGATGAAGAGAGATAGAGAGAGGGAGAGAGAGAGGGAGAGAGAGAGAGAGAGAGAGAGAGAGAGAGCGAGAGAGAGCGAGAGAGAGAGAGAGAGAGAGAGAGAGAGAGAGAGAGAGAGAGAGAGAGAGAGAGAGAGAGAGAGAGAGAGAGAGAGAGAGAGAGGGGAATACAGAGAGAGATGAAGAGAGATAGAGAGGAAGACAGAGAGGACGACAGAGAGAGAGAGGGAAAGAGAGAGAGGAAGACAGAGAGAGATGAAGAGAGATAGAGAGGAAGACAGAGAGGAAGACAGAGAGAGAGAGGGAAAGAGAGAGAGGAATACAGAGAGAGATGAAGAGAGATAGAGAGGAAGACAGAGAGGAAGACAGAGAGAGAGAGGGAGAGAGAGAGGAAGACAGAGAGAGAGAGAGAGAGAGAGAGAGAGAGAGAGAGAGAGAGAGAGAGAGAGAGAGAGAGAGAGAGAGAGGAAGACAGAGAGAGGAAGACAGAGAGAGAGAGAAAGAGAGGTCTGTACTGTATCATCTGACAGGGGGCTCTTCTCTCTGGTGCTATCATATGAAGGCGTCCCAGTGATCAGTCTGCAACCCCCATGCAGTGCGGTGCATGGTCCAGTCACAGCACTGATAGGATGAGCCCATTAAGAGCTTGTTATCTATCAGCCCTGCGCTGGTGTGATTGAAAGGCTCTGATAGCTGCCCTGCGATCCCTGCAACCTCGGGAAAATCACTCTCTATCGGTCACCGGATCCCTCACTACAGAGAAGAGACGGAGAGAAAGAGAGAGTACCAGAGAGGGAGAGAGAAAGAGAGAGGACAAGAAAGCAGAGAGGGAGAGAGAAAGACAGAGGACAAGAGAGGGAGAGAGAAAGAGAGAGGATCAGAGAGGGAGAGAGAAAGACAGAGGATCAGAGAGGGAGCGAGAAAGAGAAGGGATCAGAGCGGGAGAGAGAAAGAGAGAGGATCAGAGAGTGAGAGAGAAAGAGAGAGGATCAGAGAGGGAGAGAGAAAGACAGAGGATCAAGAGAGTGAGAGAGAAAGAGAGAGGACGAGAGCGGGAGAGAGAAATAGAGAGGATCAGAGAGTGAGAGAGAAAGAGAGAGGATGAGAGCGGGAGAGAGAAAGAGAGAGGATCAGAGAGGAAGAGAGAAAGAGAGAGGACGAGAGCGCGAGAGAGAAAGACAGAGGATCAGAGAGGGAGAGAGAAAGACAGAGGATCAGAGAGGGAGAGAGAAATAGAGAGGACGAGAGCGGGAGAGAAAAAGAGAGAGGATCAGAGGGAGAGAGAAAGAGAGAGGATCAGAGAGGGAGAGAGAAAGAGAGAGGATCAGAGATTGAGAGAGAAAGAGAGAGGATCAGAGAGGGAGAGAGAAAGAGAGAGGATCAGTGAGGGAGAGAGAAAGAGATATCTGGTATCTGACTGCGGCGAGGGAGACAGATATGGTCTGCCTTCCGAAAGACAGCCCATGAATGATAGGCTCAGACTCCCTATCATAAATACGTTTGCAGTGTCACATTTGTTATCCAGTGAACGATGTCACAGGCTACATAGACAACAGAGACGTTACATCAGTGTCAATGAGAGCTGGTGCCCTGTAGTTTTCTGTCTCTACCTTGTTTCCCCTGAGCTCCAGTCATTTAGGCCAGAGGGCTACAGAGTTGTAGTGCCTCAGGCCAGGGCATGGTGTAGGACAGAGGGCTGAGGTACAAAGGCATGTCCTTGTATGGAGAGGCAATTGCATGCCAAGGGCCAGCACAGTGGCGCTAAGCCTGGGTATCCTCCTATCAAAGTGGACAGAGGAGAGGCCAATCCAGGACTCAGTGGAAGGCTTCCAGAGAACAGGCAGGGATCAAGAAAGAGAATGTGTGTGCGTGTGTGTGTGTGTTTGTGTATATGTGAGCGTGCGTTTGTGAGCGTGTGTACGTTTTGTGTTTGCTTGTGCGTATGTGTGTCTACAATTTCACTCACTGAGTCACGTGTGAGAGAATAACTTATTGACTCACACGTAAGTGATGAAATCACAGAGGACTAGATTGAGTTGGAGTTTGAATCAAATTTAAAGAGTGACTCATGAATAATGTCAATCTGAGACTCCTTGGAGTTTGACTCCCTAGATTTAAAGAAAAAGTTTGAGTTGCATATGGTAGAATTGTCAGTGAGAGTTTCTCTGGTTCTCTATGCTGCTGGTTTGGAAGAGCCCCAGTTTGGGATTTGATAAGACTTTGCCATTGAGGGACTAATGTAACATGTCTATCTCCAGTATACAGTCTGAGAGCATCCACACATATACGCATGCACGCACGCACACACGCATGCTATCCATCCTATGACCAAGACTTCAGATCGCTGACATCCCCTACACAATCAAACAAAGACAAATCATGCAGGAATGACAACATCCCAGAGGTCTGTCTGTGTGCACTGACAGAGAATAAGGGTCGATGGGTTTGTGTCAGAGTTCAGGATGTCTTTATCCAGTACAGCCCGGGGGGGTTTGTTAGAACAGAGTAAGTGGATGAGGATTCGACGTGAGGCCACGTTGTGGTTTAACAGCGCAGTTCCAGAGTCACAAGGTACCAATTTGACGGAATGCTAGATTTCTATTAATTAAATCATAATTGGGTTTTATATATTTATTTGCCTGAGACATTAGCAGAGAGAGGAGTAAGATTAGGCGGAGATTTGCATGTAAAATGTACGAGCTTCATTAGGCTACCTTGGCAAAGACGGAAACGTTAGGCTGCCTGCAGGGCACACAGATGGCTCTGTATGTTTGATCATTTGCTCCTCTTTCAAGGTCATTAGTTCTGTTTGGTGAACTATCAAAAAGTTTGTTTGAGGTGGGTGAGTTTGAATATATGTCGCGGGACAGCTCCTTTGTGACCATGTTGTGGATGCACACAGATCATTTGGTTGGATATATATGATTTGGGGCATGGGTCGTGTCTAACAAGGTCTGTCAACAGAGATCCTGGTAACAATGAAAAGTTACAAAACTAAAGACACAAGCAAAAAGCAGAATGGCCAGACAGTGAACAAACAGAAATGTTCCCATTAACCCCCTAGAGTCAATTTCCACAGCCCTGCGGAAATCGAATTAGTATAATACAATGATGCTCATAAAAATCTGTCAGTTTAAGCAACAGATAGCTGTCTTGTTGCAATGGATGCGTCTCAATCCACTGCATCAGCCGATGTGGCACCTCATCTGCGGTGAAAGGTGACAGGGCTAGAGCGGTGTGGGTCAGACCATGAGACACCCTGAAAATCGTTATTCTCACGAAACCATATATAGGGTCTGAACGATATGACTTACAAGCTATTATGACCCCTCTCTCACATTAAACACAGTGAGAAGGGCAAGGGGCACGCTGTATATACATAGAGAAAATAACATATTGCACCTTGTTTTATAATATCTGCCCCATAAAAGATTGAGAGGTGTTTCCTCAACAACATGAATAAGTACACTTTTAGATGAAATGGCTGCAAATGGGTACTTCGGCTGTCCCCATAGATGAACCCTTTTTGGTTTCAGGTAGAACCCTATGTGGAAAGGGTTCTACATATAATCCAAAAAGATTTACCTGGATCCAAAAAGGTTTCTTCAAAGGGTTCTACTATGGGGACAGCCGAAGACCCTTTTAGGTTCAAGATAGCACCTTTTTTGGGTTCACAGTGTCACTGTACTACCTGCTAGAAGTGATCTAAACAGCATCCACCCGACCGTCTCTCTCCCTACCTCATTACTTAACAGTGGTCTGGGAAGCTGAATCAAGGTTTGTAAACCCTCTTTAGACAGGCCTGTTTGGTTTTCTTATGGCAGGAAATGAGTTTTGACATAATGGATTTTCGCACAGCCAGTGTTACATAAACTCTGTGTGGTGCAGCTGGCTTTGTTTGTCTAAAGACTCACTACTTTTCTGTCACTCAAAATGGGTGTAAATAATTCAGATCAGTTGGTCTGCTTCTCTAATATTTCATACAAGCACGTTCATCTCCTACTGAGCACTTTTGTCTTGATAGATGTCTTTATTTTTTGGTTATTGTGTTTTTTTAATATCATGAATCCAAAATGGTGTCCTTTAAAGGTTGAATTTTATAACACAGCTAATATAAGGCTATATACTTTATTTGCAGAACAGTGTACATTTTCTTACATTCAAATTTTATGTAATTACAATATACTGAACAAAACTATAAATGCAACATGCACTATTTCAAAGATTTTACTGAGTTACAGTTCATATGAGGAAATCAGTCAATTTAAATAAATGAATTAGGCCCTAAACTATGGATTTCAGATGACTGGGAATCCAGATATGTATCTGCTGGTCATAGATACCTTAAAAAATGGGCCTCAGAATCTCGTCACTGTATTTTTGTGCATTCAGATTGCCATTGACAAAAGACAATTGTGTTCGTTGTCTGTAGCTTATGCCTGACCATACCATAACCCCACCCTGTTCACAACGTTGACATCAACAAACCACTCGCCCACACAACGCCATACACATGGTCTGTGGTTGTGAGGCCGGTTGGATGTACTGCCAAATTCTCTAAAACGACGCTTATGTCAGAGAAATGAACATCCAATTCTCTGGCAACAGCTGTGGTGGACATTCCTGCAGTCAGCATGCCAATTACATGCTCCTTCAAAACGTGAGACATCTGTGGCATTGTGTTGTGTGACAAAACTGCACATTATAGAGTGGCCTCTGATTGTCCCCAGCACAAGGTGCACCTGTGTAATGAGCATGCTGTTTAATCAGCTTCTTGATATGTCACACCTGTCAGGTGTATGGATTATCTTGGCAAAGGAGAAATGCTCACTAACAGGGAGTTAAAAACATTTGAGAGAAATAATATTGTTGTGCGTATGGAACATTTCTAGGGTCTTTTATTTCAGCTCATGAAACATGGGATCAACACTTTATGTTGCCTTTACTTTTTTGTTCAGTGTAATATAAATTAACTTAAAATCATCAGTGCAAAATTGATAAATCTGATCACATAAAACATCTTGCAAAAAATAACCTTAACAAACTATATAATATCGCGAATAGTAAAAATATCGTGAATAGTAAAAATATCGTGAATAGTAAAAATATCGCGAATAGTAAAAATATCGTGAATAGTAAAATGTGTGTTTTCTTTATCTTTGACTCTGAATCCTTGGACCATTGTTTAAACAATCTACATTACAACAATCATTTCAAATATGGATTTTGACATGAGAGTGACTACAACAACAAAGAAGTAAGATAACCAGTATTAAAAACATCTGAATCCCCAAAAATCTAAGCCACGTCAGCATATTACATATTAAACGTGTTTTATAGAAGAGCATGTCATATTTTAGCATGATGACTGCTTTAAAACCAAGAACACAATAGAGTGAGTTAGCAAGAGAAAAATTGAGAGAAAAAGAGAGGCTATAGGGCATGATTTTAGTATAGACATAATGTAAGTGTGATAATTCAAAATGAGCATGTCAAATTCTGCCTCTTCTGAGATAGACAATAGTACTTTGTCTTAGAGCCATGTTTCACTTGATAATAACATAGAAAGGGAAAAAAGTTTAATCAGCTTGAATGTTATTGAAGATATAGTGCAGATGGATGGTCTTTGCTAGAAGACAGAGAATATAAATAATAACTTTTATTATTATCTAACTGCAATTAGCTTAACCCATTTATCTCTCCCCATTTGTAACGCTATTTGGACCGTTCCACAGCGCCTGGAAATTTGGCCAGTTTAGAATGAAATTGATATAGTTCGGGAGATACCATCAGCCCAAAGGGAATGGGGGGGAGGGGGAGGGGGGCTTTTAATTTCACAGTCTGCCCTCATGGTTTAAATCTAACTAGTAACCTCAGATGATTTGGTATGAATGAATTTCTCTCTCATGAATCACGATGGCTTGAGAGTGGGGAAATCATCACCCTCTTTATCATACATACTTCCTGTCAACTGTTTTCACGGTTCACACCGAACTTCAGGTCAAAGCACGAGGTCAAAACATGACAGAATGCATGCAACATTATCACAGAGGTTTCAGTCATCTCAATTCTATTCACTTAATATCTTTGACAATAATCATTTAATATGTGTGAAACACTTTTTTTACTTTTCTAAAACGTACAACCAAAGTTAAGATCTTAAAGACTCTAGTAGCAAGTCTTCACTCCAAAACTCCTTCTTTTATTCTTCAGGAGATTAACAGGAGAAATAAATTATAATTTTCTATTTCCAAATAATATTATGACTAAGACATCTTATTAACATACAGTGAAACCGTCTTTAATGAAGGTATCTGAAGGATCTTAATGTCTGGGGATTATTACATTTTTTCTTAAAAGCATTATTCAACATTGACTAATGAATTTATTGTATTTATTTGTGTTATTTTGGGTATTTTCTTCATGCTAATTGGCTGCTTTCATATTTCTTATTTTCTTTTTTTTTCAAAATAGGGCATCGCAATTACTTCAAATCTCCCATGCATAATTCACGCTTTGATTTATTTGCATGCAACGTGCCACAGATTGACAAGGAGACACACTCAATTGATGGTTTCTACTGTAAAACAAGGACACGATCAGACTGATAGGATCCTGCTAAGTGGTCCTCTCAGACACATCTTCTTCAGAATTCCACAATATACACTACATCATTTTGAATTGTGAAACACATGAAGACCGACACATATAAGACATCCAGTATGTGTTAGTTGAGACAGCGTGGTTTTGCATCCAACTTTTCAATGAAAGACAACAACAACGTGTAACCCCTGGTGGGAGGGGTTCAACAACACAAACGGCTGGCTACCTCGACTACCCTAAAGGGAATGGGTTAGCTGACCACTCAAAGGTTATCCTCTCCATGGAAAAGCCGGAGTTATAGCAGGAGTTATCAATGGAGGTTGTCGGGCATCATGGTAATACAGGAGACCAAATTAGGATGGTGCTGGTAACATGTTTGTTCCTTTGGGAAGGAAATTAGACATATTTCACATGGCCCAGTGTGTTTAATACAGACAGCTGGTCCTCTTTGTCTGAGTTGTTGGAGCATGGCACCTGCAATGCCAGGATAGTGGGTTTGATTCCGAAATCACCCATATGTAGAATGTATGCCCTCAAGAGTGTAAGTCGCTTTGGATAAAAGCGTCTACTAAATGGCATTTATTATTACTATATTACTGTAGATCTGTTAGCTGCTCGTACATCAGTTTCCTGTTCGGGAATCTCCCCTGTACCAGTCAGATATAGCATTGGCCATTTTCTTTTTCAAGGTCAAAAGTTAAAGACTACCAACTTCCTGGTTTTAG
Source organism: Oncorhynchus kisutch (assembly GCF_002021735.2). Taxonomy (NCBI): domain Eukaryota; kingdom Metazoa; phylum Chordata; class Actinopteri; order Salmoniformes; family Salmonidae; genus Oncorhynchus; species Oncorhynchus kisutch. The sequence continues at coordinate 16,425,555 of NC_034176.2, read as the reverse complement.
TCAAAGCAAAAAAAAAATAAAACACATGCTATCAGTGAATAGGAACAACTAACACGCCATTGAGAACGAGATGCACCAGACACTAATATCAAATACCCTTTAGACTTTGGCTCTATGATGTTGAATGAATAGAAGTGAACTGATTATGGCTGTGTTCTGCTGAAGCAGTATGCAGTAGTTAGTGGGTTGTAATGTGTTGTATGGAAGATTGTGCCTCTAAGGCTCTAATGGCCAGAGTGTGTGAGATAGGCCAGACTGGGCTCCTCTGACAGTGAGAGGGGATAACACAGAGATGAGGAGCAGGCAGAGAGAGAGAGAGAGACACAGCGGGACAGCGAGACAGACAGACAGACAGACAGACAGACAGACAGACAGACAGACAGACAGACAGACAGACAGACAGACAGACAGACAGACAGACAGACAGAGCAGCACTCAGACACTCAATAGCCACAAAGCGCTATCTGGAGTCAATAGACTAATGTTACAGTGGTGCTAAAGCCTTGTCCAAGAGAATGAGGGAGGGAGGGAGGGAGGGAGGGAGGGAGGGAGGGAGGGAGGGAGGGAGGGAGGGAGGGAGGGAGGGAGGGAGGGAGGGAGGGAGGGAGGGAGGGAGGGAGGGAGGGAGGGAGGGAGGGAGGGAGGGAGGGAGGGAGGGGACAAACATTTACAAAGGTGACCCTGGTAGAACATTTTAAATTTCTGCTTCTTCAGGCAGGTTCTCCTTTACCCAAATCCAGATAGCAGATGTTCTGAAAGAGCTGCAAAACCTGGACCCGTACAAATCAGCTGGGCTTGACAATCTGGACCCTCTATTTCTGAAACTATCTGCCGCCATTGTCGCAACCCCTATTACCAGCCTGTTCAACCTCTCTTTCATATCGTCTGAGATCCCCAAGGATTGGAAAGCTGCCACAGTCATCCCCCTCTTCAAAGGGGGAGACACCCTGGACCCAAACTGTTACAGACCTATATCCATCCTGCCCTGCCTATCTAAGGTCTTCGAAAGCCAAGTCAACAAACAGGTCACTGACCATCTCGAATCCCACCGTACCTTCTCCGCTGTGCAATCTGGTTTCCGAGCCGGTCACGGAAGCACCTCAGCCACGCTCAAGGTATTAAACGATATCATAACCGCCATCGATAAAAGACAGTACTGTGCAGCCGTCTTCATCGACCTTGCCAAGGCTTTCGACTCTGTCAATCACCATATTCTTATCGGCAGACTCAGTAGCCTCGGTTTTTCGGATGACTGCCTTGCCTGGTTCACCAATTACTTTGCAGACAGAGTTCAGTGTGTCAAATCGGAGGGCATGCTGTCCGGTCCTCTGGCTGTCTCTATGGGGGTGCCACAGGGTTCAATCCTTGGGCCGACTCTTTTCTCTGTATATATCAATGATGTTGCTCTTGCTGCGGGCGATTCCCTGATCCACCTCTACGCAGACGACACCATTCTATATACTTCCAGCCCGTCCTTGGACACTGTGCTATCTAAACCTCCAAACGAGCTTCAATGCCATACAACACTCCTTCCGTGGCCTCCAACTGCTCTTAAATGCTAGTAAAACCAAATGCATGCTTTTCAACCGTTCGCTGCCTGCACCCGCACGCCTGACCAGCATCACCACCCTGGATGGTTCCGACCTTGAATATGTGGACATCTATAAGTACCTAGGTGTCTTGCTAGACTGTAAACTCTCCTTCCAGACTCATATCAAACATCTCCAATCGAAAATCAAATCAAGAGTCGGCTTTCTATTCCGCAACAAAGCCTCCTTCACTCACACCGCCAAACTTACCCTCGTAAACTGACTATCCTACCGATCCTCGACTTCGGCGATGTCATCTACAAATTTGCTTCCAACACTCTACTCAGCAAACTGGATGCAGTTTATCACAGTGCCATCCGTTTTGTCACTAAAGCACCTTATACCACCCACCACTGCGACGTGTATGCTCTAGTCGACTGGCCCTCGCTACATATTCGTCGCCAGACCCACTGGCTCCAGGTCATCTACAAGTCCATGCTAGGTAAAGCTCCGCCTTATCTCAGTTCACTGGTCACGATGGCAACACCCATCCATAGCACGCGCTCCAGCAGGTGTATCTCACTGATCATCCCTAAAGCCAACACCTCATTCGGCCGCCTTTCGTTCCAGTTCTCTGCTGCCTGTGACTGGAACGAGTTGCAAAAATCGCTGAAGTTGGAGACTTTTATCTCCCTCACCAACTTCAAACATCTGCTATCTGAGCAGCTAACCGATCGCTGCAGCTGTACATAGTCTATCGGTAAATAGCCCACCCATTTTTACCTACCTCATCCCCATACTGTTTTTATTTATTTACTTTTCTGTTCTTTTGCACACCAATATCTCTACCTGTACATGACCATCTGATCCTTTATCACTCCAGTGTTAATCTGCAAAATTGTAATTATTCGCCTACCTCCTCATGCCTTTTGCACACAATGTATATAGACTCCCCTTTTTTTCTACTGTGTTATTGACTTGTTAATTGTTTACTCCATGTGTAACTCTGTGTTGTCTGTTCACACTGCTATGCTTTATCTTGGCCAGGTCGGAGTTGCAAATGAGAACTTGTTCTCAACTAGCCTACCTGGTTAAATAAAGGTGAAATAAATAAATAAATAAAAAATTAAGACCACTTAGAAGCTAGTTGAGTTGACAACTGAAGGGGACACTTTTCCCCCACCTATATGTTTTTATGTTTGTTGTCATACTTTTTCCTTCAAGTATGAATAAATATCATCCTTAAACTAGGCAGTTAACCCACTGTTCCCAGGCCGTCATTGAAAATAAGAATTTGTTCTTAACTGACTTGCCTGGTTAAATAAAGGTAAAAAAAAAACTTTCTGACCATTAAGAGTATTAACAGAGTAGAATACTTGACAATGTGAGTAAACTTCAGACTTTTACAATAGTAACTATTAGGGCTGGTTTCCTAGACTGAGAATAAACCTAGTTCTGGACTAAAAAGCATGCTCAACGGAGAATATCCATTTGAACAAATATAACTTTTACTACTACCAGAGTAGATTATTAGACAATTAAAGTATAAAGTTTAGACTATTAGCAGACTAGACCCCAACACTATCTGTGTAATATGGAGCCCCTCTGTTTCAGGGATTTGATAGGACATGACTCTGAGCCTGATGAGAAGCAGAAGCTATGGACAGGTGGGAAAGCCATAGAACAGTGTGAATGAATGGACACAATATCCATCCGTATGTCTGGGTGCCTCGGCAGAGAGCTAGCTACTGGCTTCCACACAAAGACGGGATTGTCCTCTTTATAATGGAACTCAATGCAGGTCCCCGGCACCATCCTGCAAAATACATTGTGTGTGTGTGTGTGTGTGTGTGTGTGTGTGTGTGTGTGTGTGTGTGTGTGTGAGTAGCACTGCACAAGGTCTCAATATAATACTTTTTCTGAAGCGAAACCACAGTAAGGTGAGCTCAGACATTGGAACACGTGTTAATAGCGCATCTGACATGGCTGGAAGTCCCATGGAGCAGTGGGGTGGGTAGGCACGCGAGCGGAAGCGGCCCATCTAATGGAGGACCCCGGTGGGAGGTGGCGTGGGCCCAGGGCCTCTGGCGAGCTTTATTAGAAGGCCAGGGAGATGCCTGGCTGCTGTGGTTTCTGGGTTTCAGATGATTCTAGTTTCAGGTGACATGGATCATGCTCTATTAGCAGACTCTTCCTACCACAGTTTTCTTTGGCAGCCACACAGGTTCTGCAGCTCCAAGCCTAGGACTAGTTTTCCACATGCCGCGACCTCCATCAAACACACACACACACACACACACACACACACAAACACATGCACGCACGCACACACACATACACACACACGCACACAAACACACACACACACACGCACATATACACACACACTCAAACCAGATATATTCTCAGATAAATATACACATACAGAGACACTTAGAGACACACACATATTCTGGGAACACACACTCACAAATAAGGATCTATGCACACTTACAAAACATTACACGCATCCTACACTCCTGACTCCTGACTAAAACACATTGAGACCATTATTAGAATCATACATACACAGGTACAGATAGTAGACAAACACCACCCCCTGAGACACACATATAGACATACACCCCTCCTATCCCCCACCCCCCAATATCAACACACACACTCACAAATATTGTTCAGGGCCCAAAGGTTGATGCCTGCCTTGACAGGGCAGCGATGGAGGTATTGGGCACCAGTGGTGTTTGTGAAGTACAGAACTGTGTCCACACATCCTGCAGCCTCTGTGAAGTGGTCGGATGCTGGTCCCTCTCTCTGCCCTCTGCATACAGTCCTGCATTCTGGGTGGCTTGAGGATGCAGTTCACATCTCCTCACTCTCTTTCTTTCTCTCCTTCTATTTTTCAAACTTGTTCTCTCTCCCCCTCTCTTTCTCCCGCTGTTGTCATGGTCTGTTACTCCCTCTCTTGCTCTCCATGTTTTTCTCTCTCCCTTTCTCTTTTCTTCGCCTTTGCCTTCTCCATCTCTTTCTCTCTCCCTCTTGTTTTCTCTCTCTTTCTCTTTCTCTCAATCTCTCTCTTTCTCTCTCCCTCTCTCTCTTTCTCTCTTTCTCTCTCCATCTCTTTCTCTCTCGCTCTTTCTCTCTCCGTCTCTTTCTCTCTCTCTCTCTCTCCCTCTCTCTCTCTCGCTCTCTCTGTCGCTCTCTTTCTCTCTGTCTCTTTCTCCATGAAAGTAGACAGTGCTGGTGTGACATTGCCTGTCTAAACACTGAAAGGCGCTGTGTCATCTCCTGGGGTTTGCATGGAAATGTACAGTGGAACAACTTTAAATGGTTTTCCCTTCCTTTTGGTACGCAGCTTATGCTTTTGTGAAAATGACAACTCTGTCTTCATGGTTTCTTGGTTTCAATATTATCGCCTAGTACATTTCAGGCTAGGCTAGTAAAGTGGCTTGGCTGTACTATAGTTTGGAATACAGCTAGGGTAGTGAAGTGGCTTGGATATACAGTATAATCTAGAGTAAGGCTAGTGAAGAGGCTTGGCTGTACTGTATAGGCCAAGAAGCCTGGCTGATACGCCTAATTGAAGCGAAGGGTAGACAAATGGGTTGACTGGAAAGTCTTTGTTTTTTTTAAAAAGTGACTGTAACGGTTTCTCTGGGGTAGAACAGAAGGTGTCTACTTACACATGTCACATCCTGTGTTTATATTCTTACAGAGTGTGTCAGGGGCAATGAATAAGTCACTTGTGACAATTCATGCCCATTCACTGAATGGCAGTGAATGAGATGTTTGGTCAATACACCAACTCCTTAGCAACCATTTCTGAAGTTAAATGGAAGTGAATTTTTATGCTCTGGCCGGCACCCAATACACACACAGTCGGGTACGGCTTCATTGCAGCGTGTATAAAAATAATTTATTCTGGTTAGACCATTTTGCCAAATCTTTTAATCACCATAAAGGCCTTTAAATGTGAGTTACTGTTTTTATTTGTTTGGATCAGTTTTCAAATTCTTACCATTCCTATATGGTGCATATTGCATCCATTTATCACGCGGCGGGGGAGAGACATAGTACTACATAGTACTTTCGGGGTAAAGAGAGATCATTTTGATACTTTACGACAAACTGCTCAGGCATCTATGAATCATTGCACTGATAGCCCATGTATTTATGTTTGCCATGTATTTGCTGTGTAACCCGCGTGGAATCGAGATTTTCAACAGAGGATATTTTCATCCGTGCTGATCTGATTTTAATGAAAGCTTCTGTCACTCGCAAAGCTAACCGGTGTAATTTGTTGTATATACTGTGGCTGGAGTGAAAATGGCAGCTGAACAGGCTCATAATGTTTGGAGGAGGCCAAGCATTGAGAAGAAACCTACTGTGCACACCTTGGCTTTCGCTGAACAAGTTTTGTTCTTTTTTGAAACTCTGATTTAATGTGCAAACTAATGTTGTGAGTTAGTGTACCGTATGAACTCTATTAGTCAATGTTAATAGATACCATACTGTCACTGTCAAACTACCCTCTTACAGATCAGATGATAAACATTATGCAACCAAATAATTAGAAAACCTAGCTAATATTAGATGACATTTGACAGCATAACATTCATACTGAGGTAATCCAATCCAAATAGGATGTGCTACCTGGCGTGAGAGAGGCCTACTGTAAGTTAATGCACCACTCCGGGTTGACCAATGGGAATATTTGGCCTGTGTAAAGAACCTCTAAGAGCCAGCTCACGACGCCATGTTTGCGGAGAGGGATAATTTGACAGTCAGATAAACCAGCAAGCAGACGGATAAACAGACCGTTGGGCTGCGACAGAGATCTCACTGTCAGTCTCAGTGTAAGTTCTGTTCCTCTTTCACTCCTAACAGCCAATGGGGCAATATTTGAGTAGACAGTCTCAAGGCTTCCAAATATTGAACAACATGACTGTTTTTCATTAGCTTTTTTCTTGATTTTTGTACTATGTTTTTGGGGAGATGCCCACAAATCCCAAATAAACAAGCAGGCAAATATTTGGCCTGACTCATCATAGAGCGAAGACACACATGCGCGCGCACACACGCACACTCATGCACACGCACGCACGCACGCACTCACGCACGCACGCACTCACACACACACGCACACACACACGCACACACTCACACACTCACACACTCACACACACACACACACACACACACACACACACACACACACACACACACACACACACACACACACACACACACACACACACACACACACACACACACACACACACACACACACACACACACACAGACAGACACACACAGACACAGTGGGTGAGAAATGATGAGAGAGACTGACATTATGGCTCTCTCTGACCTCTCAGACAATCCAGTTGAGCCTCTCTTCCCTCACCTTGCTGCTGTTGCTGCCACTGCTATAGAGTGGATGAGTAGCCAGGGCTGGGAGTACGTGTCCATATAGACAGGCTGAACCAAAACTTTTTCACTCTCTCTCTATCTGATGAAGCTGCTACAGATACAGCTTGCCATGAGTAAACCTATTTTGATCAAATCCTCTATCTCTATTGAATGCTGTCCTCTACATAACATAATTTTCGCATAATTGAAAATACATTTTATCAATACAATTAAAGTCTAGTTTGTTCTCAATCATTAAATATGAGCCCACCCTTCTTTGATGCCATATCAGCCTTCTAAAAGCGTCTGCTTGATGTAGGAGTGGCAGAGTGACAGTTCTGTGGCGTCTCTGTGTTGGTGCTGGTGTCTGAGAGTGTGTGTGCTCAGCGTTAGGTGGCCCCTGTACACAGTGACGTTGTCACACCTCTCCCGGGACCCTGCTCTGTTTCCCGCGGCTTTCCTGGATCCTGGAATGTATCTCTGTGGTGCTGCAGGGCTGTGGGCGTCTGGCACAGATAGCACTCTGATAGCATGGTGACGGACAGGCAGGCAACTTCCCCCTGCTCCCTGCCTGCTGCCCCTCTGCTCCCACAGCGATGGCAACCTGCTTTGCCTGCTCCTGGTGTCAGAGTGTGCATGGGGGATGTCTGTCTGTCTGTCTGTCTGTCTGTCTGTCTGTCTGTCTGTCTGTCTGTCTGTCTGTCTGTGTGTTTGACTTAGCTCATATTTTGAATGGACATAATCTATTGATGATATTATCTGTTGCTATATGTAATGGCAATGATGCTTGAAATCAGTGCCACTTATTTTCATGTAACTCACTGAAATGAATACATTGAAAGGATATGAAAACAACCGTTAGCCGAGTGAGAAAGATGGTAAATATCACAAAGAATAAGTTATTACGATGAGTAGTGATCTCAGTACTTTGATTTAGGACTTTTCTCTCCCTCGAAATTACTTATCAAATACAAGTGCTGGCATATAACTTTTGTTCCTAAGTTTCTCTGTGTCTGTTTGCTTTTTCACAAATGTCATTGGCATTCCTTCATTCTTCTCTGGAGGTGGCCTGTAGGGGAAAGGCTAATATCTTGTGTGTCAATTCACAGCATGAAAACTTTTAGATCTATATAAGGTTACTCATTGCAGAACGTATTTTCTAAGAGAAAAGAGAAATGCATTATTTATGAACATATTCCCAGTCCATGGTTAATTGTTTATTTTTTCACAGTGTCTTTGATGTAACCAGCCAGGCACTTACAGTAGTCTGTGAAGAGCTGAATATTTTCCATTACTCTTTTAATATATATAATTATTGTGTGTCATTGCTAAGTTTGTGTTAGTTTGATGTTTCCCAACCAGCTAAATAAAGTAAGAGTAAAAGGAAAATGGCACTTGCATTGCTTTTACACAATCTGTAATAACGCTCATGAATAAGTTAATGATCAGATCAGCCCCTGGTAGTTAGTCCCTTCATTCTCCTAGCACCACAATTGATGTGCCTTTTACCATATCCTTCACCAATACATGCCAGTTTACAGTCCTCATGGGGCTTGTAAAATCAGATTGAGATATTCTTCAACATGTCAGTGAGTAAAACAACATGGAGTGTCCACAGACGCCTCAGTGTTCTTCACTGGGCTTTCTGTAATGAACTGCGCTGGGTAAATTCCTGGGTTAACGTTATGGGCCCATATCTGCCTGCTCAGCACTCTCAGCCATTAGGCAGGGTTTGGGTGGGAGCAAACGCCCAGGCCGCAGAAGAAATTAAAACAGTCATGAAAGCACTTTAAACAACAACAAAGAAAATGGCCCCCTGTAATTAGATTTGAAAAAACAGTTCAAAACAAAGACGATTTGTGCCCCTGCCAGGCTAAAGTCTTCCAATGATGCCTCAGAGTGGGCCCAGGGTAGGATGGGGTAGCCTTAGTGGTGCGCTCATGGTGGCCATTTTGAGTTCGTTAATGTTGTGAATAAGAGGTATTGTTGCCAGAGAGCTGGCAGAAAGAGATGTTCTATATTGCCTAGTAGGTCTGTTTATGTACGCTCCCACGTTGGATATAAGATGAGTGCTTTTACTGTGTCTTCTATATATGGTCTGAATAGATCAACAAATATGAATTCATGACCAGGGGAAGGAATGAAAAGACATTGTTTACTTTATAGGTTTTCATACCTTTTGAGTGTCCTAAAGTTGAGCTGTGTCCATGTTCCACTAAATTTATTCCATAAAAACCTCTGAAGTCGTGATTCCCAGCAGGAAAGAAAATCATTTGCACCAGTTCATTCTGGCACAATTCTTCCCGAAAATGATTTCAGATTTGCTAAAACATCCGTTACAAAATGATGGTTTAAAGGTGTACTTCTAAGCTAAGCGGTCTTGTTCTCTATCCTTGAAATCATATACATTGTGTTGTATTGGTAAATCATATATATTGTGTTACATTTGGAAATCATATACATTGTGTTTAATCAGAGAGGAAGTGGCAAAGCGAGAGGCTTGACTCTGTCCCCAAAACTGTCCCCAGGAAAATACAGTGTTAGTGGAAGTGGGGATTTTTTTGTTTGGAGGTCCATGAGTGAGTATCTAATTTGATCAACATGAAATGTATTTGCAAATTTGTTACTTGAGGCTCACTTAATCTAAGAAAAGTTTTGTGATGATTATGTTGTTACGAATGTCCTGATGTAAGTGGACAGAAGTGGCATTCCGCAAACTATCTATATCAGAGTTGTGCCTGTTATTCACATGCATATCTGCCCTCTCATTGTCATATCTCCTCCCGCATGCCTTTAGCCTTTACGGAAATGCATTCCCATTGTTAGAGCGGTCAGTCCAGTATCTTGTCCGTATATAGATCATCTCCCCCCCCCCCCCCCCTTTTTCTCCCCAATTTCGTGGTATCCAATTGTTTTAGTAGCTACTATCTTGTCTCATCGCTACAACTCCCGTACGGGCTCGGGAAAGACGAAGGTTGAAAGTCATGCGTCCTCCGATACACAACCCAACCAAGCCGCACTGCTTCTTAACACAGCGCGCATCCAACCCAGAAGCCAGCCGCACCAATTGTGTCGGAGGAAACACTGTGCACCTGGCAACCTTGGTTAGCGCGCACTGCGCCCAGCCCGCCACAGGAGTCGCTGGTGCGCGATGAGACAAGGACATCCCTACCGCCAAGCCCTCCCTAACCCGGACAACGCTAGGCCAATTGTGCGTCGCCCCACGGACCTCCCGGTCGTGGCCGATTACAACAGAGCCTAGGCGCGAAGCCAGAGTCTCTGATGGAACAGCTGGCGCTGCAGTACAGTGCTCTTAACCACTGCGCCACCAAATTTACCATGCCTGCTTCTTTTGGGCTGATATTTGTTGTGTATCTGAAAGGGGTAGGTGGTCAAAACAAGGATAAATAAATCCCAACTAAAGACCTAAGGGCCGTCCTACGAAGCAGGTTTGAAAAGACCTAAGGGCCATCTTAGGAAGCAGGTTTGAAAAGACCTAAGGGCCATCCTACGAAGCAGGTTTGAAAAGACCTAAGGGCCATCCTAGGAAGCAGGTTTGAAAAGACCTAAGGGCCATCCTACGAAGCAGGTTTGAAAAGACCTAAGGGCCATCCTACCGAAGCAGGTTTGAAAAGACCTAAGGGCCATCCTACGAAGCAGGTTTGAAAAGACCTAAGGGCCATTCTACGAAGCAGGTTTGAAAAGACCTAAGGGCCATCCTACGAAGCAGGTTTGAAAAGACCTATGGGCCATCCTACGAAGCAGGGTTGAAAAGACCTAAGGGCCATCCTACGAAGCAGGTTTGAAAAGACCTAAGGGCCATCCTACGAAGCAGGTTTGAAAAGACCTAAGGGCCATCCTAGGAAGCAGGTTTGAAAAGACCTAAGGGCCATCCTACGAAGCAGGGTTGAAAAGACCTAAGGGCCATCCTACGAAGCAGGTTTGAAAAGACCTAAGGGCCATCCTACGAAGCAGGTTTGAAAAGACCTAAGGGCCATCCTTGGAAGCAGGTTTGAAAAGACCTAAGGGCCGTCCTACGAAGCAGGTTTGAAAAGACCTAAGGGCCATCCTACGAAGCAGGTTTAAAAAGACCTAAGGGCCATTCTACGAAGCAGGTTTGAAAAGACCTAAGGGCCATCCTACGAAGCAGGTTTGAAAAGACCTAAGGGCCATCCTACGAAGCAGGTTTGAAAAGACCTAAGGGCCATCCTAGGAAGCAGGTTTGAAAAGACCTAAGGGCCATCCTACGAAGCAGGGTTGAAAAGACCTAAGGGCCATCCTACGAAGCAGGTTTGAAAAGACCTAAGGGCCATCCTACGAAGCAGGTTTGAAAAGACCTAAGGGCCATCCTACGAAGCAGGTTTGAAAAGACCTAAGGGCCATCCTAAGAAGCAGGTTTAAAAAGACCTAAGGGCCATCCTACGAAGCAGGTTTGAAAAGACCTAAGGGCCATCCTACGAAGCAGGTTTGAGGAGTTAGCAAGGTAACTCTGGTGAACTCTGAGTTCAACTCGGCATAACCGGGCATACAAAAGAGGCTCATCTTTTAGCCAGGTACATTTCTATCACAGGAGGTTGGTGGAAACTTAATTGAGGAGGACGGGCTCATGATAATGGCTGGAGTGGAATCAGTGTAATGTTATCAAATACATCAAACACATGGTTTCCATGCATTTGATGCCATTCCATTTATTCCATTCCAGGCATTATTGTGAGCCGTCTTTCCCTCAGCAGCCTCCAAAGATCCTCCAAAGATCCTCCAAAGATCCTCCAAAGATCTCTATGGCAAAGAATCCTGCTCTGGGTGCAGGCTAACTCACGGCTGACTCTACTTATTCTGAATGAAATGACTGAGACGCGAAATCAGATACCTTCCCTTTTGTAAAGATTGATTCATCATCCCCTTCATTTGAGGAAGATTACTAATTAAATATCGAAATTGATCAAATGTTTTTTGTGTGTTAAAAATAGTTATGTTAAAATATAACATATTTTACATCACATATATCAATACACATTTAGTAATGACAGAATGCATTTTAAACTTCACACAATATAACACTTTTGTATGACATAATAACAAATAAATATATAGGAGTGGGAAAAAAGGTGCTTCTGCATTGATACGCACACCAAAGTACACCTAAGACGGCATTCATGTATAAAGATGACACTTCCAAAAGCCTACTTCACACCATAGCCTGAATTTGCAAGATAACTTTTCTTTCATTTAGATTTTGGCACAAATGAAAATGTGGCACTGACTCCACATGGATTGATGTTTCAGCATTGTGTATAAAACTGATACGTATTGAAGGGAATATACCTGCAAGAAAAGGGTAAATAAGGGGCTGTTTGAAAGAGGGTCAAATAAACATTGCCTTATATTTTTTACAGGTAATGTATTGTCTGAAACTGAAAATGAATATACTTTCTGAAATAGGTATTAATATTGTAAATTGCTAGGTTAAATCTGCTTCCTGCTTTTACCCGTCTTACCGTGAAAGACTTGACCACATTCCAGCGAGAACACAGTCAAAACAGGAAGCAAATAGATTCAACTAAATGGATATAAGATCAATCGTGGAGGACAAGATATGTACAGAGAGCTTAAAATTTTACATTCCAACTTAATATTTGCCAATTGAGAAAATTATGTTTTGGAACAAATTGTGCTAGAATTAGCTTGGGTAAAGACTGCTGAGGTTTTATGGACAGGCCTATATAGAATACATGCAGTGGGACATGGACACAATTCACTTTTATAGTGGAACTGACAGCGTTTTAGCTACTTTGCAGATTTGGAACACTCACCATTCCACGACGTACAGTAAGGCATTGTTTGCAGAATAGATGGATGCAGTTCAATGCATGATTAATAGAATTCACCAATACATATCTTGGTAGTCCAAAAATATTGCTGTCAGGTTGTAAATCACAGCTGGCCTGGTACATTGATTGCCGCCTCCATTCGGGATGTACTATTTCAGTTTCAATTACTCAATATTTTGGACAAAAATGGACAAATGTGACTAAGGCTGGGAATGTCAATACAATCAAACGAGCATTGGCAATGATCACAATTCAAATCAAATCAAATGTTATTGGTCACATACACATTTTTAGCAGATGTTATTGCGAGTGTAGTGCAATGCTTTTGCTCCTAGCTCCAACAGTGCATCAGTATCTAACAAGGCACAAAAATACACACAAATCTAAAAGTAAAAGAATGGAATTAAGAAATATATAAATATTAGATTGAGTAATGTTGGAGTGGCATTGACTAAAATACAGTAAAGTAGAATACAGTATATACATATGAGATGAGTAAAGCAGTATGTAAACATTATTTAAACATTATTATAGGGACTAGTGTTCCATTATTAAAGTGGCCAGTGATTCCATGTCTATGTAAATAGGACAGCAGCAGGGTTGGGTAACCAGGTGGAAGCCGGCTAATGATGGCTATTTAATAGTCAGATGGCCTTGAGATAGAAGCTGTTTTTCAGTCTCTCGGTCCCAGCTTTGACGCACCTGTACTGACCTTGCCTTCTGGATGATAGCAGGGTAGACATGCCGTAGCTCGGGTGGTGGTTGATGTCTTTGCTGATCTTTATGGCCTTCCTGTGACACCGGGTGCTGTGGGTCGCAAGTAGTTTGCCCCTGGTGATGAGTTGGGCAGACCGCACCACACTCTGGAGATCCCTGCAGTTGCGGGTGGTGCAGTCGCCATACCAGGCAGTGAAACAGCCCGACCGGATGCTCTCAATTGTGCATCTGTAAAAGTTTGTGAGGGTTTTAGGGGCCAAGCCAAATTTCTTCAGCCTTCTTCATCCCACTGTCTGTGTGGGTGGACCATTCCAGACCATCAATGATGTGTAAGCTGAGGAACTTGAAGTTTTCCACCTGCTTCCTGTGCTTGGCCCTCCTATGTTGAACATAATAAGCGGCTCTCTATCCACCGGATGTGTACCAAACTCACTAAAAGTGGCAGTAATAAAGCCTCTCTTGAAAAAGCCAAACCTTGACCCAGAAAATATAAAGAACTATCGGCCTATATCAAATCTTCCATTCCTCTCAAAATTTTTTAGAAAAGGCTGTTGCGCAGCAACTCACTGCCTTCCTGAAGACAAACAATGTATACGAAATGCTTCAGTCTGGTTTTAGACCCCATCATAGCACTGAGACTGCACTTGTGAAGGTGGTAAATGACCTTTTAATGGCATCAGACTGAGGCTCTGCATCTGTCCTCGTGCTCCTAGACCTTAGTGCTGCTTTTGATACCATCGATAACCACATTCATTTGGAGAGATTGGAAACCCAAATTGGTCTACACGGACAAGTTCTGGCCTGGTTTAGATATTATCTGTCGGAAAGATATCAGTTTGTCTCTGTGAATAGTTTTTCCTCTGACAAATCAACTGTACATTTTGGTGTTCCTCAAGGTCCCAATTTAGGACCACTATTGTTTTCACTATATATTTTACCTCTTGGGGATGTCATTCGAAAACATAATGTTAACTTTCACTGCTATGCGGATGACACACAGCTGTACATTTCAATGAAACATGGTGAAGGCCCAAAATTGCCCTCGCTAGAAGCCTGTGTTTCAGACATAAGGAAGTGGATGGCTGCAAACTTTCTACTTTTAAACTCGGACAAAACAGAGATGCTTGTTCTAGGTCCAAAGAAGCAAAGAGATCTTCTGTTGAATCTGACAATTAATCTTAATGGTTGTACAGTCATCTCAAATAAAACTGTGAAGGACCTCGGCGTTACTCTGGACCCTGATCTCTCTTTTGACGAACATATCAAGACTGTTTCAAGGACAGCTTTTTTCCAGCAACGTAACATTGCAAAAATCAGAAACTTTCTGTCCAAAAATTATGCAGAAAAATGTATCCATGCTTTTGTTACTTCTGGGTTAGATTACTGCAATGCTCTACTTTCCGGCTACCCGGATAAAGCACTAAATAAACTTCAGTTAGTGCTAAATACGGCTGCTAGAATCCTGACTAGAACCCCAATATTTGATCATATTACTCCAGTGCTAGCCTCCCTACACTGGCTTCCTGTCAAGGCAAGGGCTGATTTCAAACTTTTACTGCTAACCTACAAAGCATTACATGGGTTTCCACCTATCTATCTCTCTGATTTGGTCCTGCCGTACATACCTACACGTACGCTACGGTCACAAGACGCAGGCCTCCTAATTGTACCTAGAATTTCTAAACACACAGCTGGAGGCAGGGCTTTCTCCTATAGAGCTAAATTTTTATGGAATGGTCTGCCTACCCATGTGAGGGACGCAATCTCGGTCTAAACCTTTAAGTCTTAACTGAAGACTCATCTTTTCAGTGGGTCATGTGATTGAGTGTAGTCTGGCCCAGGAGTGTGAAGGCGAACGGAAAGGCTCTGGAGCAACGTACCGCCCTTGCTGTCTCTGCCTGGCCGGTTCCCCTCTTTCCACTGGGATTCTCTGCCTCTAACCCTATTACAGGGGCTGAGTCACTGGCTTACTGGTGCTCTTTCATGCCGTCCCTAGGAGGGGTGCGTCACTTGAGTGGGTTGAGTCACTAATGTGATCTTCCTGTCTCGGTTGCCCCCCCCCCCCCCCCCCCTTGGGTTGTGCCGTAGCGGAGATCTTTGTGGGCTATACTCGGCCTTGTCTAAGGATGGTAAGTTGGTGGTTGAAGATATCGCTCTAGTGGTGTGGGGGCTGTGCTTTGGCAAAGTGGGTGGGGTTATATCCTTCCTGTTTGGCCCTGTCCAGGTGCCACAGTGTCTCCTGGCCCCTCCTGTCTCAGCCTCCAGTATTTATGCTGCAGTAGTTTATGTGTCGGTGGGCTAGGGTCAGTTTGTAATATCTGGAGAACTTCTCCTCTCCTATCTGGTGTCCTGTGTGAATTTAAGTATGCTCTCTCTAATTCTCTCTTTCTCTCTCTCTTTCTCTCTCTCGGAGGACCTGAGCCCTAGGAACATGCCTCAGGACTACCTGGCATGATGACTCCTTGCTGTCCCCAGTCCACCTGGCCGTGCTGCTGCTCCAGTTTCAACTGTTCTGCCTGTGATTATTATTATTTGACCATGCTGGTCATTTATGAACATTTGAACATCTTGGCCATGTTCTGTTATGATCTCCACCAGGCACAGCCAGAAGAGGACTGGCCACCCCACATAAACTGGTTCCTCTTTAGGTTTCTTCCTAGATTTTGGCCTTTCTAGGGAGTTTTTCTTAGCTACTGTGCTTCTACACCTGCATTGCTTGCTGTTTGGGGTTTTAGGCTGGGTTTCTGTACAGCACTTCAGCTGATGTACGAAGGGCTATGTAAATACATTTGATTTGATTTGTTTCCACTGCGGTCGTGTCGATTTGGATAGGGGCATGCTCCCTCTGCTGTTTCCACGATCATCTCCTTTGTTTTGTTGATGTTAAGTAAGAGGTTATATTCCTGGCACCACTCGCCCAGGAACCCTCACCTCCTCCCTGTAGGCTGTCTCGTCATTGTTTGTAATCAGGCCTACTACTGTTGTGTCATCTGAAAACGTATTGATTGAGTTGGAGGTGTGTGTGGACATGCAGTCATGGGTGAATAGGGAGTACAGGAGGGGGCTGAGCACACACCCTTGTGGGGCCCCTGTGTTGAGTATCAGCGAAGTGGAGGTGTTGTTTCCTACCTTCACCACCTGGGGGTGGCCCGACAGGAAGTCAGTTGCACAGGGTGGGGTTCAGACTCAGGGCCCCGAGCTTAACAAAGAGCTTGGAAGGTTCAATGGTGTTGAATGCGGAGTTATAGTCATTCAACAGCATTCTTACATAGGTATATGGGATAGGGCAGAGTGAAATGCGATGGCGATTGCATCGCCTGTGGATCTATTGGGGCAGTAAGAAAATTGAAGTGGGTCTAGGGTGTCAGGTAAGGCAGAGGTGATATGATCCTTAACTAGCTTCTCAAAGCACTTCATGATGACAGAAGTGAGTGCTACGGGGTGATAGTCATTCAGTTCAGTTACCTTTGCTTTCAGGAACAATGGTGGACATCTTGAAACAAGTAGGGACAGCAGAGGGGGATAGGGAGAGATAGAATATGTCCGTAACACTTCAGCCAGCTGGTCAATTCATGCTCTGAGGACGTGGCCTAATGATGCAGTCTTACTAGGGTTAACACACTTAACTGTCTTACTCGCGCCGGCCACAGAGAAGGAGAGCCCACAGTCCTTGGTAGCGGGTCGCGTTGGTGGCACTGTGTTATCCTCGAAGAAGGTGTTTAGCTTGTTCGGAAGCAAGACAATGGTGTCCGCGACGTTACTGGCTTTCCCTTCTAGTCAGTGATTGTCTGTAGACCCTGCCACATACCTCCGTGTCTGAGCAGTTGAATTGCAACTCCACTTTGTCTCTGTACTAATGTTTTTCCCTGTTTGATTGCCTTACAGAGGGAATAACTACACTGCTTTTATTCGTTTTCGGCCATATTCCTTGCCATGGTTATATACGGTGGTTTGCGCTTTCAGTTTTGTGTGAATGCTGCCATCTAGCCACGGTTTCTGGTTTGGGTAGGTTGTAATAATCACAGTGTGTACAACATCTCCTATACACTTCCTGATGAACTCACCAAATCTGTGTATTCGTGGTCCAATGTTTTTCCAGCGCGAGTACTACAGTCAATGTGTTGGTAGTACCTCAGTAGTGTTTTCCTCAAATGTGCTTTGTTAAAATCCACAGCTACAATAAATGTGGCCTCAGGATATGTGGTTTCGTTTGCATAAATTCCAGTGTAGTTTGTGGTATCAGCTTGATAAACACAGATGTGACAATAACCAAAGAGAATTCTCTTGGGAGGTAATACGGTCAGCATTTGATTGGGAGATATTCTAGGTCGGGTGACCTAAAGGACTTTAGTTTCTGTATGTCATCACAATCACACCATGCGTAGTTAACCATGAAACATACACCCCTGACTTTCTTCTTCCAAGGGAGAGTTCTTTATTCCTGTCTGCACTGTCAAGGCCGTCGAAAGAACTAGACCAAAGCGTAGCATGGTGAGCGTATATATTCCTTTTATTTAGGATGACGCCGACAAATACAATAAACAATACAAAACAACTGTGAAGCTTAAGGGCTATGTGCCACAAACAAAGTTAACTTCCCACACTGAAAGGAGGGAAAGGGCTACCTAAGTATGATTCCCAATCAGAGACAACGATAGACAGCTGTCACTGATTGAGAACCATACCCGGCCAAAAGATAGAAATACAAGATCATAGAAAACAAAACATAGAAAGCCCACCCCAAATCACACCCTGACCAAACCAAATAGATACATAAAAGGGCTCTCTAAGGTCAGGGCGTGACATGCACGATGTACTGAGAACCCAGCTTGCTGTATGTATGTTACAATCCCTGATGTCTCTCTGGAAGGAGATACCCGCACTGAGCTCATCTACTTTATTATCCAGAGACTGAACATGAGCAAGTAATATGCTCGGAAGCCGTGGATGGTCTCCTGAGTTGGACTAGAAGTCCACCTCGAATACCACTTCCTTGCCAGCTGTGTTTTATTCAGACTGCAGCTGTTTAAGTACTTACGTCTGGTAAACGCAACCGGTCGAACGACCAAATGGTACTCTGAAGTATCCATTATAACAAGCTACAACTACGAAAGACTTTGATCTCTGGTGGACAAACCAGAGACTTTCTGTTGACAATATATCTAGCAGACGGACCGACGATCGCAGAGAGGGAAAACTAAGGCATACACTCGTAAATATGTAAATTGCAATTTATTTTCGAATGAGTGGTTGTTCTTGTTCAAAGTATTAACATTTTCATGAGTGTAGCTATCGACTGTATGTATGGGAGTCCACTCTGAGTTTCCCACCCTTGAGCTGGCCCCACCGCTTTCCTTTGTCTACTAAGCTGTCATATCGGCTTAGCCCACTATGGACTTTTCAGTGTATCATGTCAGTAACCAATGTATAACTATTGTGTGTGTGTTTATGTAATTCTGTGATTGATTAGTTAGTTAGTAAATAAATAATTAAGCCAATTTGTATATCGCTGATTCATGATTAATGATGCTAGGGTTCGTGCAGATATCCAAGGGGTTTGCAACGTTCAGGAATGAGACTGATGAGGTAATACTACATTAATAGAAGACTGTAATCGATAAGATAATAAAATATCTGAAGAGGAAATACCTGAAGAGGAAATATTTCCTGTATATTCAGGAAATTGCAACTCCATAAACAATGTTTTCCTGTGGTGCCCCGACTTCCTAGTTAATTATTATTCCATGATTGGTTTAATCACGGAATAATTACACATAGAGAATTGATTTGATAATATAACAGTCTTCACATTTAATGACAGCAAACGCTACGACACCGCTTTCCCACTCTATATTGTTATAGAATTTTCACAAATGCCTAAAAATTTATCAAAACGTGAAAATTACCATATCTAAGTGCTCGCTTGTTAGAAAATGTATTTTAAAAAGTGTCATTCTTCCTGGGAGTGTATATGAGCAGATTTTAATAAGATTTCATGTTACTAAAATGCTGTCAGGTCCGCTTGAAGACACTCTCAAGGTATGAACATTTGTGCATAGTATGTTTTCAATGTTTTAACTTATCTTCCAACTATAATTTGTACAGTTATTCTACATTTTACGATGCAGAACATTACTGGCAATGTAGAATTTAAGAAGCTTTCTCATATTTGATGTACAGAGTATCCTTCATATACATACAGCTCTGTCTGGTGTGGTGACTAATGAAGGCAATGCTTCACATTAGAAGTTGTGAGTGGGCTAAGTTGGAACATGGCCGTGTGTGGTCAGATCTGGAGTGCATTCATTAGTCAGATTCAATTGCGAAACATTTAGTCTGTTCAAAAGTTTTGCAATGGAAACTGTTTACCGTTTACTCTAGGAACCAAACGGAAGCAAACATGTAAACAGAATGAAACGGAGAAGGACCTACATGAATTTATGTAATAGAAACTTACATTTTGCAATGGAATCCGACTAATGAATATACAGTATATACCTCCGTCATCCTCCCAGGTATGCCAGACTCCCCGCCGGCAGCTCCACCTGTCTAGTCTGGAGAGCCCCCGTACCATAAGCAGGTTCTGGAGGTGGGGCTCTTACAATGCTTACTGTGGGAGATGTCATATAAATGTTATGGTGTGCCTAGAAGAGCCACCTCATCAACACTGGCTCTGTGGAATGAACACCCACACCCTACCTCTCCCTTCCTCCCACCTACCTCTCCCTTCCTCCCACCTACCTCTCCCTTTCTCCCACCTACCTCTCCCTTTCTCGCACCTACCTCTTCCTCCCACCTACATCTCCCTTCCCCCCACCTACCTCTCCCTCCCCCACATACCTCTCCCTCCCCCCACCTACCTCTCCCTTCCTCCCACCTACCTCTCCCTTTCTCCCACCTACCTCTCCCTTTCTCCCACCTACCTCTTCCTCCCACCTACATCTCCCTTCCCCCCACCTACCTCTCCCTCCCCCCACATACCTCTCCCTCCCCCCACCTACCTCTCCCTTCCTCCCACCTACCTCTCCCTTTCTCCCACCTACCTCTCCCTTTCTCCCACCTACCTCTTCCTCCCACCTACATCTCCCTTCCCCCCACCTACCTCTCCCTCCCCCCACATACCTCTCCCTCCCCCCACCTACCTCTCCCTTCCTCCCACCTACCTCTCCCTTTCTCCCACCTACCTCTCCCTTTCTCCCACCTACCTCTTCCTCCCACCTACATCTCCCTTCCCTCCACCTAACTCTCCCTCCCCCCACATACCTCTCCCTCCCCCCACCTACCTCTCCCTCCACCCACATACCTCTCCCTCCCCCCACCTACCTCTCCCTTCCTCCCACCGACATCTCCCTTCCCCCCACCTACATCTCCCTCCCTCCTCCCACCTACCTCTCCCTTCCTCCCACCTACATCTCCCTTCCTCCCACCTACATCTCCCTTCCTCCCACCTACATCTCCCTTCCCCCCACATACCTCTCCCTTTCTCCCACCTACCTCTCCCTTTCTCCCACCTACCTCTCCCTTTCTCCCACCTACCTCTCCCTCCCCCCACATACCTCTTCCTCCCCCCACCTACCTCTCCCTTCCTCCCACCTACCTCTCCCTTTCTCCCACCTACCTCTTGCTCCCACCTACATCTCCCTTCCCCCCACCTACCTCTCCCTCCCCCCACATACCTCTCCCTCCCTCCCCCCACATACCTCTCCCTCCCCCCACCTACCTCTCCCTTCCTCCCACCGACATCTCCCTTCCCCCACCTACATCTCCCTCCCTCCTCCCACCTACCTCTCCCTTTCTCCCACCTACCTCTCCCTTTCTCCCACCTACCTCTTCCTCCCACCTACATCTCCCTTCCCCCCACCTACCTCTCCCTCCCCCCACATACCTCTTCCTCCCCCCACCTACCTCTCCCTTCCTCCCACATACCTCTCCCTTTCTCCCACCTACCTCTTCCTTTCTCCCTCCTACCTCTTCCTCCCACCTACATCTCCCTTTCCCCCACCCACCTCTCCCTCCCCCCACCTACCTCTCCCTTCCTCCCACCTACCTCTCCCTTTCTCCCACCTACCTCTTCCTCCCACCTACATCTCCCTTCCCCCCACCTACCTCTCCCTCCCCCCACCTACCTCTCCCTCCCCCCACCTACCTCTCCCTCCCCCCACATACCTCTCCCTCCCCCCACCTACCTCTCCCTCCGCCCACATACCTCTCCCTCCCCCCACCTACCTCTCCCTTCCTCCCACCGACATCTCCCTTCCCCCCACCTACACATCTCCCTTCCTCCCACCTACATCTCCCTTCCTCCCACCTACATCTCCCTTCCCCCCACATACCTCTCCCTTTCTCCCACCTACCTCTCCCTTCTCCCACCTACCTCTCCCTTTCTCCCACCTACCTCTCCCCCCCCCACATACCTCTTCCTCCCCCACCTACCTCTCCCTTCCTCCCACCTACCTCTCCCTTTCTCCCACCTACCTCTCCCTTTCTCCCACCTGCCTCTTCCTCCCACCTACATCTCCCTTCCCCCCACCTACCTCTCCCTCCCCCCACATACCTCTCCCTCCCCCCACCTACCTCTCCCTTCCTCCCACCTACCTCTCCCTTTCTCCCACCTACCTCTTCCTCCCACCTACATCTCCCTTCCCCCACCTACCTCTCCCTCCCCCCACCTACCTCTCCCTCCCCCCACATACCTCTCCCTCCCCCCACCTACCTCTCCCTTCCTCCCACCGACATCTCCCTTCCCCCCACCTACATCTCCCTCCCTCCTCCCACCTACCTCTCCTTTCCTCCTACCTACATCTCCCTTCCTCCCACCTACCTCTCCCTTTCTCCCACCTACCTCTTCCTCCCACCTACATCTCCCTCCCTCCTCCCACCTACCTCTCCCTCCCCCCACATACCTCTCCCTCCCCCCACCTACCTCTCCCTTCCTCCCACCTACCTCTCCCTTTCTCCCACCTACCTCTTCCTCCCACCTACATCTCCCTTCCCCCCACCTACCTCTCCCTCCCCCCACATACCTCTCCCTCCCCCACCTACCTCTCCCTTCCTCCCACCTACCTCTCCCTTTCTCCCACCTACCTCTTCCTCCCACCTACATCTCCCTTCCCCCCACCTACCTCTCCCTCCCCCCACCTACCTCTCCCTCCCCCCACATACCTCTCCCTCCCCCCACCTACCTCTCCCTTCCTCCTACCTACATCTCCCTTCCTCCCACCTACATCTTCCTCCCACCTACATCTCCCTTCCTCCCACCTACATCTCCCTTCCTCCCACCTACATCTCCCTTCCTCCCACCTACATCTCCCTTCCTCCCACCTACATCTCCCTTCCCCCCACCTACCTCTCCCTTTCTCCCACCTACCTCTCCCTTCCTCCTACCTACCTCTCCCTCCCCCCACCTACCTCTCCCTTCCTCCCACCTACATCTCCCTCCTCCCACCTACCTCTCCCTTCCTCCCACCTACATCTCCCTTCCTCCCACCTACATCTCCCTTCCTCCCACCTACATCTCCCTTCCCCCCACATACCTCTCCCTTTCTCCCACCTACCTCTCCCTTTCTCCCACCTACCTCTCCCTTTCTCCCACCTACCTCTCCCTCCCCCCTACATACCTCTTCCTCCCCACCTACCTCTCCCTTCCTCCCACCTACCTCTCCCTTCCTCCCACCTACATCTCCCTTCCCCCACATACCTCTCCCTTTCTCCCACCTACCTCTCCCTTTCTCCCACCTACCTCTCCCTTTCTCCCACCTACCTCTCCCCCCCCCCACATACCTCTTCCTCCCCCACCTACCTCTCCCTTCCTCCCACCTACCTCTCCCTTTCTCCCACCTACCTCTCCCTTTCTCCCACCTACCTCTTCCTCCCACCTACATCTCCCTTCCCCCCACCTACCTCTCCCTCCCCCCACATACCTCTCCCTCCCCCCACCTACCTCTCCCTTCCTCCCACCTACCTCTCCCTTTCTCCCACCTACCTCTTCCTCCCACCTACATCTCCCTTCCCCCCACCTACCTCTCCCTCCCCCCACCTACCTCTCCCTCCCCCCACATACCTCTCCCTCCCCCCACCTACCTCTCCCTTCCTCCCACCGACATCTCCCTTCCCCCCACCTACATCTCCCTCCCTCCTCCCACCTACCTCTCCTTTCCTCCTACCTACATCTCCCTTCCTCCCACCTACCTCTCCCTTTCTCCCACCTACCTCTTCCTCCCACCTACATCTCCCTTCCCCCCACCTACCTCTCCCTCCCCCCACATACCTCTCCCTCCCCCCACCTACCTCTCCCTTCCTCCCACCTACCTCTCCCTTTCTCCACCTACCTCTTCCTCCCACCTACATCTCCCTTCCCCCCACCTACCTCTCCCTCCCCCCACATACCTCTCCCTCCCCCCACCTACCTCTCCCTTCCTCCCACCTACCTCTCCCTTTCTCCCACCTACCTCTTCCTCCCACCTACATCTCCCTTCCCCCCACCTACCTCTCCCTCCCCCCACCTACCTCTCCCTCCCCCCACCTACCTCTCCCTCCCCCCACATACCTCTCCCTCCCCCCACCTACCTCTCCCTTCCTCCCACCGACATCTCCCTTCCCCCCACCTACATCTCCCTCCCTCCTCCCACCTACCTCTCCCTTCCTCCTACCTACATCTCCCTTCCTCCCACCTACATCTTCCTCCCACCTACATCTCCCTTCCTCCCACCTACATCTCCCTTCCTCCCACCTACATCTCCCTTCCTCCCACCTACATCTCCCTTCCTCCCACCTACATCTCCCTTCCCCCCACCTACCTCTCCCTTCCTCCCACCTACATCTCCCTTCCTCCCACCTACATCTCCCTTCCCCCCACATACCTCTCCCTTTCTCCCACCTACCTCTCCCTTTCTCCCACCTACCTCTCCCTTTCTCCCACCTACCTCTCCCCCCCCCACATACCTCTTCCTCCCCCACCTACCTCTCCCTTCCTCCCACCTACCTCTCCCTTTCTCCCACCTACCTCTCCCTTTCTCCCACCTGCCTCTTCCTCCCACCTACATCTCCCTTCCCCCCACCTACCTCTCCCTCCCCCCACATACCTCTCCCTCCCCCCACCTACCTCTCCCTTCCTCCCACCTACCTCTCCCTTTCTCCCACCTACATCTCCCTCCCTCCTCCCACCTACCTCTCCTTTCCTCCTACCTACATCTCCCTTCCTCCCACCTACCTCTCCTTTCTCCCACCTACCTCTTCCTCCCACCTACATCTCCCTCCCTCCTCCCACCTACCTCTCCCCTCCCCCCACATACCTCTCCCTCCCCCCACCTACCTCTCCCTTCCTCCCACCTACCTCTCCCTTTCTCCCACCTACCTCTTCCTCCACCTACATCTCCCTTCCCCCCACCTACCTCTCCCTCCCCCCACATACCTCTCCCTCCCCCCACCTACCTCTCCCTTCCTCCCACCTACCTCTCCCTTTCTCCCACCTACCTCTTCCTCCCACCTACATCTCCCTTCCCCCACCTACCTCTCCCTCCCCCCACCTACCTCTCCCTCCCCCCCACATACCTCTCCCTCCCCCCACCTACCTCTCCCTTCCTCCCACCGACATCTCCCTTCCCCCCACCTACATCTCCCTCCCTCCTCCCACCTACCTCTCCCTTCCTCCTACCTACATCTCCCTTCCTCCCACCTACATCTTCCTCCCACCTACATCTCCCTTCCTCCCACCTACATCTCCCTTCCTCCCACCTACATCTCCCTTCCTCCCACCTACATCTCCCTTCCTACCACCTACATCTCCCTTCCCCCCACCTACCTCTCCCTTTCTCCCACCTACCTCTCCCTTCCTCCTACCTACCTCTCCCTCCCCCCACCTACCTCTCCCTTCCTCCCACCTACATCTCCCTCCTCCCACCTACCTCTCCCTTCCTCCCACCTACATCTCCCTTCCTCCCACCTACATCTCCCTTCCTCCCACCTACATCTCCCTTCCCCCCACATACCTCTCCCTTTCTCCCACCTACCTCTCCCTTTCTCCCACCTACCTCTCCCTTTCTCCCACCTACCTCTCCCTCCCCCCTACATACCTCTTCCTCCCCCACCTACCTCTCCCTTCCTCCCACCTACCTCTCCCTTCCTCCCACCTACATCTCCCTTCCCCCCACATACCTCTCCCTTTCTCCCACCTACCTCTCCCTTTCTCCCACCTACCTCTCCCTTTCTCCCACCTACCTCTCCCCCCCCCCACATACCTCTTCCTCCCCCACCTACCTCTCCCTTCCTCCCACCTACCTCTCCCTTTCTCCCACCTACCTCTCCCTTTCTCCCACCTACCTCTTCCTCCCACCTACATCTCCCTTCCCCCCACCTACCTCTCCCTCCCCCCACATACCTCTCCCTCCCCCACCTACCTCTCCCTTCCTCCCACCTACCTCTCCCTTTCTCCCACCTACCTCTTCCTCCCACCTACATCTCCCTTCCCCCCACCTACCTCTCCCTCCCCCCACCTACCTCTCCCTCCCCCCACATACCTCTCCCTCCCCCCACCTACCTCTCCCTTCCTCCCACCGACATCTCCCTTCCCCCCACCTACATCTCCCTCCCTCCTCCCACCTACCTCTCCTTTCCTCCTACCTACATCTCCCTTCCTCCCACCTACCTCTCCCTTTCTCCCACCTACCTCTTCCTCCCACCTACATCTCCCTTCCCCCCACCTACCTCTCCCTCCCCCCACATACCTCTCCCTCCCCCCACCTACCTCTCCCTTCCTCCCACCTACCTCTCCCTTTCTCCCACCTACCTCTTCCTCCCACCTACATCTCCCTTCCCCCCACCTACCTCTCCCTCCCCCCACATACCTCTCCCTCCCCCCACCTACCTCTCCCTTCCTCCCACCTACCTCTCCCTTTCTCCCACCTACCTCTTCCTCCCACCTACATCTCCCTTCCCCCCACCTACCTCTCCCTCCCCCCACCTACCTCTCCCTCCCCCCACCTACCTCTCCCTCCCCCCACATACCTCTCCCTCCCCCACCTACCTCTCCCTTCCTCCCACCGACATCTCCCTTCCCCCCACCTACATCTCCCTCCCTCCTCCCACCTACCTCTCCCTTCCTCCTACCTACATCTCCCTTCCTCCCACCTACATCTTCCTCCCACCTACATCTCCCTTCCTCCCACCTACATCTCCCTTCCTCCCACCTACATCTCCCTTCCTCCCACCTACATCTCCCTTCCTCCCACCTACATCTCCCTTCCCCCCACCTACCTCTCCCTTTCTCCCACCTACCTCTCCCTTCCTCCTACCTACCTCTCCCTCCCCCCACCTACCTCTCCCTTCCTCCCACCTACATCTCCCTCATCCCACCTACCTCTCCCTTCCTCCCACCTACATCTCCCTTCCTCCCACCTACATCTCCCTTCCTCCCACCTACATCTCCCTTCCCCCACATACCTCTCCCTTTCTCCCACCTACCTCTCCCTTTCTCCCACCTACCTCTCCCTTTCTCCCACCTACCTCTCCCTCCCCCTACATACCTCTTCCTCCCCCACCTACCTCTCCCTTCCTCCCACCTACCTCTCCCTTTCTCCCACCTACCTCTCCCTTTCTCCCACCTACCTCTTCCTCCCACCTACATCTCCCTTCCCCCCACCTACCTCTCCCTCCCCCCACATACCTCTCCCTCCCCCCACCTACCTCTCCCTTCCTCCCACCCACCTCTCCCTTTCTCCCACCTACCTCTTCCTCCCACCTACATCTCCCTTCCCCCCACCTACCTCTCCCTCCCCCCACCTACCTCTCCCTCCCCCCACCTACCTCTCCCTCCCCCCACATACCTCTCCCTCCCCCCACCTACCTCTCCCTTCCTCCCACCGACATCTCCCTTCCCCCCACCTACATCTCCCTCCCTCCTCCCACCTACCTCTCCCTTCCTCCTACCTACATCTCCCTTCCTCCCACCTACATCTTCCTCCCACCTACATCTCCCTTCCTCCCACCTACATCTCCCTTCCTCCCACCTACATCTCCCTTCCTCCCACCTACATCTCCCTTCCTCCCACCTACATCTCCCTTCCCCCCACCTACCTCTCCCTTTCTCCCACCTACCTCTCCCTTCCTCCTACCTACATCTCCCTTCCTCCCACCTACATCTCCCTTTCTCCCACCTACATCTCCCTTCCTCCCACCTACATCTCCCTTCCTCCCACCTACATCTCCCTTCCTCCCACCTACATCTCCCTTCCCCCCACCTACCTCTCCCTTTCTCCCACCTACCTCTCGCTCCCCCCACCTACCTCTCCCTCCCCCCACCTACCTCTCCCTTCCTCCCACCTACCTCTCCCTTCCCCCACCTTCCTCTCCCTTCCTCCCACCTACCTCTCCGTCCCCATACCTGCCTCTCCCTTCCCATCCCTCCACCTCTCCCACCTACCTCTCTCCTCCCCCCCCACCTACCTCTCCCTTCCCCTAACCTCAGCCCGCCCCACCTACCTCTCCCTTCCCCCGACCTCACCTCACCTCACCCCACCCCACCTACATCTACCAACCCCAACCCCCATGAGTCTATTTACTCACCTGCTTGTTCGCCCGAAGCGACAGCATCCCCTCAACCCCCACACCCCCACCCTCCTCCACTTAGACACCCCCCATCCCTCCATCCCCCCGTCCCTCCTATCATCTTCCTCAGAGATATGATGAGCCAGGAGCAACACATTCCCTCTCTTCCTGCTCTCCTCCCTCTTCTCTCCCGGGGCTGTTTGATTTATCCTCTCACCTCTTCCTCTTCTCCTTCTTTCATATTCCAGCGTGCTTTTCTTCTTTTCTTCCGATCTCACTTCTCCTCAAGGTATCAGTGTGTGGTATCTCAGTCGCTGGAGTGAGTAGAGTCTCTTTAAAAAAATGGTATAGCTCATTAAGGGGGTATATGTGGATATGCCTAGTTTGTATTTTTAGTGGGTTTGTTTGTTCAGGCTGTGTTCTCTGTGTCTTATCCTCTCTGTTCCACTGTGGTGACCGGAAAAATAACTTTTTTCTCCTGTATAACAACAGCACCCATGTGTCATGGTGAACATTGTGCTATATTAAATTCCCCTTCTGCGCTGCACATGGCATGACGGCACATGGCATTGGCCCGAACCTACAAAAACCAACCTTGAAATAGGGCTTTCTATTATCTGAAGCAAAACCAAGTGGGATGTGGTGTTTTTCCACACATACTGTATGATCTGACATTGTCTGCCTCTGCTCTGTTGATCACCTCTCTTCTCGTGTGACCCCTGACCCCTGACCACTGAGCCAGGTCTCTCATCTTTCTCTCTGAAACAGAACACTGGCCACTTAAGCTGGCCTGCATTTCTGTGCCATGTTGTCATTCATGTATCCAGGGAATGTGTTAGGCCATCTCTCAACCGGACAAAAAGACTAGGCTATCAGCAGGTTAAAGGGAGCTCTCACTGTGCTTGCTGTGCTAGCTGCGCACAGACAGTAGACTACACCAAACTTTGGTGATTTTAGGCTAAACTAGGTCAAAAAGGACGTGTGAGACCTGTAAAGGCTTCCTCATACATAGGTTCCGTTTGCTTCTAGCAAAACTCGGCTAGGAGAAGCGAATGTCTGTGCTTGCATACTCCCATAAAATATTTTCACTTGAAAAACAAGGGAAAAGTGGCAATATTACTGTTTGCCCCTCTTGAAACGCCATAGCAACATAGTCAGTATACACTTCCTCTAAATAGTCAGAGTTAATCTTAGATAAATCAAGAAATCTATAATACATTTTGAAGTTTTTGACGAGGTCTTTGAAGCAACAATTTTACATCTAACTAAGATGTCTTGGTGCAGTATTTCTCAAGGAAAAAAAATGTGCATGAAAACTAGTCGTCTCTCATGGAACGACAACAAACACTTAACCCTTGTGAGGTGTTCATGTTTTCGTTATTCACCACATTTTCGCGTGTCTGATGGACCCACAATATTACTGGGTTTTTAAAACAATACAGCCATAACAATTGATGTAAAAATACTTAATACTTAGATGTTGACTTATATCAATTACAAGTTATATAGACAGCATACATGGTTAGTATTTGCCATTTACCTCTACTAGATCACATTTATCAATAAAAGCGCTATTGTAACCTTCTGGGTGTCGGGAGTGTGAAGTCGGGCACAGGAAAACAGAGAGTTCAATATAGTGCTCTTTTAATGCACACACGGTGAGCAACGACCACCCCACGAAACACTGGGTGCTCAAGACAAATGCCCCAGACACGGGGAAGAAAACAGTCCAGCAAACTCCACGAACATAAACCAACACGTTGGTCTACACCAAACACAAAGGTTACAATAATTAATCCCGCACAAAGAAACTGGCGGGCCGGCTGACTAATAAAGCCCAACTAATTACAACAAACTCAAAACAGGTGTAACCAATAAACACATAAGGAGGGGGAGGAAAGAATCAGTGGCAGCTAGTAGACCGGCGACGACCGCCGAGCGCCACCCGAATGGGAAGGGGAGCCACCTTCGGTCGAAGTCGAGACAGCTATTCATTTTTAAAAATAAATTATAATCAAGACATGGGTGGAATAAATCATATTTATCTTGAAAAAAATAAAAAATAAAACAAGGTTTTCATCACTATTCATGTTTATTGCTTTGAACAAATTTGAAGGACAAATCTTACATACAGTATTTTATGGAAATGATAAATGAGCTCCACTGAACACAAATTTAAACAAGGCCGGTCTACACACTACACGATGGACTTAGTTTTACTGTGTTTGTGTTGCAAATGTATTTCTTGCACTTGATGCATGTGTACCGTGTCTTCTTGGGTCCACAGCGCTTCTTCTTGTTGCTACCGGCTGCAATCTAGAATGATGAAAACAGGAATTTTACTAACATCTCACTCACTCACTCACATATGTAGTTACAGTAGGCCAAGGTAGGAGTCAGACACACATCTGCATCAACATCACTCACACTTACTTCCGGTATTGGAGTTGTTGGTTCTGTTGGTCAAGTGGATGGGGCACCAACGTCCTCCTGAATCCTCCTCACAATGGCTGCAGAAGCTGGGGTCCTTGGGATATGTTGCTTGCTCTGGATTTGAGGTCTTACCAATGCCTTGCCCAGCTCCTTGAGAAAGAGCTGTCTCCTCTGGAGCTTCCCTCTGTTCCAATCTGTGTTCAACGTCATCCAGATGACAAACGCATTGTACGCCGAGATGTCCAAGATGTTGAAGGTTCTTTTGCAGCTGTAGCCAGTCACCAGCTTGTCTAAATTGTCCACCCTTCAGTTTGTGGCATTGTAATCCATTAAGATTTCTGTTTTTTGATGTTCCTGGGCACAGATTCCCCCATCCTTACATCCCTATGCAGAGTACTCATGAGTACCACATTTTTTGCCGGGAACACAAGCAGAGGAATTTATAGGCCTGTTCCGTGTATTCAACAGCTGAGGTGGGAGCTCTGCCTTGTTTTGCGTACTGTTCCAACTGTCGTCAGATTCCTCTTGAGGAGCTCTTGCGCTTGTGCAAAGTAAAAAATGTTTCCGCACCTACTTGTCCAACACTGACCTGATTGCAGCAAGCTTGTCTCAATGCCGCCGAGCTGGTCAGGCGTCTTGGTTATCGAAGCGGATAACCCTGGAAATATTGTGGACGTTTTCCAGAGACATTGTTGCACAGAAAAGTTATCTGCCAGTTTCTGCATCCCACATGGATTCTGTGGATTCCCCATTGGATCTGAAATCACCAGCAAGGATGAGAACCTCAAAGTATGCATGTAAATCAGTTTGGTCCTTCTCCTTCCATCTCTCTCTAAAAACACACCTTCTCTCCAAATTAATGCAGCCCAGAATGATTTTCTGGATGGTGTCTGGGATGAACAGTTCAAAAGAAGACATTATGTCCTGCATATGAGTAACAGCCATCCAAGTCGGCCCTGGTTGCATCCTTATCAGATTGGCAGCCATGTGGATTGGCTCATTCCCTGGGCAAGAAGACCATTCAATTTCACAATTTTTTGACATCCATATTTCTCCTCCTGCAGGCTGCTGATGAGCTGCTTGCTGAACGGCTGGTCCTGGGGCAGGCTGCTGACCGGCTGGTCCTGGGGCAGGCTGCTGATGGGCTGGTCCTGGGGCTGTCTGCTGATGGGCTGGTACTGGGGCTGGCTGAGGGTCAATCTCATCCTTTTCTTACAACTCACTGTCAGACTCTGAATTGACAGAGACATGATCCTCATATTTTGAAAATTCGTTCTCTTCCATAGTGGAAGACGCTCCTTCCACGCTAAAGCACAGTGTGCGCTCAATGAAAATATGTTCTTGTGTTCTTCACAGAAAATTTGCCAAGGCCAATGAGTCTCAGGTTGAAAAAATCATCTATTGTATCATTTTTATTTGAGTAAACATTGAAAATGGGTCCCACAACTCCGAACACCACACAAGGGTTAATTGAAGAATCCTGTCCATAGTTTCCACTCCTACTAGGAGTGATACTGTTGACCAATTACAGATGAAGAGGCATAGACTTCGGCTACCGAACTTCGACTTGCCTCAAGAAAAAATGTTGTGTGTGCGAACAGCCCCACAAGAAAACCTTCCAAACACCAAAACAAACAAAAACATCCAAAATGTTCATTATAATACACGTGAACTTTTTGGACTGGGAAGCATGTGACAGGCTTAAGAGAGAGAGAGTGTAGAGAGTGTCACTAGGTCCTCATTTGACTTGTGTTGAGGAAAGTGCATGCGTGCAGTGACCATGTGTCAAATTGCAAAGGAGCATGGATGATAGTGTGTTTGTGTGTGTTAGTATGTCTGTGTGTGTGTGTGTGTGTGTGTGTGTATGTGTGTGTGTGTGTGTGTGTGTAGCCAGTTGCTGTCACCTTATCACATGACAACAGATCCCATGACAGACACTCACCCAAACAGGCCACGCAGCACTGGGGCCTGGGCAACTGGCAAGCAGCTCCATGCAGTCCTGAGGTTTGTCCCCATGCAGTCATTGGCGAAGCAAAGACCATGAATATTTGACTGGTGACCCAGTTCCATTCGTAGAGATGTCCTGTACCACAGTAGACGTGGTGTCAGATATTCCAGGTGGCCCTGTGAGTCACTGTGCAGTAGAAACTGTGCCATTTCAACAGACTTCAATATGGATATATTATTTACTATGTACTGTATGTGCATGAAAGACTTATGGAAATTGATTACTCCAAAGCTATTTACATATGAAATGGGAAGGTAGCCTTTTCATTATTTACTATGTTACACTAACCTTCAGGCCTTTCCTAAGCTCATACTGTAAGGCTGCAGTGTGTAACAAAATCACACACACACACACACACAGAGACAATCACAGACATCTCATGTACCCCATGGTTCATCATGTGTGTAGAGACTCTTCCTAGAGGAAGGCTCCTGTTGCTGCAAATCGATACAGGGCAGTTTTCTGAGGAGCTGTGTGATTCTCTCCTCTGTTTTTCTCTTTTAATATGTTGTTCTTTTTTTCACTCTGTTGGTTCAATACATCTTATCGCCTTGATGTTTCTCATTACAACAGCAGTGTTTGAGTGTTGGCTTGACATTAGCTGTTGTGTCTGTCCAGTCTTTGCCCAGCACATTGTCGAACCCATCTGTGTGATTTCAGATATGATTGCAAGCATACGCACATGCACACGCACACGCACACGCTCACGCTCACGCACACACACACACACTACTGCCATTACCCTCATTTAGGTTACAGTCTGGCCTGCCACAGGTGGTCTTCCTGTTTGTGGGCCACATCCAACATACTGTGACAAACAGGATAGAGGGATAAAAAGGATGGGGAAGGTTCATGAGGAGCAGAGGAGTGGAAGAGTGGAGAGGGGCAGCCATAGATACTTGGTAGAGGGAGAGGGGGACAAAGTACTACCACAACAGTAGGCGCCAGGATCGCCAGCGTAGCTGTCAACGTCTCATGGCTGATGAGCTAGCGCCACCCGCCTCTGTTTGTGTTTTCCCCTTCACTTCCTCGTCATGGCAACTCACTACGTTTCCTTCCTTCTCCCTCTCCGTTTTGGGGTAAAGTGATTTTCAAGGTGGAGTTTGGGCATAGTGTGGAGGCCTGTGGACTGGCAGTGTATTGGTGAGTGGTTAAGTCACTGAATCCTCTGTAACCCCAGGGGCCTTATAGGCCCAGCTTGGCAGACGTCCAAATCTCCTCATCGGGTAAGACTGCCGTGTCGCCACGCCGGTGTTCCCACTCACAGACTGGGGTTGCCAGGCCCCTGTAAATACTGTCAGAAGCATTTAGGAACTACATTCAGGCCTGATTCATTTGTACTGGCCCATTTCTTTCGTTCAGGGTTGGGAAGTTTAAATGTATCTGTCACACTCCACGAGAACCCAAAATATAAGCTTGTTTTTCTCCAGTGTTTGTAAACATTGTAACATTGTAAAACAAACACCTTATAGCCTCATAACATGGTTAAAACAATCATTTGGATATCTTGGACGGTCAGTCCTTGCATCCATATCTCTGTCTATTAATCTGACAGTGGTTATATTTCTCCAGGCCCATCCCTCAGCTTTTTACCAAAATAGAGGCCGGGCGACCATTTTGGTATTGTTTCATCTTTGGATGAGCCCTTAAAAACCTGCATATTATCAAGATGTCAAAGTGTCACCAACAAAAATATTAACAATAGGCCTGTAGCAAATGTAGCATATGGCGTTTATTTTTCACATGTAAATAGCACTTTTCAGTAGTGCTCAAAGCATGTCATTCCATGAGAGCAGCATTTATTATATAACTCTAATCAATGAGCCCAATCAGTCCTCCATGACAACAAAATCGCAAACAACAGAGTAGGGCTGGCTAATAAGTCCTTAGTTTTGGAGTCATGCTCAGGTAAAACAATTTGGCTAATCTATACTTCCATATTTCCAAGTCCTATTCTTGAAGATCAAGGGGTATAAACATTTATTTAATGTTTAATGACTGGAATTCTGCTATACTTTGGTTTACAATGTAAAGATATAATTTAATCGTATTATTATATGTAAACTTTTTTTACATTTTTTACTTTTTCAGGACTCTGTCTTTCAAAGATAATTCCTAAAAATCCAATAGCTTCACAGATCTTCATTGTAAAGGGTTTAAACACTGCATCCCATGATTGTTCAATGAACCACAAACAATTAATGAACATGCACCTGTGGAATGGTCGTTAAGACACTAACAGCTTACAGATGGTAGGCAATTAAGGTTACAGTTAAGAAACCGTAGGACACTAAAGAGGCCTTTCTACTGACTCTGAAAAACACCAAAAGAAAGATGCCCAGGGTCCCTGCTCATATGCATGAATGTGCCTTAGGCATGCTGCAAGGAGGCATGAGGACTGCAGATGTGGACAGGGCAATAAATTGCAATGTCCGTACTGTGAGATGCTTAAGACAGTGCTACAGGGAAACAGGACGGAGAGCTGATCGTCCTCGCAGTGGCAGACCACGTGCAACAACACCTGCACAGGATTGGTACATCCGAACTTCACACCTGCGGGACAGGTACAGGATGGCAACAACAACTGCCCGAGTTACACCAGGAACGCACAATCCCTCCATCAGTGCTCAGACTGTCCGCAATAGGCTGAGAGATTGAGGGCTTGTAGGCCTGTTGTAATGCAGGTCCTCACCAGACATCACCGGCAACAACATCGCCTATGGGCACAAACCCACCGTTGCTGGACCAGACAGGACTGGCAAAAAGTGTTCTTCACTGACGAGTCAAGGTTCTGTGACTCGAGGGTGAGGGCTAGGGCCATTCCCCCCAGAAATGTCCTGGAACTTGCAGGTGCCTTGGTGGAAGAGTGGGGTAACATCTCACAGCAAGAACTGGCAAATCTGGTGCAGTCCATGAGGAGGAGATGCACTGCAATACTTAATGCAGCTGGTGGCCACACCAGATACTGACTGTTACTTTTGATTTTGACCCCCCCTTTGTTCAGGGACACATTATTCCATTTCTGTTAGTCTCATGTCTGTGGAACTTGTTCAGTTTATGTCTCAGTTGTTGAATCTTATTATGTTCATACAAATGTTTACACATGTTAAGGTTGCTGAAAATAAACGCAGTTAACAGTGAGAGGACGTTTCTTTTTTTGCTGAGTTTAGTAGAAAGCGATGGGTTAGAAGAAGCCAACATAACCAGCCCATGAAGTTAAATTAAACATCCATATATGGCCAGCTATGTAAAACTTCAACATTGATTTATCCTGCAAAAGATGTTGGTCAATTGTTAACATACATTTTTGTCTTCTTCAAGTGCCTCTTAAGGGGAAAGTCATCTAAAAGTTACGGAATGTAATCAGATTACGTTACTGAGTTTGGGTAATCCAAAAGTTACGTTACTGATTACAATTTTGGACAGGGAACTAGTAACTGTAACAGATTACATTTAGAAAGTAACCTGCCCGACCCTGCTCGCATTACATGAGAATTGGAAATCACATTTGAATTGGAAATTTTTGAATTGGAAATAAACATGAAATAAACATGACCTTACTTGACTTGATTTGCCACCATTGAACAAATTGCGTGAGGGAGGAATTGTGTGTGTCTGTGCATGTGTGTGTGTGTGTGTGTGTGTGTATGTGTGTGTGTGTGTGTGTGTGTGTGTGTGTGTGTCTGTGCGTGTGTGTGTGTGTGTGTGTGTGTGTGTGTGTGTGTGTGTGTGTGTGTGTGTGTGTGTGTGTGTGTGTGTGTGTGTGTGTGTGTGTGTGCGTGCGTGCGTGTGTGTGTGTGTGTGTGTGTGTGTGTGTGTGTGTGTGTGTGTGTGTGTGTGTGTGTGTGTGCGTGTGTGTGTGTGTGTGTGTGTTTGTGTGTGTGTGTGTGTGTGTGTGTGTGTGTGTGTGTGTGTGTGTGTGTGTGTGTGTGTGTGTGTGTGTGTGTGTGTGTGTGTGTGTGTGTGTGTGTGTGTTGTGCAGTTGTGTACAGTATGTGGTTGATTACATCTGTTATGCTATTTATATGTGTTTACATTCTCCCTTTACCTCTGTAACTGTTGATGTATTGTATTGGGACAGCAATACGTGCAATTCATTATATGTGTAAAAATATTGACCTCAGTTTTGAAACGTGACTGTATATCCAGACTTTTGTCTGATGCATGCACAGTGTGTTGTCCTGTTTATGTTCAACTGCCTGGGGACTACGGACGTAATTGAGCTGTTATCTAAATCTGGTGCAATGCATCACTTCTCACCTTTGAGATTTATGTTTTTGTTGTACATTGTCCCAAATAAACGTAATGAATAAAGAATAAATAAATCAAGTGTTGTGTGTAACTGTGTGGTGTCTGTGTAATAGGTGTGTGTGTGTGCATGCGTGAGTGCATGTGTGTGTGTACCTATGGATGGGTGTGGATTACTGAGCAGAAGATCACCTTGACTGTGGCCAGTCAGAGAGAGAGCCGTGGGCTGTGGAGCTGAGGATGCGGGCTTGGCTGGTTCCCAGAAGACTGTTCTGTTCGACACAGCCGTCTACAACCCCTCCCACCCCCCCCACCCCCCCCAGGCTTGGGGGTCCCCTGAGGAGGGAGGGGTGGGCTGACTGATTAGGTCCCAGGTAAAGCACTGCCCGGGGAGCCTATTAGAAAGCCAAAGTCAATGACGACACAGACTGAGACACACACTCTCCACCTCCCCCTCCTACCTCTCCCCTACTCCTCCTCTCCTCCTCCCCTCCTATTGCTCCCCTCTTCCTCCTCTCCTCCTCCTCCCCTCCTACTTCTCCCTAGCCCTACCTCTCCCCTCCTACTTCTCCCCACCCCTACCTCTCCCTTCCTACCTCTCCCCTCCTCCTCCCCTCATACCTCTCCACTCTCCTCCTCCTCCCCTCCTTCTTACCCTCTCCTCCTCCTCCTGCCCTACCTCTCCCTTCCTCCTCCTCCTCTCCTCCTACCTCTCCCCCACACTCTCCCCTCCTCCTCCCCCTCCTCCTCCTCTCCTCCCCTTCATCACCCTCTTTCTCCTTCCTCTCCTCTCTGTTGGTCCAGTCATACAGCTGCTGACCCAGGCTGCTTTCACCTCCTCTGTATTATAATGATATTATTTATCCTTATACCAGATAGTATGGGCCAGTTGGTATCTCTAAAATGTGAAGATCTTAATACAAGTGGAAATGCTGTGTCTTATCCTCAGCAGCTCTTTTCTTCTTATCCCTTCACCACTAATAATCCTAATCACTTACCTTCTCTTCTTATCCCTTCACCACAAATAATCCTAATCAGTTACCTTCTCTTCTTATCCCTTCACCACAAATAATCCTAATCAGTTTCCTTCTCTTCTTATCCCTTCAACACTAATAATCCCAATCAGTTACCTTCTCTTCTTATCCCTTCACCACTAATAATCCTAATCAGTTTCCTTCTCTTCTTATCCCTTCACCACTAATAATCCTAATCAATAACCTTCTCTTCATATCCCTTCACCACTAATAATCCTAATCAGTTACCTTCTCTTCTTATCCCTTCACCACTAATAATCCCAAACAGTTACCTTCTCTTCTTATCCCTTCACCACTAATAATCCTAATCAGTTACCTTCTCTTTTTATCCCTTCACCACTAATAATCCTAATCAGTTACCTTCTCTTCTTATCCCTTCACCACTAATAATCCTAATCAATAACCTTCTCTTCTTATCCCTTCACCACTAATAATCCCAATCAGTTTCCTTCTCTTCTTATCCCTTCACCACTAATAATCCCAATCAGTTACCTTCTCTTCTTATCCCTTCACCACTAATAATCCCAAGCACTTATCTTCTCTTCTTATCCCTTCACCACTAATAATCCTAATCAACAATATTCTCTTCTTATCCCTTCACCACTAATAATCCTAATCAGTTTCCTTCTCTTTTTATGCCTTCACCACTAATAATCCTAATCAATAACCTTCTCTTCTTATCCCTTCACCACTAATAATCCTGATCAGTTGCCTTCTCTTCTTATCCCTTCACCACTAATAATCCTACTCAGTTTCCTTCTCTTCTTATCCCTTCACCACTAATAATCCCAATCAGTTTCATTCTCTTCTTATCCCTTCACCACTAATAATCCCAATCAGTTACCTTCTCTTCTTATCCCTTCACCACTAATAATCCTAATCAGTTTCCTTCTCTTTGTATCCCTTCACCACTAATAATCCTAATCAATAACCTTCTCTTCATATCCCTTCACCACCAATAATCCTAATCAGTTACCTTCTCTTCTTATCCCTTCACCACTAATAATCCTAATCAGTTTCCTTCTCTTCTTATGCCTTCACCACTAATAATCCTAATCAATAACCGTATCTTCATATCCCTTCATCACTAATAATCCTAATCAGTTTCCTTCTCTTCTTATCCCTTCACCACAAATAATCCTAATCATTTTCCTTCTCTTTGTATCCCTTCACCACTAATAATCCTAATCAATAACCTTCTCTTCATATCCCTTCACCACTAATAATCCTAAGCAGTTACCTTCTCTTCTTATCCCTTCACCACTAATAATCCTAATCAGTTTCCTTCTCTTCTTATGCCTTCACCAATAATAATCCTAATCAATAACCGTATCTTCATATCCCTTCACCACTAATAATACTAATCAATAACCTTCTCTTCTTATCCCTTCACCACTAATAATCCCAATCAGTTTCCTTCTCTTCTTATCCCTTCACCACTAATAATCCCAATCAGTTACCTTCTCTTCTTATCCCTTCACCACTAATAATCCTAATCAGTTTCCTTCTCTTCTTATGCCTTCACCACTAATAATCCTAATCAATAACCATCTCTTCATATCCCTTCACCACTAATAATCCTAATCACTTACCTTCTCTTCTTATCCCTTCACCACTAATAATCCTAATCAGTTGCCTTCTCTTCTTATCCCTTCACAACTAATAATTCTAATCAGTTTCCTTCTCTTCCTATCCCTTCACCACGAATAATCCCAATCAGTTACTTTCTCTTCTTATCCCTTGACCACTAATAATCCCAATCAGTTACCTTCTCTTCGTATCCCTTCACCACTAATAATCCTAATCAGTTACCTTCTCTTCATATCCCTTCACCACTAATAATCCTAATCACTTACCTACTCTTCTTATCCCTTCACCACTAATAATCCTAATCAATAACCTTCTCTTCTTATCCCTTCACCACTAATAATCCCAATCAGTTTCCTTCTCTTCTTATCCCTTCACCACTAATAATCCCAATCAGTTACCTTCTCTTCTTATCCCTTCACCACTAATAATCCTAATCAGTTTCCTTCTATTCTTATGCCTTCACCACTAATAATCCTAATCAATAACCTTCTCTTCATATCCCTTCACCACTAATAATCCTAATCAGTTACCTTCTCTTCTTATCCCTTCACCACTAATAATCCTAATCAGTTTCCTTCTCTTCTTATGCCTTCACCACTAATAATCCTAATCAATAACCGTATCTTCATATCCCTTCACCACTAATAATCCTAATCAATAACCTTCTCTTCTTATCCCTTCACCACTAATAATCCCAATCAGTTTCCTTCTCTTCTTATCCCTTCACCACTAATAATCTCAATCAGTTACCTTCTCTTCTTATCCCTTCACCACTAATAATCCCAAGCACTTATCTTCTCTTCTTATCCCTTCACCACTAATAATCCTAATCAACAATATTCTCTTCTTATCCCTTCACCACTAATAATCCTAATCAGTTTCCTTCTCTTTTTATGCCTTCACCACTAATAATCCTAATCAATAACCTTCTCTTCTTATCCCTTCACCACTAATAATCCTGATCAGTTGCCTTCTCTTCTTATCCCTTCACCACTAATAATCCTACTCAGTTTCCTTCTCTTCTTATCCCTTCACCACTAATAATCCCAATCAGTTTCATTCTCTTCTTATCCCTTCACCACTAATAATCCCAATCAGTTACCTTCTCTTCTTATCCCTTCACCACTAATAATCCTAATCAGTTTCCTTCTCTTTGTATCCCTTCACCACTAATAATCCTAATCAATAACCTTCTCTTCATATCCCTTCACCACCAATAATCCTAATCAGTTACCTTCTCTTCTTATCCCTTCACCACTAATAATCCTAATCAGTTTCCTTCTCTTCTTATGCCTTCACCACTAATAATCCTAATCAATAACCGTATCTTCATATCCCTTCATCACTAATAATCCTAATCAGTTTCCTTCTCTTCTTATCCCTTCACCACAAATAATCCTAATCATTTTCCTTCTCTTTGTATCCCTTCACCACTAATAATCCTAATCAATAACCTTCTCTTCATATCCCTTCACCACTAATAATCCTAAGCAGTTACCTTCTCTTCTTATCCCTTCACCACTAATAATCCTAATCAGTTTCCTTCTCTTCTTATGCCTTCACCAATAATAATCCTAATCAATAACCGTATCTTCATATCCCTTCACCACTAATAATACTAATCAATAACCTTCTCTTCTTATCCCTTCACCACTAATAATCCCAATCAGTTTCCTTCTCTTCTTATCCCTTCACCACTAATAATCCCAATCAGTTACCTTCTCTTCTTATCCCTTCACCACTAATAATCCTAATCAGTTTCCTTCTCTTCTTATGCCTTCACCACTAATAATCCTAATCAATAACCATCTCTTCATATCCCTTCACCACTAATAATCCTAATCACTTACCTTCTCTTCTTATCCCTTCACCACTAATAATCCTAATCAGTTGCCTTCTCTTCTTATCCCTTCACAACTAATAATTCTAATCAGTTTCCTTCTCTTCCTATCCCTTCACCACGAATAATCCCAATCAGTTACTTTCTCTTCTTATCCCTTGACCACTAATAATCCCAATCAGTTACCTTCTCTTCGTATCCCTTCACCACTAATAATCCTAATCAGTTACCTTCTCTTCATATCCCTTCACCACTAATAATCCTAATCACTTACCTACTCTTCTTATCCCTTCACCACTAATAATCCTAATCAATAACCTTCTCTTCTTATCCCTTCACCACTAATAATCCCAATCAGTTTCCTTCTCTTCTTATCCCTTCACCACTAATAATCCCAATCAGTTACCTTCTCTTCTTATCCCTTCACCACTAATAATCCTAATCAGTTTCCTTCTATTCTTATGCCTTCACCACTAATAATCCTAATCAATAACCTTCTCTTCATATCCCTTCACCACTAATAATCCTAATCAGTTACCTTCTCTTCTTATCCCTTCACCACTAATAATCCTAATCAGTTTCCTTCTCTTCTTATGCCTTCACCACTAATAATCCTAATCAATAACCGTATCTTCATATCCCTTCACCACTAATAATCCTAATCAATAACCTTCTCTTCTTATCCCTTCACCACTAATAATCCCAATCAGTTTCCTTCTCTTCTTATCCCTTCACCACTAATAATCTCAATCAGTTACCTTCTCTTCTTATCCCTTCACCACTAATAATCCTAATCAGTTTCCTTCTCTTCTTATGCCTTCACCACTAATAATCCTAATCAATAACCTTCTCTTCATATCCCTTCACCACTAATAATCCTAATCAGTTACCTTCTCTTCTTATCCCTTCACCACTAATAATCCCAATCAGTTACCTTCTCTTCTTATCCCTTCACCACTAATAATCCTAATCAGTTACCTTCTCTTCTTATCCCTTCACCACTAATAATCCTAATCAGTTACCTTCTCTTCTTATCCCTTCACCACTAATAATCCTAATCAATAACCTTCTCTTCTTATCCCTTCACCACTAATAATCCTGATCAGTTGCCTTCTCTTCTTATCCCTTCACCACTAATAATCCTAATCAGTTTCCTTCTCTTCTTATCCCTTCACCACTAATAATCCCAATCAGTTTCCTTCTCTTCTTATCCCTTCACCACTAATAATCCCAATCAGTTACCTTCTCTTCTTATCCCTTCACCACTAATAATCCCAAGCACTTATCTTCTCTTCTTATCCCTTCACCACTAATAATCCTAATCAACAATATTCTCTTCTTATCCCTTCACCACTAATAATCCTAATCAGTTTCCTTCTCTTTTTATGCCTTCACCACTAATAATCCTACTCAATAACCTTCTCTTCTTATCCCTTCACCACTAATAATCCTGATCAGTTGCCTTCTCTTCTTATCCCTTCACCACTAATAATACCAATCAGTTTCCTTCTCTTCTTATCCCTTCACCACTAATAATCCCAATCAGTTACCTTCTCTTCTTATCCCTTCAACACTAATAATCCCAATCACTTATCTTCTCTTCTTATCCCTTCACCACTAATAATCCTAATCAACAATATTCTGTTCTTATCCCTTCACCACTAATAATCCTAATCAGTTTCCTTCTCTTTTTATGCCTTCACCACTAATAATCCTAATCAATAACCTTCTCTTCATATCCCTTCACCACTAATAATCCTAATCAGTTTCCTTCTCTTCTTATCCCTTCACCACTAATAATCCCAATCAGTTACCTTCTCTTCTTATCCCTTCAACACTAATAATCCCAATCACTTATCTTCTCTTCTTATCCCTTCACCACTAATAATCCTAATCAACAATATTCTGTTCTTATCCCTTCACCACTAATAATCCTAATCAGTTTCCTTCTCTTTTTATGCCTTCACCACTAATAATCCTAATCAATAACCTTCTCTTCATATCCCTTCACCACTAATAATCCTAATCAGTTTCCTTCTCTTCTTATCCCTTCACCACTAATAATCCTAATCAGTTTCCTTCTCTTCTTATCCCTTCACCACTAATAATCCTAATCAGTTTCCTTCTCTTTGTATCCCTTCACCACTAATAATCCTAATCACTTACCTTCTCTTCTTATCCCTTCACCACTAATAATCCTAATCAGTTGCCTTCTCTTCTTATCCCTTCACAACTAATAATTCTAATCAGTTTCCTTCTCTTCCTATCCCTTCACCACGAATAATCCCAATCAGTTACTTTCTCTTCTTATCCCTTCACCACTAATAATCCCAATCAGTTACATTCTCTTCGTATCCCTTCACCACTAATAATCCTAATCAGTTACCTTCTCTTCTTATCCCTTCACCACTAATAATCCTAATCAGTTACCTACTCTTCTTATCCCTTCACCACTAATAATCCTAATCAATAACCTTCTCTTCTTATCCTTTCACCACTAATAATCCCAATCAGTTTCCTTCTCTTCTTATCCCTTCACCACTAATAATCCCAATCAGTTACCTTCTCTTCTTATCACTTCACCACTAATAATCCTAATCAGTTTCCTTCTCTTCTTATGCCTTCACCACTAATAATCCTAATCAATAACCTTCTCTTCATATCCCTTCACCACTAATAATCCTAATCAGTTACCTTCTCTTCTTATCCCTTCACCACTAATAATCCTAATCAGTTTCCATCTCTTCTTATGCCTTCACCACTAATAATCCTAATCAATAACCGTATCTTCATATCCCTTCACCACTAATAATCCTAATCAATAACCTTCTCTTCTAATCCCTTCACCACTAATAATCCCAATCAGTTTCCTTCTCTTCTTATCCCTTCACCACTAATAATCCCAATCAGTTACCTTCTCTTCTTATCCCTTCACCACTAATAATCCTAATCAGTTTCCTTCTCTTCTTATGCCTTCACCACTAATAATCCTAATCAATAACCTTCTCTTCATATCCCTTCACCACTAATAATCCTAATCAGTTACCTTCTCTTCTTATCCCTTCACCACTAATAATCCTAATCAGTTTCCTTCTCTTCTTATGCCTTCACCACTAATAATCCTAATCAATAACCTTCTCTTCATATCCCTTCACCACTAATAATCCTAATCAGTTACCTTCTCTTCTTAT
Source organism: Oncorhynchus kisutch (assembly GCF_002021735.2). Taxonomy (NCBI): domain Eukaryota; kingdom Metazoa; phylum Chordata; class Actinopteri; order Salmoniformes; family Salmonidae; genus Oncorhynchus; species Oncorhynchus kisutch. Next base: position 16,381,187 of record NC_034176.2, on the reverse strand, counting down.
CCCTTCACCACTAATAATCCCAATCAGTTACCTTCTCTTCTTATCCCTTCACCATTAATAATCCTAATCAGTTACCTTCTCTTCTTATCCCTTCACCACTAATAATCCTAATCAGTTACCTTCTCTTCTTATCCCTTCACCACTAATAATCCTAATCAGTTACCTTCTCTTCTTATCCCTTCACCACTAATAATCCTAATCAATTAGCATCTCTTCTCACCTCTTCTCTCATATCCTCCTCCTCTCTTATTCATTTAATTTGCTTTCCCCACTTCTACACCAACCTCCACTCGCCCTTTTCTTTCCTCTAAAACAATAGTTTCTTGGAGCCGGGAACCTACATTTTGAAACCCCAGTGCAAATCAGGAAACCACTGGACAATGGCACCAGCCCCCTTGAAATCTACAAGTATTAAAAAGGGAGCTCTTTGCTGCTATTCTGAGACCCCCTGCCATTTTATAGTCAGTCAGCCCATTGTTCTGTACTTTGTAGCAGAGAAACACAGACCGGAACCCTCTGAGCTATTTTCAGGCCATTTCTGAAAACCCGTTATTGTGAACATATAATTACAAACTCTCTATGCTGTACTTAATTCCCAAACAATATGGTGTATTGAGGACGCTCTGTTAGACAACAGGGCTTTAAATGTACTGTGGACAAGCCGAGCTACTGCTACCGCCCTGGTAAACCCTGGCTGGAGCCTCTCCTCTTCTGTTCTCTCTTTACAGCTCTCTCATTACCCAAACGCCACTCTAGTGGCCATGTGACGATGACAATGATGACTATAATAATGAGGATGATAATAATGAGGATGATAATAATGAGGATGCTATTAATGTGGATGATATGGATGACAACACCTCTCCCTTCAATGTCAGATCTAGATGCATAGCAGACAGAGAGGGAGACAGAAATAGAGATGAACAAAGAATGTCATTTTGAGCATAAAAATGTCCCCAAAGAATTGCTTACATTTTTTTCTTATTATTTTGTAATTTTACCTTTTTAAATAATTAACCAATTAACCTACTTCAGATATTGTCTTAGGAAAGGATATATTTCATAAAAGGTCTGTATGGGGAGGGTTTACAGACAAGTGTCAGAACAGGTACTCTTTGTAAGTAACTGCCTGATGTTAGTGGCACTATTGGAGGCTCATCCCTCTCCCTTTCTCCCTCTCTTGTCTCCCTCTCTCCCTCTTGTCTTCCTCTCTCCTCTCTCCTTCCCTCCAGCTGGGAAGACTTCAGGGGAATTGAACCAGCCTCTCTCAGCCCAGGGAGGAAATGACAAATAAGTACTTCCAGCCTCCTAGAAGAGCCACGCTTCAGAGGCTTCAGGACAGGAAATAGGAGGGACATCTTAGACTGTCGCACAAAGGATGGTGTGTTTCTGGGGCACTCTGCAAGAGGCAGGCTGTAACAGACAACAAGGTAGAAGGAGGTAGAGGACCTTTTTTCATTTCTTTCTTTTCCTCTGTCTCTTTTGAAACAAGTTGATGAAGTTCCTGAATCAATAAGTTCCCCAGTAACCAGGCAACAGCCCTAGTAATTTATTTCTCTCACTCCATTTTCCCTTCTCTCTCAGTCTCTTTCTCTCTGTATTTCTCCCTCTGTCTTTCTCTCTCTGTCTTTCTTTCTCTGTCTTTCTCCCTCTGTCTCTCTCTCTCTGTCTTTCTTTGTCTTTCTCTCTCTGTCTTTCTCTCTCTGTCTTTCTCCCTCTGTCTTTCTCTCTCTGTCTTTCTCTCTGTCTTTCTCTCTCTGTCTTTCTCTCTCTCTCTTTCTCCCTCTGTCTTTCTCTCTCTGTCTTTCTCTCTCTGTCTTTCTCCCTCTGTCTTTCTCTCTCTGTCTTTCTCTCTCTGTCTTTCTCCCTCTGTCTTTCTCCCTCTGTCTTTCTCCCTCTGTCTTTCTCCCTCTTTCTCTCTCTGTCTTTCTCTCTCTGTCTTTCTCTCTCTGTCTTTCTCTCTCTGTCTTTCTCCCTCTGTCTTTCTCTCTCTGTCTCTCTGTCTCTCTCTGTCTTTCTCTCTCTGTCTTTCTCTCTCTGTCTTTCTCTCTCTGTCTTTCTCTCTCTGTCTTTCTCTCTCTGTCTTTCTCTCTCTGTCTTTCTCTCTCTGTCTTTCTCCCTCTGTCTTTCTCTCTCTGTCTTTCTCTCTCTGTCTTTCTCCCTCTGTCTTTCTCTATCTGTCTTTCTCTCTCTGTCTTTCTCCCTCTGTCTTTCTCCCTCTCTCTGCTCTGTTGTCACTCAACCGCCGTGTCTGACAGTGATGGCTTTGTTCTCTCCGTTTGCCGCTGCTCTGCTTTTGGTCAGACAGCTGTCCCAGTCCTAATTGGTGGAAATGTTAGCAGCATCTGGGTCTGTGTCTGGTGAGCGTCTCCCACTACAACGGTTGTCCAGGAGGCCGCCGGTTGCCGTAACGTCACCTCCTTGGCGACTGCGCTGGAGTACCTGCCACTCAGCATTACCAGTGGCGCGCCCAGAAGAGACAGGGCAATTCGCTCATCCAAGAAATGAGGCCGTTTGAGAGCAACATTTGATATTAAGTATATTTCCCCCCTCCATCACTAACCCTGGCCATCAGGGAAGGGAAAAATAGGAGGAGTGGAGAAATTCTGTGGCGTGTTAACGTTAAAATAATCTTTCAACAGTGCAACTTGCCATAATGCAATTTTTTATAATGCCATTTTATATCTCTTTCTAATGTAAAATTACTGCTTCTGTAATAACAGAGGACATGGGTGTCTCGCTTGCTTTGAAAAGAGAGAGGAAGAGAAGGAGGTTAATCTCTGGGGACTCTAACCCCCTCTATTTCAACCCCTTCTCTGCCACCCACTTTTCTTCCTCCCACTCTCTCTATCCCCCTGTGACCATTTCCAGTCCCCTGGTGCAGTGGCAGTTCTCTGCTGTGAAATCCTGAGGACTAATCTGTGTTTGTAGTTGTAACAACACTGTGGAGCTATGGCTGTCAGACAAGGGCCATGAATGTTATAGATTTGGCTTAGGGTGGCTTTATACTGTACCTAGTGTTGACATGCATCCCATGATCTGCCGTGTTCACATTTGTCGACAGGTGTAGATACACACAAGATGCGTTGTGATTAAAATATTCCACAAAAGCACGATTTACCTGAAAGTTTGAGTTGCAATTTACTCTTGTACCAGAGCTAGACCGGGGGAAAGTGCCAGGATTACTGATAAGGGCTACTGTACACATACTACATTTGCTGCACTTAGCCAATTAGTTTGATTTGATTAAATATGAAATTCAAATGTATCTTTCCCAGCAAAAAAAATAAGGTACACATGATTTTAACATTTTAGTCAAAACCACTTGGCTCATTCTGTGCAGAACATTCAGGGGATGTTTACTTTCCACTTGTGCAGGATAAGATTAGAAAATTCATCAAAATCTAATTAGGAAACATTATAAATAATCTTTTGGCACATCTACTATATATCAATGTATCAATTGAAGGCCATCATTGAAACACAAACAGAGGCTACATTGTTATATGGCGATCAGCGTTCACCTAAACAGAAACTGGATGGACAGACTGGCAGGGTGCATGTCCGTCAGAGCAGGATGCCTCTTAAATACACACATCATATTATGTTTGCTGCTATTTCTTATCCTTGCATGTACAAACACACAGGTGGTCAGGGAGAGGAGGGGACACCCGGTCTGAGGGCATCATATTCAAACTGTGGCTGTTCTCGGCTCCTGACTGTCCATGGCCTCAGTGTCCTGTCTGCCTGCCTCTCCCAAACGGTTGAATACAGGTATTCACAGCCACCGAAACATCTAGTCCAAACAGACATAGTGGCTCTTCTACGTAAATACAGAGCCGTGCCAAAAACACAGTCCTGCCCTCCAAATGCCTCTAGGCCTCTAGTGTTCAGTCTATTTATGTTGCTGGCCTTTGTGCTTCTACATCTGCATTGCTTCTGTTTGGGGTTTTAGACTGGGTTTCTATACAGCACTTTGTGACATCGGCTGATGTAAAATGGGCTTTATAAATACATTTGATTGATTGAACTTGATTGTTGCCCAAATTAGTACATTTCTGTCTAACGGTACCCTCATCCTATACTAAACTGAAGTTAATATTGTTTGTAATAAACATTTGAAGCTGCATTGGCACTTTGTTTCTGTGCAGAGCGAGAACAAATGACAATTTCAGGTAACATTGTATAAAAATACAAATAAATAAATAAATAAAATAAATAAAATAAAATGATGCTACATTATGCTAATCATTTTGGATGTTAGTAGAGCGATTTCACCTCTATAAGTGGTCATTTGTCCTAATTATTGATCTAGATTTACAGTCTGGCCTCGGTAAATCAGGAGACTGGAGAGAGCTTCATGGTTTGAGATATTCTTGGCAGAGACAAAGGGCAAACATGAGGCTGTGGAGAGAGCAAACAGCCCCCCTCCCCCTCCCTGCCTCCCACCCCCTCCCCCTACCTCCCTCCCCCATAGAATTAATGGTTTTAATTCGATGTGACACGGGAAGGGATAAAGCTGTGGTCTGATTGGCTCCCCTGTACTTTAGGCCAGGCAGAGGTTGGAACAAATCCAGAATTTGATTGGTTAAGGGGTTTTGAATGGCCAATACTCACTCCCTTTCTTGCTCATTCTCCAGCCCTGTCCCACAGTACTATTATAAAGCAGTGTGGACTAGCATGGTAGGTACGGGGGCGGTAGCTGTGCTGGTGAAGGTGATGCTGCAGGCCAGGCAGAAACGTGTGTCTCTCTGGGGGACAGGCAACCTTGGTGAGACTCACCGGCTCTTCTCTGATGATGCCACATCGATCCTTTTATCACAAAGAGACACCACTGTTCAACTTCTGAGATAAAGTGGGGACAAACCTGTAGACAGGGCAAATGGTGGGGAGGAACTGTTTTCAGGTGGAGAAAATGACTCATTACTAGTAAAGTGCTATTTGTGTTGTTAATTGGAATCGTTTTAATATTTTTTTATTTCTTGTAAGTTTTGTGTTTGCCATTTTACTGCATTGTTAGGAGTAAGTAACATAAGGATTTAGCTGCACCTGCTATAACATCTGCTAAACTGTGTATGTGACCAATAAACTTGAATTTGAGTTGGGGGGGGGGGGGGGGTTGTGCTTGTGTCTATGATAGGTTGAATAACTGCATTAGTGAGTCAGACACAGATATTGGCAATGCATGCAGAAAAGCAGTCAATTACAGTGAAGCTCATTGTCACGTAAAATTATTGTAGTATGTAAATATTTATGTTGACCTAAATATTAACACTTGCAATCGAATTAAGAATGCAATCGATGGATTAAAACAACTCGCACAGTTTAAAATCATTCTTTGTAGTCAGTTTATATTTAGCCTGTGTGAAGACAGAATGCAGTGGAAACAGACATCAACAACTATTATTATCCATCTCCATCCAGTATGACTTGTGTATTTCTGCAAGAGCCACACAAAGTCTGGGTAGAGCAAGCGGTCCACATTTGTTGAACATAATTGGCGCTTAAAGTCTTAAATGATTTATTATTGTGAGATCTGACAGTGCTGCTCAGAAGCAAATTGGGATCATCTTCCATGACCACCAAGGATTGGCAGATTGGAGGCAGAACTAAGTTTATTTCCTCTGCTCTGCTTTTATCCTTTTGCAAACGAAGCGTTTAAAAGGATCACCCGCGACAGATAACCACGTTACTGTACAGACGAATAACGCCACTGCTCTTAAGATCCTGATTTTGTCTGGGTTTTTCTCTCTTCCCCTCACCCAGTCTAATTGTACAGAAGTTCCCTGTGGGTTTTAACGTTTGACACGGCGAAACGCTCTTAAATCCTCCACACTGCTCTCTCCCTTATGAGGCTATGTATCTTAAGAGCAAAAAAGGATGTATGTCTAATTCGCAAATTTATCACTTCGAAAATGATGCATTAAATGAGAGGGGACACGCTCTGATTTGAAATGCTGACTTTAGAAAAGAAGTTCTGATTTTGAAAATGAGTTTGGACGGGCAATCCCAAACTAACCACCCACCCGCCTCACTCGTCCCCTCAGTTAAATTCACTCACTAATGCACTCCCTTTCTTCTTCATCTCTCAGTCAATATTTCTCTCTTTCTCCCACTCTCTGTGGCATTGGGTAGTGCTTATTGGACCAGGCTTTAATGCTCTGTACTCTATGGTCTCCGTCTCTCTTTTTCACTCGCTCTCTCTCTCTCTCGTTATCTCTTTTTCTCTCTATATATCTCTCTCTGTGTCTGTGTGAGAACGTTTTACAATGTCTGTCTTTCAATTGACCGTCTTCATGTACATGTGAATGCCTGTTCATTTACTTGTTTATTTGTTGTAGACAAGGCCAAATCAATATCCTCTTATAGATGTTGTGCTCTTGAGAAGTCCTGGTTAGATTCCCTTCTCCATTCTACTAACCTTGAGGTTCTAAGCACTAGCATCAGGAGTACATACTTTAAGTCCATCATTCCATCATCGATTGTGAGAGGTACCGCTAATGAAACCCTGAGGCACAGCACAGAGTCAAGCATATCTCTTCTCTTCCAGACTATGGTCGGTCTGAAGAGGGTCTTCCCCAGCTGGCCTTGGCCCTCGAATCACTCCTCCATCATTTGCTCCACATGTAAAACTCTCTCCAGACAAACAGAGGAACCCTTCACATCGCCACGTCGACACCGGAAGGGAATTCTTGGTAATGCTTGGACAGAACAAAGAGGCTTATTGGCTGGCCCACCGTCTCAACCCCACCCCTCTCATTGTAATAGACAATGACTGTTCTTATTGAGAAGACACAAAGCAACTTTCACTTATGTTCTGTTTGAATTACACATTTATCAACTGGTCAATTTCCTGTATGACTGTGCTTGGAAACAGTGAATAATTGTTCTATTTGCTCTTGAGAGTGTGGATAAGATATAGTGTACAGTTGGTCTCAGGATACAGGTCCTTTTCTCTGGGGCTGAAACCAAAACGGAGGCCTGTGAATGTAACTCCACTGGTAGTTGCAATAGGCTTGGCCTCGAAGGTCTACCTGTCAAGAAACAATTTAAAAAACTTGTGTGAAAATGTAAATGTCTGCCCACAAACCAGAATTCCCTGGAGATGGGTTAAAACAAACCAGAATTCCCTGGAGATGGGTTAAAACAAACCAGAATTCCCTGGAGATGGGTTAAAACAAGGGGGAGAACTAAATCGATGACAACCCTGTCCGCACGGGAAAACACCAAGTACACCAGGTTTTAAGAGGTGCCTCTTTCACGGTGTTAATGGCTACTGGCAAAATCATGAGGGAAACATTTCAAGTAACAGAATCTACAACGTGTTGAAAGTTGTTTGGGGGGGGAAATATTACCCTGAATTACGGACTATTGAAGTTAGAAGTGGTAGCCATTCCCCTGGCCATTCACCTAGCCATTCCCCTGGCCATTCCCCTAGCCATTCCCCTGGCCATTCCTTGATAAACAAACCTAACCGTATCACTCTTTCCGGATGTAAATGGGGCAGAGAAACACAGTTGCCACCTAAACCGTTGGTACAAGTTACAGCCCTGGAAAACTACCATCTTAAACACTGACCTTCTCTGCCGGATCAAAATAGGCAGAGCAATATGAACTGGAGAAGCTGATACATGGTAATTAATTGTTGTCCAGTAGCTTGAAAGACATGACAGCAATGTGTCTGGCCCAAACTAGATCTGTCTGGTCTAAACATAACCAAGTAAACATGTTTGATGTCGCAATAGGAATTATTTGATGGCGTTACTGTCCATGTGCTGTTGTGTAACCTCATGGTACATATTTAGCGCTAAATTCCAATGGTTATTTATAAACATTACTTGTGTTTGGGCTATGACACATTTTCACTGTACACAGAACATGTCCAGACAAGCCTTTACAGTATCTATTATTAAAAATGATGGCCTCTTTCTCTTCCTCTATTTGTCATGTGTGTTATACAGTACCTGCGCTGATATCTGCTTCGGTCTTGTCCGTCCAACAGCGCATAACAGTGAGGACAACAAGAACTCAGTATGACTCAACAGAGTATAGGCTATGAGTGTTGCATTCCTTAGAGACTGAGAGGATTATAGCTAGAGACACATACAATGAGTGTCCAAAACATTAGGAACACCTGCTCTTTCATGACACGTGTATCCAGGTGAAAGCTATTATCCCTTATATATGTCACCTTTTAAATCCAGGTGAAAGCTATTATCCCTTATTGATGTCACCTGTTAAATCCACTGCATTCAGTATAGATGAAGGAGAGGAGACATGTTTAAGAAGGTTTTAAGCCTTGAGAGAATTGAGACATGGATTGTGTATATGTGCCATTCAGAGGGTGAATTGGCAAGACAAAAGATTGATGTGCCTTCGGACGGCGTACGGTAGTAGGTGCCAGGTGCACCGGTTTCAGTGTGTCAAGAACAGCAACGCTGCAGTTTTTTTTGGGCCAGCATCCCTGTGTTACACTTTCAACACCTTGTAGAGTCATTGCCCCAATGAATTGAGGCTGTTCTGCGGGCGAAAGGGGTGCAACTCGATAAAAGGAAGGTGTTCTTAGTGTTTGGTGGACTGGCATCATGAGACCAGACATCAAGTTTGCTTGTGTCTCCAGATGAGAATTCAGAGCAGCAGACGAAACCGGATGAAACTAGTGCACAGTAGGGTAAGGGGGTTGTCAGGGTCTTTTGGACCCTGACCAGACAGAAGGTTCTAAATCACAGAGTCAGCAGATTATTGGAGTGTGGAATGTGGTTAGGGCCAGGTGCAGGTGTGTGTTCTCAGAGAGAAAGAGAAAGGGAGAGAGAGCGAGGGAGGGAAGGAAGGAAGGAGAGAGAGAGAGAGAGAAAGAGAGCAAAACAGAAAGAGAGAGAGCATGAGAGAGACAGAAAGGGAGAGAGAAAGAGGGAGAGAGGGAGCAGGAGTGAGAGTGCTGGTCTGTAGATGTGGTCAGTCCCCTCCAGCTCTCCAGGTGGAGGCCCATGTTGATTGATGAAAACAAGCTTGGGTCTCTCTCACTCTACGCTCCGACGCACCACGTGAGGAAACAAGCTTGGGTCTCTCTCTCACTGCAGCGCTCCAACTGATGGGAAAAGGCCCTCTTCAGAGAGGAAGCATGGCCAGTCTTTGATTCGATGGTGTTTTCCTTTTTGTGCATGTGTTTTCTTTTTGTCATGATGGAAGTGGTGTGTGTGGATATTTAACGGATAAATATGACTATCATATCCTTTAGTGTGTGTGTGAATGTGTGCACGTGTGCGCAAATGCAGGGCCGTGCGTGCGTGTGTGTATGTGTGTGTGTGTGTGTGTGTGTGTGCGAGTGCGAGTGCACACAAGTGTGTGTGTGAATCCCACAGGGTCCCCAGTCAATGCTGCGCTCCGTTTCATCCCTCATTGTTTGTGACTCAGACTGCCGTCTTCGTCTCTCTTCATGCACCCCCCTCTTCCTCTAAACAAACAGCCTCATTAGCTACTGTTCACCTCCCATATACACACACACACACACACACACACACACACACACACACACACACACACACACACACACACACACACACACACACACACACACACACACACACACACACACACACACACACAGATCACAGACCATCAATGCGGTATAGTATAATGGACCAGTGGGGTTGGATGTGATAGAATTCATGTCACACTCTCGTTTCACCTTGTTGCATCAAAAGCAGGAAAATATAAGCCTTCACCTCCAAACAACATACACACACAAACACACACACACACAGACACACGCAAGCAAGAGAACAGCAGAATAGAAATCACCACCAAAGGAGGATACCATGGGGGTTAGTGAGAGGAGGTGGGAATAAGGAAAAGAGAAAGTAAAGACAAACCCTCATCCCCCCAACCCCTCGCCCATGGGGTGAACAACTGCTCCTGATGGGGGGGGGTTGATGTGTTTTTTTCCAGTGCCCCTGAGCGTGCTACCTTCTATCCCAACCCTGGCAATCTCTCACCATCTCACAAACAGACTCTCCATTCCGCACTCATCTGAACTCACACACACCACTCTGTGCTCCTTCTCATCTTCCTATGTGGGGCTCTTTGTAGCCGCAGTGTCTGAGCTCGGCAGAAAACAAAGACAGAGCAAAAAAGGAGGAAGGGGATGAGAGTTGTATATGTGTAGGAGGGAGGAGCACTGGCTTGCTTGCATTGTCGAGGCACTGCCTGTTTCAGAGGAGCGCTGGGTGATAAGCGTTCGCTAGCAGTTGATTTGGAGGGTCTTCCCCAGCTGTGCGCCGAGACAGGAACAAGAAAATGTGGCAGGGACCCTAATTAGACAGGCCTAAGTGTACTGAACTGAGGGAGAACCCCGGAGCGGGAGCGAATGCAAATCAGCCCCCACAAATATAGTGGGAGGAGAGTCCCTGCAGTAATTACAACGTTTCACAAACCAAGCAAGACACGTTCAGGAAGTTTTCCCTCAGAAAGCCTCCTCAACTGCCTGGGGTGGAGTGAAGAGAAGAGATGCAGTCATATTTAAGCCGAGTGGACACTACACAAATGTTTCAATCCTAACATCGCTGATCCTCTCACATTAAACAACCGTCTTTCCTGTCGTCTTTTTGTCTTGCCAACATAGTGGTGCGCACAGACGGAGGTCACACACTACAAGATTCTTCACTTGGTCGTGAGGATTGTCGATACCATGCAGTCTCGCTAAAACAAGGATGTGATGATGGGATTAGATTTAACGTGACTACAACGCGCTGTGGCTCAAAACAACCTCAAACGTTTTCAGTCAAACATTCACACTGGCCATACAGAGTTGAAAAATCTAGCCAACATATTGTTATTGAACAACATTGTGTCTAAAGAGCTTTTCAGAGCTGTAACGATTTGAGACTTTGGCAAGTACAAACCTATACTAGTAGTAGTCATGGCTCCTGCTCCTGAGTACACATTATGGGTTACGCAACATGTCATCATCTCACTCTCTGGGGAGATCTCATTGGCTATTGCTCATCACTGTTCTCAAATCTTGTCGTTGCATATCTCACACTACAAGCGCAGTGCAGATTTTGTGCTGATAAAAACAAAGAAAGTTAGAAAATATCTAGGACATCTAAGACTGCTCAAAGACGGGATCTGTAGCCTTCAGATTGCGTCTCTGATCCTCTCATGTTAAACGAGCGTCGGTGACACACGTGTGCCCCGAGTAGGCAACGACATGGGGATTTTGTCTCCGATCGCAAAAACTTGTCTGGGACAACTAGCATACAACCGGCTTTAGTTCCACCACAGATTTTAGAATGAGATTAAGCTTAGACCAGGCAGGTCAATAACAGAGTCTTGGTTGCTGTGTATTTGAGAGCTTGGGACGATACGGCTCTATCTGCATTTTTGTCCAAATGTTGTTATTGACACGGCCTTATTATTTTTTATGTTCTCTACTATACAGTGCTCTAAATACACCAATTCACGTTGTTAAGTTAAAAACAATAGAATATGAATATTACTGACACCATTCAAACCAATGAAGATTCAGAAATGTAAATGTATCTCAGAATTGTATTTTTTCAGATAGAACCATATAGTCTCAACCTCTTGAATTACCATAGTATGGAGTTCTGTGAAGTGAACATGAAATGTAAAGACATAAACAGCAGGTGTTTGTTTTAATGGTGACTTGGTACACAAGTGTGCATGTGTCTGTGAGTGTATGCATGCCTCCATGCTTGGAGTGTGTGTGTCTGTGAGTGTATGCATGCCTCCATGCTTGGAGTGTGTGTGTGTGTGTGTCTGTGAGTGTATGCATGCCTCCATGCTTGGAGTGTGTGTGTGTGTGTGTGTGTGTGTCTGTGAGTGTATGCATGCCTCCATGCTTGGAGTGTGTGTGTGTGTGTGTGTCTGTGAGTGTATGCATGCCTCCATGCTTGGAGTGTGTGTGTGTGTGTGTGTGTGTGTGTGTGTGTGTGTGTGTGTGTGTGAGTGTATGCATGCCTCCATGCTTGGAGTGTGTGTGTGTGTGTGTGTGTGTGTGTGTGTGTGTGTGTGTGTGTGTGTGTGTGTGTGTGTGTGTGTGTGTGTGTGTGTGTGTGTGTGTGTGTGAGTGTGTGTGAGTGTGTGTGTGTGTGTGTGTGTGTGTGTGTGTGTGTGTGTGTGTGTGTGTGTGTGTGAGTGTGTGTGTGTGTGTCTGTGTGTGTGTGTGTGTGTGTGTGTGTGTGTGTGAGTGTATGCATGCCTCCATGCTTGGAGTGTGTGTGTGTGTGTGTGTGTGTGTGTGTGTGTGTGTGAGTGTGTGTGAGTGTGAGTGTATGCATGCCTCCATGCTTGGAGTGTGTGTGTGTGTGTGTGTGTGTGTGTGTGTGTGTGTGTGTGTGTGTGTGTGTGTGTGTGTGTGTGTGTGTGTGTGTGTGTGTGTGTGTGTGTGTGTGCGTGCGTGTGTGTGTGTGTGTGTGTGTGTGTGTGTGTGTGTGTGTGTGTGTGTGTGTGTGTGTGTGTGTGTGTGAGAGAGAGAGAGTTTTAGTGACGGCAGTGACCAGATTGTGATATACTTAAAGCCAAACATAATGGTGGCAGGTCATTATTTCCTTCGTGGAGCTTTGGCTGTTCCTCCATCTCAACAGGGTGAAGGGAATGAAGTGAGAATGTGGTGAGGTGGTGGATGGCAGGTACAACAGAGAATGGAATGAGGAAGGAGAGTGATGGCAGGTAAAACAGATAATGGGGTGAGGGAGAATGATGGCAGGTACAGTAGAAGACTTGAGCGAGGGAGAATGATGGCAGGTACAGTAGAAAACTTGAGCGAGGGAGAATGATGGCAGGTACAGTAGAAAACTTGAGCGAGGGAGAATGATGGCAGGTACAGTAGAAGACTTGAGCGAGGGAGAATGATGGCAGGTACAGTAGAAAACTTGAGCGAGGCCTTCAGGACGCCCAGCTGGCAGCTCCATGCTCCAGCCTCTCTGAGAGAGAGGATCTGGCCTGGGACTGTTCCATATCTAACAGAGCCTGCCACCATGAAATGTTCAGAGTTTGTTGACGAGGGAGCGAGGAATTTGACACCTTGTCAGACTCCTCTCCTTTCAGAACAACAGAATTGAAGGAGTAATTGGAGAAATCAAACGGTTGTTCAAGAAATGTCACATTCTTCTGTTGTCAACAACACATTGTATGTAGGTTTTCACTGTGAGAAAGAGAGGAAGTCGTTCAGAACATCCGTTGGCATGTTAAAGAGATGTGTTGAAGTTTGCTCATGTTTGGTGCCAAGAACAGGGTGAATAGTGAGAGGACAATGGAGGACTGAATGTGGTTACAGCAGACTATTTGGTGCTGTGTTAGCATATCTACTTGATGGCGTGCAAACAATGGTGCCCGGCCAAGCTCACACAGAAGTGTGTGTGTGTGTGTGTGTGTGTGTGTGTGTGTGTGTGTGTGTGTGTGTGTGTGTGTGTGTGTGTGTGTGTGTGTGTGTGTGTGTGTGTGTGTGTGTGTGTGTGTGTGTGTGTGTGTGTGTGTGTTAGTGAGTGTGTTTGTGTGTGTGTGCCTGCATACGTGTATGTGAGTGTACAGAGAACTTCACTGCTCGTTGGCCCGTGTCAGGCACACTCTCACCAGTCTCAAATCCAGGGTATCATACACACAGAGACATCTGTCAAGACAAACAGATGTGTGAGCTACAACGCTGCATGAATTATCCCAGCAACTCACTGAGAAAGTAAATTAGAAGAGGTTGGTAATGTCATACTTAAGTCCCTCTGTCTTTCTCTCACTCTTTCTTTCTGGCATAGCTACCGGCAGTGGTGACGAGGGCATGTTAAATCATGTGTAGCAAGCTGTCTAATCTGTGCTTTGCCTGTTGGGATTACTAGAGGATGCTGTGGCACGGCTGTCTGGTGACATTATTACAGAGAATAGAGAACACCTGTGCTGCCAGACCAGAATAAGATATACACGTTTCACAGGTTTATTTCAAGTATACTGTGTTTTTGGCCTGGGGTGGTCTTGAGGTCGAAGCCACTGCCTCTGGAGCAAATGTATTACGCACCACTGCCATCATGGGTTCCCATCCAGCCCACTGCTCATTCAGCACTCTCTCTCCTTGGTTTCACCTCTATCTCGCCATAACACAGGAGGCTGCTGAGGGGATGGATGGAATGGAGTGAATGGAATGATATCAAACAGATGGAAACCATGCATTTGATGTGTTCGATACCATTCCATTGATTCCTTTCCAGCCATTACTATGAGAACCAACCTCCCCAATTAAGGTGGACTCAGCCGCCTGTAAATATACAAAACGCACCCCCCAAAAAATATATATTTTAAAAAACTACACTGTGTTATATACTGAGTCATACAAGCTAAATGTTCAGACATTTCCAAACAACTACTTTGATGACGTTATTTAATAAAGAAGGTAGTGCTCCTCTCAGAGCTCTAACGACACTGTTTGATACGGTACTGCTCCTCTCAGGGCTCTAACAACACTGTTTGATACGGTACTGCTCCTCTCAGAGCTCTAACAACACTGTTTGATAGGGTACTGCTCCTCTCAGGGCTCTAACAACACTGTTTGATACGGTACTGCTCCTCTCAGGGCTCTAACAACACTGTTTGATACGGTACTGCTCCTCTCAGGGCTCTAACAACACTGTTTGATAGGGTACTGCTCCTCTCAGAGCTCTGACAACATTGTTTGATAGGGTACTGCTCCTCTCAGGGCTCTAACAACACTGTTTGATAGGGTACTGCTCCTCTCAGAGCTCTAACAACACTGTTTGATAGGGTACTGCTCCTCTCAGAGCTCTAACAACACTGTTTGATAGAGTAGTGCTCCTCTCAGAGCTCTAACAACATTGTTTGATAGGGTACTGCTCCTCTCAGAGCTCTAACAACACTGTTTGATAGGGTACTGCTCCTCTCAGAGCTCTAACAACACTGTTTGATAGGGTACTGCTCCTCTCAGAGCTCTAACAACACTCTTTGATAGAGTAGTGCTCCTCTCAGAGCTCTAACAACATTGTTTGATAGGGTACTGCTCCTCTCAGAGCTCTAACAACACTGTTTGATAGGGTACTGCTCCTCTCAGAGCTCTAACAACACTGTTTGATAGGGTACTGCTCCTCTCAGAGCTCTAACAACACTGTTTGATAGGGTACTGCTCCTCTCAGAGCTCTAACAACACTGTTTGATAGGGTACTGCTCCTCTCAGAGCTCTAACAACACTGTTTGATAGGGTACTGCTCCTCTCAGAGCTCTAACAACACTGTTTGATAGAGTAGTGCTCCTCTCAGAGCTCTAACAACATTGTTTGATAGGGTACTGCTCCTCTCAGAGCTCTAACAACACTGTTTGATAGGGTACTGCTCCTCTCAGAGCTCTAACAACACTGTTTGATAGGGTACTGCTCCTCTCAGAGCTCTAACAACACTCTTTGATAGAGTAGTGCTCCTCTCAGAGCTCTAACAACATTGTTTGATAGGGTACTGCTCCTCTCAGAGCTCTAACAACACTGTTTGATAGGGTACTGCTCCTCTCAGAGCTCTAACAACACTGTTTGATAGGGTACTGCTCCTCTCAGAGCTCTAACAACACTGTTTGATAGGGTACTGCTCCTCTCAGAGCTCTAACAACACTGTTTGATAGAGTAGTGCTCCTCTCAGAGCTCTAACAACATTGTTTGATAGGGTACTGCTCCTCTCAGAGCTCTAACAACACTGTTTGATGGGGTACTGTTCCTGTCAGAGATCTTTCACACCTCTGCTTGATAGGGTACTGCTCCTCTCAGAGCTCTAACAACACTCTTTGCAATCAGTTATATTTCTCCATTTATTATTTTAATGAACTCAAATGAAAATGTGTATTGGCTTTATCTACAAGCTTCACATTACAGTACATTCCATATACTGTTGCCTCTCCATACAGCATGTAATTACCACCATACTAAATGCGCTTGAACCGTATCAAAAAATAATTAATTCCAAATTATATTTGGGTTATCCATTGATAATATACAGGATTTTTTTCATGCTAATGCCAAATGTTTTGAAACATTCCTGCAATTCAATTACTTGAGAAAATCATTAAAAGCAACAAATTTCCAGTTTAATTTGTGTGGACTATTTAAGTCACCCCAGAGCCATAGAATCCCCCCCTGGTAAGTGGATTAATTCATTTGAATCAATAAAGTCTTTCTGTCGGGTTGCATTCGCCTCAATAACGTGACGGTGGTTTATCAGCTACAGTGGGGGTCCAAGCCCTCCACTTACAGCTCAACAAGAACTTTACAGAGACAATTAAAGGATGAGGATTCTCTCAAATCAAAATCAAATCAAATTGTATTGGTCACAAGTAATATCTAACAATTTCACAACAATACACACAATACAATACACACAAATCTAACGTAAAGGAATGGAGTTAAGAATAAATAAATATTTGGGCGAGAAACGTCAGAGCGGCAAAGAATAAAATACAGTCGAGTAGAATAGAATACAGTATATACATATGAGTTGAGTAAGTAGAATAGAATACAATATAAACATATGAGTTGAGTAAGTAGAATAGAATACAGTATATACATATGAGTTGAGTAAGTAGAATAGAAAACAGTATATACATATGAGATGAGTAAGTAGAATAGAATACAGTATATACATATGAGTTGAGTAAGTAGAATAGAATACAGTATATACATATGAGTGGAGTAATTAGAATAGAATACAGTATATACATATGAGTTGAGTAAGTAGAATAGAAAACAGTATATACATATGAGTTGAGTAATTAGAATAGAATACAGTATATACATATGAGTTGAGTGATTAGAATAGAATACACTATATACATATGAGTTGAGTAAGTAGAATAGAATACAGTATATACATATGAGTTGAGTAAGTAGAATAGAATACAGTATATACATATGAGTGGAGTAAGTAGAATAGAATACAGTATATACATATAAGTTTAGTAAGTAGAATAGAATACAGAATATACATATGAGTTGAGTAAGTAGAATAGAATACAGTATATGTATATGAGTTGAGTAAGTAGAATAGAATAGAATACAGTATATACATATGAGTTGAGTAAGTAGAATAGAATACAGTATATACATATGAGTTGAGTAAGTAGAATAGAATACAGTATATACATATGAGTTGAGTAAGTAGAATAGAATACAGTATATACATATGAGTTGAGTAAGTAGAATAGAATACAGTATATATATATGAGTTGAGTAAGTAGAATAGAATACAGTATATACATATAAGTTTAGTAAGTAGAATAGAATACAGAATATACATATGAGTTGAGTAAGTAGAATAGAATACAGTATATACATATGAGTTGAATAAGTAGAATAGAATACAGTATATACATATGAGTTGAGTAATTAGAATAGAATACACTATATACATATGAGTTGGGTAAGTAGAATAGAATACAGTATATACATATGAGTTGAGTAAGTAGAATAGAATACAGTATATACATATGAGTTGAGTAATTAGAATAGAATACACTATATACATATGAGTTGAGTAAGTAGAATAGAATACAGTATATACATATGAGTTGAGTAATTAGAATAGAATACAGTATATAAATATGAGTTGAGTAGGTAGAATAGAATACAGTATATACATATGAGTTGAGTAATTAGAATAGAATACACTATATACATATGACTTGAGTAAGTAGAATAGAATACAGTATATACATATGAGTTGAGTAAGTAGAATAGAATACAGTATATACATATGAGTTGAGTAAGTAGAATATAATACAGTATATACATATGAGTTGAGTAAGTAGAATAGACTAGAGTATATACATATGAGTTGAGTAAGTAGAATAGAATACAGTATATACATATGAGTTGAGTAAGTAGAATAGAATACAGTATATACATATGAGTTGAGTAAGTAGAATAGAATACAGTATATACATATGAGTGGAGTAAGTAGAATAGAATACAGTATATACATATAAGTTTAGTAAGTAGAATAGAATACAGAATATACATATGAGTTGAGTAAGTAGAATAGAATACAGTATATGTATATGAGTTGAGTAAGTAGAATAGAATAGAATACAGTATATACATATGAGTTGAGTAAGTAGAATAGAATACAGTATATAAATATGAGTTGAGTAAGTAGAATAGAATACAGTATATACATATGAGTTGAGTAAGCAGAATAGAATACAGTATATACATATGAGTTGAGTAAGTAGAATAGAATACAGTATATAAATATGAGTTGAGTAAGTAGAATAGAATACAGTATATACATATGAGTTGAGTAAGTAGAATAGAATACAGTATATACATATGAGTTGAGTAAGTAGAATAGAATACAGTATATACATATGAGTTGAGTAAGTAGAATAGAATACAGTATATATATATATGAGTTGAGTAAGTAGAATAGAATACAGTATATACATATAAGTTTAGTAAGTAGAATAGAATACAGAATATACATATGAGTTGAGTAAGTAGAATAGAATACAGTATATACATATGAGTTGAGTAAGTAGAATAGAATACAGTATATACATAAGAGTTGAGTAAGTAGAATAGAATACAGTATATACATATGAGTTGAGTAATTAGAATAGAATACACTATATACATATGAGTTGAGTAAGTAGAATAGAATACAGTATATACATATGAGTTGAGTAATTAGAATAGAATACAGTATATAAATATGAGTTGAGTAGGTAGAATAGAATACAGTATATACATATGAGTTGAGTAATTAGAATAGAATACACTATATACATATGACTTGAGTAAGTAGAATAGAATACAGTATATACATATGAGTTGAGTAAGTAGAATAGAATACAGTATATACATATGAGTTGAGTAAGTAGAATATAATACAGTATATACATATGAGTTGAGTAAGTAGAATAGACTAGAGTATATACATATAAGTTGAGTAAGTAGAATAGAATACAGTATATACATATGAGTTGAGTAAGTAGAATAGAATACAGTATATACATATGAGTTGAGTAAGTAGAATAGAATACAGTATATACATATGAGTGGAGTAAGTAGAATAGAATACAGTATATACATATAAGTTTAGTAAGTAGAATAGAATACAGAATATACATATGAGTTGAGTAAGTAGAATAGAATACAGTATATGTATATGAGTTGAGTAAGTAGAATAGAATAGAATACAGTATATACATATGAGTTGAGTAAGTAGAATAGAATACAGTATATACATATGAGTTGAGTAAGTAGAATAGAATACAGTATATAAATATGAGTTGAGTAAGTAGAATAGAATACAGTATATACATATGAGTTGAGTACGTAGAATAGAATACAGTATATACATATGAGTTGAGTAAGTAGAATATAATACAGTATATACATATGAGTTGAGTAAGTAGAATAGAATACAGTATATATATATATGAGTTGAGTAAGTAGAATAGAATACAGTATATACATATAAGTTTAGTAAGTAGAATAGAATACAGAATATACATATGAGTTGAGTAAGTAGAATAGAATACAGTATATACATATGAGTTGAGTAAGTAGAATAGAATACAGTATATACATATGAGTTGAGTAATTAGAATAGAATACACTATATACATATGAGTTGGGTAAGTAGAATAGAATATAGTATATACATATGAGTTGAGTAAGTAGAATAGAATACAGTATATACATATGAGTTGAGTAATTAGAATAGAATACACTATATACATATGAGTTGAGTAAGTAGAATAGAATACAGTATATACATATGAGTTGAGTAATTAGAATAGAATACAGTATATAAATATGAGTTGAGTAGGTAGAATACAATACAGTATATACATATGAGTTGAGTAATTAGAATAGAATACACTATATACATATGACTTGAGTAAGTAGAATAGAATACAGTATATACATATGAGTTGAGTAAGTAGAATAGAATACAGTATATACATATGAGTTGAGTAAGTAGAATAGAATACAGTATATAAATATGAGTTGAGTAAGTAGAATAGAATACAGTATATACATATGAGTTGAGTACGTAGAATAGAATACAGTATATACATATGAGTTGAGTAAGTAGAATATAATACAGTATATACATATGAGTTGAGTAAGTAGAATAGAATACAGTATATATATATATGAGTTGAGTAAGTAGAATAGAATACAGTATATACATATAAGTTTAGTAAGTAGAATAGAATACAGAATATACATATGAGTTGAGTAAGTAGAATAGAATACAGTATATACATATGAGTTGAGTAAGTAGAATAGAATACAGTATATACATATGAGTTGAGTAATTAGAATAGAATACACTATATACATATGAGTTGGGTAAGTAGAATAGAATATAGTATATACATATGAGTTGAGTAAGTAGAATAGAATACAGTATATACATATGAGTTGAGTAATTAGAATAGAATACACTATATACATATGAGTTGAGTAAGTAGAATAGAATACAGTATATACATATGAGTTGAGTAATTAGAATAGAATACAGTATATAAATATGAGTTGAGTAGGTAGAATAGAATACAGTATATACATATGAGTTGAGTAATTAGAATAGAATACACTATATACATATGACTTGAGTAAGTAGAATAGAATACAGTATATACATATGACTTGAGTAAGTAGAATAGAATACAGTATATACATATGAGTTGAGTAAGTAGAATATAATACAGTATATACATATGAGTTGAGTAAGTAGAATAGACTAGAGTATATACATATGAGTTGAGTAAGTAGAATAGAATACAGTATATACATATGAGTTGAGTAAGTAGAATACACTAGAGTATATACATATGAGTTGAGTAAGTAGAATAGAATACAATATATACATATAAGTTTAGTAAGTAGAATAGAATACACTATATACATATGAGTTGAGTAAGTAGAATAGAATACAGTATGTACATATGAGTAAGTAGAATAAAAATACAGTATATACATATGAGTTGAGTAAGTAGAATAGAATACAGTATATACATATGTGTTGAGTAATTAGAATAGAATACAGTATATACATATGAGTTGAGTAATTAGAATAGAATACAGTATATACATATGAGTTGAGTAAGTAGAATAGAATACAGTATATACATATGAGTTGAGTAAGTAGAATAGAATACAGTATATACATATGAGTTGAGTAATGCAAAATATGTAAACATTATTAATGTGACAAGTGTTCTATTAAAGTGGCCAGTGTCTATGTATATAGGACAGCAGCCTCTAAGGTGCTAGTGATGGCAGTTTAACAGTCGGATGGCCTTGAGATAGGAGCTGGTTTTCAGTCTCTCGGTCCCAGCTATGATGCACATGTACTGACCTCGCCTTCTGGACGATAGCGGGGTGAACAGGCAGTGGCTTGGGTGGTTGTTGTCCTTGATTATCTTTTTGTCCTTCCTGTGACATCGGGTGCTGTAGGTGTCCTGGAGGGCAGGTCGTTTGCCCTGGTGATGCGTCGGGCAGACCTCACCACCCTCTGGAGGGCCCTGAGGTTGCAGGTGGTGCAGTTGCCATACCAGGCGGTGATACAGCCTGACAGGATGCTCTCAATTGTGCAGCTGTAAAGGTTTGTGAGGGTTTTAGGTGCCAAGCCAAATTTCTTTGCGCCCTTCTCACCACACTGTCTGTGTGGGTGAACCATTTCAGTTTGTCAGGAACTTGAAGCTTTCCACCTTATTCACTGTGGTCCCGTCAATGTGGATAGGGGGGTGCTCCCTCTGCTGTTTCCTGAAATCCACGATCAGCTCCTTTGTTTTGTTGACGTTGAGTGAGAGGTTATTTTCCTGGCACCACACTCCCAGGGCCCTCAACTCCTCCCAGGCTGTCTCGTCATTGTTGGTAATCAGACCCTACTACTGTTGTGTCATCTGAAAACCTGACGATTGAGTTGGAGGTGTGCGTGGCCACGCAGTCATGGTAGAACAGGGAGTACAGGAGGGGGCTGAGCACGCACCCTTGTGGGGCCTCTGTGTTGAGGATCAGCGAAGCGGAGGTGTTGTTTCCTACCTTCACCACCTGGGGGGCAGCCCGTCGGGAAGTCCAGGACCCAGTTGCACAGGGCGGGGTTCAGACCCAGGGCCCCGAGCTTAATGATGAGCTTGGAGGTTACTATGGTGTTGAATCCTGAGCTATAGTCAATGAACAGCATTCTTACATAGATCCATCGTCTGTGGATCTATTGGGCCGGTAAGCAAATTGAAGTGGGTCTAGGGTGTCAGGTAAGGTAGAGGTGATATGGTCCTTGACTAGTCTCTCAAAGCACATCATGACAGAAGGTGCTACAGGGCGGTAGTCATTTAGTTCAGTCACCTTTGCTTTCTTGGGTACAGGAACAATGGTGGACATCTTAAGGCATGTGGGGTCAGCAGACTAGGATAGGGAGAGATTGAATATGTCCGTAAACACTCCAGCCAGCTGGTCTGCGCATGCTCTGAGGACGCGGCTAGGGTTGCCGTCTCTCTTACTCTCTTTTTTTGTCTTTTACTCTCTTTCTTCATATCTTCAAAGTTGAAATTGTGTTTTTTTTACACTGGATAAAAAGTAGATATTCAGAGCTAGGAAATGGTATATCATATACTACAGTTGCGGAGCAATGGGAAAGTCATTTGGCTTTGAATGTTGATAAACTTGTAACCCCACAATGTCCCATGAATGTTTGTGTAAATCTACTGGAGAGTTCCTTGTCTCCAACCATTCAGCATCGTTCATACCCTCTAAAGCCCCACCTATCTCTTTAAGGATTCACATGTGAGGCCATCTGCTAAACAGAGTGAGTAAGGTAGTGTGGTATACAACCAAAGATTTGAAGACTAAAAGTGGTGAAAGTAGTAGCAAAAGTAGTCATAAAAATACACTATATCTAGTCCTTGGCCTATATCTTAATCTGACTTTGGTGCAGGTCATGTTGTTCTTCACAGTACCGTCTCCGGTAAACACAAACTATATAAAACGTGTATTTGTCACATGCACAGGAAACAGAACGTGTAAAAAGTATAATGAAATAGTTACTTGCATAGTGGAGTCTTTTGTTTAGACACATAATCCCAACCCATACTACCATGAACCATGAATGAATCTGCAGGTAGCTAAAGCCACCAACTAGGTTCAACTTTAGCTAGCTAGCTAACATTAGGCTATAACTAGCAATGAAAATGGATTACTACACAGCTCATTCACGTAATGTTAGCCAGCAAGCCAGCCAGCTAATGTTAGCTAACTAACAGTACGCTTTAACTTGCAATTATTATTTTTTTCCAATATAATATTGGTACATTTTGCTAAACTCTATATACATGAACTCTATATACGCTTTAACTTGCAATGAAAACATTTTTCCAATATAATATTGGTACATAAACTCTATATACATGGATGAACCCTTCTCTCTGTCATGGGTGCCATGGAAGATGTAATCCAGATGTAATCCAGAGACAGGTGTTTTATACAACAGCCTTCTTGTGTTTTCTTTTCATCTCCCACCACATTTGCAATCATACTTTGATTCCACCAGACATTCCACTGATTTCAAAACTCAATCAACTTGTTCTGTGACAACAACACTGTTGATCACCATTTTTCCCCCACATAACTGTCATCAGAGGACTGTGCAGTACAATGTCTGATTTAAATCAAATGTTTTTACCTAAATCAAGGATTTCCTCACCGTCTGATTCATTTTCAGAGATTTTCACGGTCATTTTACAGAAAGTAGTCCATCAGAACTTTTTCCCACGGATCTTTGTCGCCTGTTAAATTCAGGGAAGCAATGTTACAGTTCTTCATGATATCTTTCGAAAAAGCTGTAGTAGAAAGGATTATCTACACATACTGAGCAGCTCATGTTAAATAGACAGAAGCATGTTACACCAATCTGAACTAATCTCTTGGCATGTCCAGTCCATCCATTATCTCAGCCAATCATAGCTAGCAGGAAGGTTCCTGTTTCTTTCTGTGGCTAAACCAACCAGGCTCATATTTTAACACTTTTATTTGTATTTACAGATGGTATACACATTTGTTATTGAGGCATCTGAAAGTCCACATGTTACAAAAGGCATTTCTGCCCAAAAAAGTTTTACATTCAAATGCCTCTCCTTGTGAAGGAGTGGCGTGCAGCATGCGCCTAGCTTCCTGGAACAGGTTACACATGGTCTACTTTAAATTATTGTTCATGTATTTCAAGTTGTTGTGTTGCTGAACTGTAATAGTCCTCATGGTTGATGAAAAATTTAATCCAAAGTTTTGCAAGTCAAAAATACCATCTTTCATCATACATTTCCTCAAGCTACACTACGTGACCAAAAGTATGTGGACACCTGCTCATCGAACATCTCATTCCAAAATCAT
Organism: Oncorhynchus kisutch; assembly: GCF_002021735.2. NCBI lineage: Eukaryota > Metazoa > Chordata > Actinopteri > Salmoniformes > Salmonidae > Oncorhynchus > Oncorhynchus kisutch. The sequence goes on along the minus strand of NC_034176.2, from coordinate 16,356,790 downwards.
GGCTATTAATATGGAGTGGGTTTCCCGTTTTCTGCTATAACAGCCTCCACTCTTCTGGGAAGACCACTAGATGTTCGAACATTTTTGCTGGGACTTGCTGTAATTCAGCCACAAGAGCATTAGTGAGGTCGGGTACTGATTTTGGGCAATTAGGCCTGGCTTGCCGTCAGTGTTCCAATTGATCCCAAAGGTGTTTGATGGGGTTGAGGTCAGGGCTCTGTGCAGGCCAGTCAAGTTCTTCCACACCGATCTCGACAAACCCTTTCTGAATGGCCCTCACTTTCTGCACGGGGCATTGTCATGCTGAAGAAGGAAAGAGCCTTCTCCAAAATGGTGCCACAAAGTTGGAAGCACAGAATTGTCTAGAATGTCATTGTATGCTGTAGCGTTGAGATTTCCCTTCACTGGAACTAAGGGGACTAGACCAAACCATGATAAACAACAGCCCAAGACCGTTATTCCTCCTCCACCAAACTTTACAGTTGGCACTATGCATTAGGGCAGGTAGCGTTCTCCTGGCATCTGCCAAATCCAGATTCTTCTGTCAGACTGCCAGATGGTGAAGCATGATTCATCACTCCAGAGAACGAGTTTCTACTCCTCCAGAGTCCAATGGTGGCAAGCTTTACACCACTCCAGCCAACGAATGGCGTTGCGCATGGTGATCCTAGGCTTGTGTGCCCATTGAAACCCATTTCATGAAGCTCCCGACGAACAGTTATTGTGCTGACCTTGCTTCCAGAGGCAGTTTTGGAACTCGATAGTGAGTGTTGCAACTGAGGAAGGACAATTTTTATGCGCTACGCACTTTAGCACTTGACAGTCCCGGTCTGTGAGGTTGTGTGGTCTACCACTTTGTGGCTGAGCCGTTGTAGCGCCTAGATGTTTCCACTTCACAATAACAGCACTTACAGTTGACTGGGGCAGCTCTAGCAGGGCCGAAATTTTACAAACTGACTCGTTGGAAATCCTATGAAGGTGCCAATTTGAAAATCACTGAGCTCTTCAGTAAGGCCATTCTACTGCCATTGTTTCTCTATGGAGATTGTATGGCTGTGTGCTCGGTTTTATAGACCTCTCAGCAAGAGGTGTGGCTAAAATAGCTGAATCCACAAATTTGAAGGGGCGTCCACATACTTTTGTATATATAGTGTATTTGATTCAATGCTGATCAAATATACACTTCAAACATATATTGTGATTTCACATGTCGAGGAGCAACTACACGTGAATAACGTTTTAGGTTTTGCTGTTTCAGTGTCATGTTACATTACTGGAAAAGCATAACATTTTGCTACGCCTTTAACATGTAAACCATCTCCATTGGATTAAGCCACATTTCTGTGCTCATCCTTCAACTTGTGAAGAAGATCATTCATGGTTCCTTTGATTTCCATTTTCAATTAAGCATTTACTACAGCTGTCTGTCAATATAAAGATTACATTCTATGAGTGGTGTCTATTTCCTGTCCTGATTTTTATGAGGAAAACCAATTGGGAGTTAAATGCAAGGGAGAAGTATGCAGCGTTTTTAGCCCTTTTTGAAGCTCAATGTGCTTGAACGGATGTTCACAGATGAGTGACATTGATTGTCATTGGGGATCTAAGGTATATTTGTGCAGTTTAGGGATAGAGACCACAGTGCTGAACATGTGATACCAGACTAATATTCTGATATCACAAGCCAGTCAAAATCCTGATCTCTCTCTCTCTATATATATATATCTTTCTCTCTTTCTCTCTCTATATATATATTTCTCTCTCTCTCTGTCTCTCTTTCTATCTCTCTCTCTCTATTTCTATCTCTCTTTCTCTTTCTCTCGTTCACTCTCTCACTCTCTTTCTATCTCTCTATTGTCTTTCTCTCCCTCACACGCATTCTCACTCTCTCTCTCTCTCACACTCTCTCGCTCACTCGCTCATTGTCTATCCCTCTCTCCTACAGCCGTAGTGAGGAATCTGATGAGGAGGTGTTGCATTTCTGTTTGTGTGTGTGTCTGTCAAGAGTCCGGTCGGGAAAACCTGCACTGCCACACGTTTCTTCAAACTGTGAAAAGACGAATCCAGAGCTAAACATGATAATTTAAATGGCAATTTTTCACAATCGATCAAAATGTTTCCATCTGAAAGCTAGAGTTGATCTGAAGCTCCATGTACCTAATGCTACGCTTAAGCTTTCTGCCTATACCATCACCATAGAAACATGTTCTGTTTATTGTAAAAAAATACAGACATTGGGAAAACACTACTGAGAGGATCCTTTCTCTGCATATTGCCACTTTCACCAACAATACCCTCTTGGAGGAAGACACTAAGTATAACGCTGTGAGTTGTTTTAAAGTATACCAAACAGATGTTTTACCAGAGAAGACTTGTTTGGATTGGAGGGACCATGGTTTACATTATTGGATTGGAGGGACCATGGTTTATGTTATTGGAATGGAGGGACCACAGTTTATATTATTGGAATGGAGGGACCACGGTTTACATTATTGGAATGGAGGGACCACGGTTTACATTATTGGAATGGAGGGACCACAGTTTACATTATTGGAATGGAGGGACCACAGTTTACATTATTGGAATGGAGTGACCACAGTTTACATTATTGGAATGGAGGGACCACGGTTTACATTATTGGAATGGAGTGACCACGGTTTACATTATTGGAATGGAGGGACCACAGTTTACATTATTGGAATGGAGGGACCACAGTTTACATTATTGGAATGGAGGGACCACGGTTTACATTATTGGAATGGAGGGACCACAGTTTACATTATTGGAATGGAGGGACCACAGTTTACATTATTGGAATGGAGTGACCACGGTTTACATTATTGGAATGGAGGGACCACAGTTTACATTATTGGAATGGAGTGACCACGGTTTACATTATTGGAATGGAGGGACCACGGTTTACATTATTGGAATGGAGTGACCACGGTTTACATTATTAGAATGGAGTGACCACGATTTACATTATTGGAATGGAGGGACCATGGTTTATGTTATTGAAATGGAGGGACCACGGACTACATTATTGAAATGGAGGGACCACGGTTTACATTATTGGAATGGAGGGACCACGGACTACATTATTGGAATGGAGGGACCACGGACTACATTATTGAAATGGAGGGACCACGGTTTACATTATTGGAATGGAGGGACCACGGTTTACATTATTGGAATGGAGGGACCACGGTTTACATTATTGGAATGGAGGGACCACGGACTACATTATTGGAATGGAGGGACCACGGACTACATTATTGAAATGGAGGGACCACGGTTTACATTATTGGAATGGAGGGACCACGGTTTACATTATTGGAATGGAGGGACCACAGTTTATGTTATTGGAATGGAGGGACCACGGACTACATTATTGGAATGGAGGGACCACAGACTACATTATTGGAATGGAGGGACCACGGTTTACATTATTAGAATGGAGGGACCACGGACTACATTATTGGAATGGAGGGACCACGGTTTACATTATTAGAATGGAGAGACCACGGACTACATTATTGGAATGGAGGGACAACGGTTTACATTATTGGAATGGAGGGACCACGGACTACATTATTGGAATGGAGGGACCACAGTTTACATTATTGGAATGGAGGGACCACGGACTACATTATTGGAATGGAGGGACCACGGTTTACATTATTGGAATGGAGGGACCACGGACTACATTATTAGAATGGAGGGACCACAGTTTATGTTATTGGAATGGAGTGACCACGGTTTACATTATTGGAATGGAGGGACCACAGTTTACATTATTGGAATGGAGGGACCACAGTTTACATTATTGGAATGGAGTGACCACGGTTTATGTTATTGGAATGGAGGGACCACGGACTACATTATTGGAATGGAGTGACCACGATTTACATTATTGGAATGGAGGGACCACAGTTTACATTATTGGAATGGAGGGACCACGGTTTACATTATTGGAATGGAGGGACCACAGTTTACATTATTGGAATGGAGGGACCACAGTTTACATTATTGGAATGGAGGGACCACAGTTTACATTATTGGAATGGAGTGACCACGATTTACATTATTGGAATGGAGGGACCACAGTTTACATTATTGGAATGGAGGGACCACGGTTTACATTATTGGAATGGAGGGACCACAGTTTATGTTATTGGAATGGAGGGACCACGGACTACATTATTGGAATGGAGGGACCACAGACTACATTATTGGAATGGAGGGACCACGGTTTACATTATTAGAATGGAGGGACCACGGACTACATTATTGGAATGGAGGGACCACGGTTTACATTATTAGAATGGAGAGACCACGGACAACATTATTGGAATGGAGGGACAACGGTTTACATTATTGGAATGGAGGGACCACGGACTACATTATTGGAATGGAGGGACCACAGTTTACATTATTGGAATGGAGGGACCACGGACTACATTATTGGAATGGAGGGACCACGGTTTACATTATTGGAATGGAGGGACCACGGACTACATTATTAGAATGGAGGGACCACAGTTTATGTTATTGGAATGGAGTGACCACGGTTTACATTATTGGAATGGAGGGACCACAGTTTACATTATTGGAATGGAGGGACCACAGTTTACATTATTGGAATGGAGTGACCACGATTTACATTATTGGAATGGAGGGACCACGGTTTACATTATTGGAATGGAGTGACCACGATTTACATTATTGGAATGGAGGGACCACAGTTTACATTATTGGAATGGAGTGACCACGGTTTACATTATTGGAATGGAGTGACCACGATTTACATTATTGGAATGGAGGGACCACAGTTTACATTATTGGAATGGAGGGACCATGGTTTATGTTATTGAAATGGAGGCACCACGGACTACATTATTGAAATGGAGGGACCACGGTTTACATTATTGGAATGGAGGGACCACGGTTTATGTTATTGGAACAGAGTGACCACGGTTTACATTATTAGAATGGAGGGACCACGGTTTATGTTATTGGAACAGAGTGACCACGGTTTACATTATTAGAATGGAGGGACCACAGTTTATGTTATTGGAATGGAGGGACCACGGTGTATGTTATTGGAATGGAGGGACCACGGTTTATGTTATTGGAATGGAGGGACCACGGACTACATTATTGGAATGGAGGGACCACAGTTTATGTTATTGGAATGGAGGGACCATGTTTTGAGATATTATATTGTCACATCTGTTCTGTAAAGCACAAGTCAAACCTGTTACCTGGAATCCTATCAAACTCCCAGGAAAGTGAAGTGAAGAGGAGAGAGATGAAAGGATGATCTCAATGAATGTCATCTACACTTCAGGAGAGACCGGGGTTGGGTGTTTCAAGGGTTGGTTGTCACAGGGCTAATTACTCCCAATCTAATTGCATCTACAGTATGTAGTATTTTTAAGGGAAAAATTGTGAATTCTTTGAAAGAAGTCATCCACCTGATCAATTTATGTCAGCAAGACAAAACATTGAGGTGAGGGGAATAAATGTTTTTCGTATGTGAAAGTAAAATAATATATATACTGTGTATTGTTATTTTCTTTGTAAATGTTTGAATAATGGGACTATCCATGAACAATTATGCTTATTGAAAAAAGACAGGGGGAGCTATATTTCAAACCTGTTTTGGAGTTCCTATGTCAAGCCATGTGATAACTAGCATCTTAATTAGCGTTGGGGGGGATAGTTGTCATTTGGATTGTGGGGTTGGTTGTCACTATTAACTCCATCATAAAATCCCAAGCTCTTTTGTGCTTTGTGCTATAAAGAGCTCCCTTCGTTGCCTCTCTCCCACACACATATTTGTTTCTGTCACACACCCACACACACACATGCATGTGCAAACACACAGACACACTAATTTACTCAAAATGTCATATGTTATTCTCACGGCATTAAATGTTGAATTTTATTAGGAATAGAAGTTAAATCAAAGAAAGGCTATTTCTAAGACTGTGTGCTTTATTGTTTCATTTCCTGTTATTAAAGAAATAAGCTACTAGCAAACATTGTGACAACCAACCCTGCGATGCAGCTGGTGGACAGAGTGTGTTTGATGGTTTATAACTCCATGTAGGAATATGATATGAGTATAAAAAGGACCCCATTTCAACCCAAGACTTTTGTCTTTCTCTGAATATTGAAAAGAGTCTTGTAAGATACAGCATAATGTATAATGGTGCTGAGAAAAACATACAAGAGTAAAATGTGTGACAACCAAACCCGGTCTCCCCTAAATCAAATCAAATTTTATTTGTCACATGCGCCCTTACTTACAAGCCCTTATTAACCAACAATGCAATTTTAAGAAGCTAAAAAAAGGTAAGAGATCAGAAAAACAATTACTTAAAGTGCATCAGTAAATAACAATAGTGGGGCTATATACAGGGGTACCGGTACAGAGTCAATGTTCGGGGGCACCGGTGTCGAGGTAATTGAGTTAACATGTAAATGTAGGTAGAGTTATTAACGTGACTATGCATAGATAGAGAGAATAGCAGCAGCGTAGAAGAGAGGGGGCAATGTAAATAGTCTGGGTAGCCATTTGATTAGCTCTTCAGGAGTCTTATGGCTTGGGGGTAGAAGCTGTTTAGAAGCCTCTTGGACCTAGACGCTCCGGTACTGCTTGCCGTGTGGTAGCAGAGAGAACAGTTTATGACTAGGGTGTCTGGAGTTTTTGACAATTTTTCACTTGGTATTAGGTCCTGGATGGCAAGAAGCTTGGCCCCGTTGGTGTACTAGGCCTTAATCACTACCCTCTGTAGTACCTTGCGGTCGGAGGCCGAGCAGTTGCCATACCAGGCAGTGATGCAATCCGTCAGGATGCTCTCGGTGGTGCAGCTGTAAAACGTTTTGAGGATCTGAGGACCATGCCAAATCTTTTCAATCTCCTGAGGGGGAATAGGTTTTGTCATGCCCTCTTCACGACTGTCTTGGTGTGCCTGGACCATGTTAGATTGTTGGTGATGTGGGCGCCAAGGAACTTGAAGCTCTCAACCTGCTCCACTACAGCTCCTTCGATGAGAATGCTCAATCCTCCTTTTCCTGTAGTCCACAATCATCTCCTTTGTCTTGATCACGTTGAGGGAGATATTGTTGTCCTTGCACCACATGGTCAGGTCTTTGATCGCCTCCCTCATCATTGTCGGGGATCAGGCCTACCACTGTTGTGTCATCAGCAAACTTAATGATGGTGTTGGAGTCGTGCCTGGCCGTGCAATCATGATTGAACAGGGAGTACAGGAGGAGACTGAGCACGCACCCCTGAGGGGCCCCCGTGTTGAGGATCAATGTGGCGGATGTGTTATTACCTATCCTTACCACCTGGGGGTGGCCCGTCAGGAAGTCCAGGATCCAGTTGCAGAGGGAGGTGTTTAGTCCCAGGATCCCTAGCTTAGTGATGAGCTTTGAGGGCACTATGGTGTTGAATGGTGAGCTGTAGTCATTTAGGCAGGTTACCTTAGTTATCCTGGGCACAGGGCTATGGTTGTCTGTTTGAAATATGTTAGGTATTACAGACTCAGACAGGGAGAGGTTGAAAATGTCAGTTAAGACACTTGCCAGTTGGTCAGGGCATGCTCGGAGCACACGTCCTGGTAATCCGTCTAGCCCTGCGTCCTTGTGAATGTTGACCTGCTTAAAGGTCTTACTCACATCGGCTGCGGAGAGCACAGTTGTCAGGAACAGCTGATATTCTCATGCATGTTTCAGTGTTACTTGCTTCGAAGCAGGCATAGAAGTTATTTAGCTCGTCTGGTAGGCTCGTGTCACTGGGCAGCTCTCGGCTGTGCTTCCCTTTGTCGTCTGTAATAGTTTGTAAGCCCTGCCACATCCGACGAGTGTCGGAGCCGGTGTAGTATGATTCGATCTTAGTCCTATATTGACGCTTTGCCTGTTTGATTGATTTCTTATAAGCTTCCGGGTTAGAGTCCCACTCCTTAAAAGCGACAGCTCTACCCTTTAGCTCATTGCGAATATTGCCTGTAATCCATGGCTTCTGGATGGGGTATGTATGTACAGTCATTGTGGGGACGACGTCCTCGATGCACTTATTGATGAAGCCAGTGACTGATGTGGTGTACTCCTCAATGCCATCCGAAGAATACCGGAACATATTCCAGTCTGTGATAGCAAAACAGTCCTTTAATTTGGCATCTGCTTCATCTGACCACTTTTTTATAGACGAGTCACTCGTGCTTCCTGCTTTAATTTTTGCTTGTAAGCAGGAATCGGGAGGATAGAATTATGGTCAGATTTGCCAATTAGAGGGTGAGGGAGAGCTTTGTACGTGTCTCTGTGTGTGGAGTAAAGGTGGTCTAGAATTGTTTTACCTCTGGTTGCACGTTTAACATGCTGATAGAAATTAGGTTAAACTGATTTAAGTTTCCTTGAAGTAAAGTCCCCGGCCACTAGGAGTGCCACCTCTGGATGAGCGTTTTCCTGTTTGCTTATGGCGGTATATTGCTCATTGAGTGTGGTTTTAGTGCCAGCATTGGTCTGTGGTGGTATGTAGACAGCTACGAAAAATGCAGATGAAAATTCTCTAAGTAGATAGTGTGGTCTACGGCTTATTATGAGATACTCTACCTCAAGGGAGCAAAACCTTGAGACTTCCTTATATATCATGCACCAGCTGTTATTTGCATATATGCATAGCCCCCCGCCCCAGGGCTTACCATAGGCTGCTGTTCTATCTTGCCGATAGAGTGTTTAACACGCCAGCTGTATGTTCAGCCACAACTCGGTGAAACATGAGATATTACAATTTTTTATGTCCCGTTGGTAGGATATACGTGCTTTCAGTTCGTCCCATTTATTTTCCAGCAATTGAACGTTAGCTAGCAGTACGGAAGGAAAAGGCAGATTAGCCACTCGTTGCCTGATCCTCCCAAGGCACCCTGATCTTTTCCCGCAAGAATCTCTGTTTCCTTCTCCAACAAATGACGGGGATCTGGGCCTGCTCGGGTGTCTGTAGTATATCCCTCCCGTCCGACTCATTGAAGAAAAACTCTTTGTCTAATCTGAGGTGACAAATTATATGAATATGCATGAGATCAAAATAAAGTCCTGATATTCTGTATTATTTTCTTAATCAGATCATTAGCAACAGAAACGTCCAAACGCTTGTCCTAATTTGAGGGAAAACAAAGGCGTCTGAGATCTCCTAGCTCAGGCGTGGGATCATTTTGAGAGCTGATGGATTGGTCGGAACTGAGGGCATGTTTCATTTTAACAGTTCCCTTAGAAGTCTAATGACTGAAAGTTACAATCCAAAGCTGTTTTGATTGCAACAGAAATTAAGAATCACATTAGTTAGTAACGAGTGTGGATATGTTTAACTATACTTTATAAGAATAGTAAACAATCAAAAATTTGACCAATTGGGAACATTTTATTAGTCCCCACAAGGTCAAATGCTATTTCTTGGGGGTTTATGGTTAAGGTTAGAATTAGTGTTAGGGTTCGAATTAGGTTTAGGGTTAGGAGCTAGGGTTAGTTTTAGGGTTAGGGTTAGGGGTTAGGGAAAATAGGATTTTGAATGGGACTCAATTTTGTGTCCCCACAAAGTCAGTTATGTAAGACAGTGTGCACACAGACGCACACATGCACAAACACACACATGCAAGCTTGCGTGCACACACAAAAACATGTGTGCGTTTGTGCATGTGTGTGTAACGGATGTGAAATGGCTAGCTAGTTAGCGGTGTTCGCGCTAAATAAAGTTTCAATCGGTGACGTCACTTGCTCTGAGACCTTGAAGTAGTAGTTCCCCTTGTTCTGCAAAGGCTGTGGCTTTTGTGGAGCGATGGGTAACGATGCTTCGTGGGTGTCTGTTGTTGATGTGTGCAGAGGGTCCCTGGTTCGTGCCCGGGTATAGGCGAGGGGACGGTCTAAAGTTATACTGTTACATGTGCGTGCATGTGAGTTAGTGTGCATGCACATGTGTGTGTGTGTGTGAGAGAGAGAGAGAGAAGGCAATTGTGGACCACCACATGTGGTGAGCGAGTGAATCAGTGTAGCAGAGTAACTGCCTTAGAATCCAATTTATCTCTTATTTCTGTTCCTGGAGTAGCAGCCTAAAAACACTCTCCTGGCCACGCTCCTCACCAGACAATCAGATAGACCTCTGTTAAGAGAGAGACCCTGGTCAAATCAAATCAACGTTTATTGGTCACATACCGGTCGCGTGAAGTAGTTTGGTGGTGGGGGTGGCTGAGAATTATTTTGTCGACTGGGGGGTTCAAGACTCGTATTTTATTTTAGAAATATTTATTTTTAAATGATTTTTCAGCTTCTCCTAATTTCCGCGGCTTTGGTTGTACACAGATTGGTGTGGTCATTGTAACTGGGTCCTATGCTGTACTCTGTCTGGTTATGTGCTGTAGGCCTATAGTGTAGTGAATCTGACTGAATGCTTCAAAATGTATTGTCCATTTCACAGGGTAGACACTCCAGGTTCCAAAGAGAAAGCTCCTGAGAGGTGGACAAAGGCAACCTTAGTGCGAGTCAAGCTTCAATTTAAGACTGCACAATTAAGAAGGAATTTCTACCTTTAAAAATAATTTAATTTTACAAATCCTCTCTGTAGCCCCAGAGGCTGTAACCTTAACAACCACCCTGTGACTGTGATTTTTTGCCTGTTTTCTCCCCATTCTCTTTTTGATCTTTGAGTGGTGGGCACTTTAACCTACCACACAGTAATGGCTAACCCCCACAGGGTGTGTAATGGCACTCCTGATCCATCTGCTCTGACCCTCCTCCGTGCAACAGAACCCAATCCGGGCCCAATGCTGCCCTTTCAAGCTGCTTTTTCATGCTCAGTCTCTCCACTCCTCTCCACTCGCAAAAATAGGTAGCGGACTTCAGAAATGACGGAAAAATCAATACAAAGACACAAGCTTTTACAGGAACCACTAAACTAAAACTACTGCCAAAGCTACTCCCATTACGGGAAATCTCACAGGGAATTAACACATTCCGTTTGAAATTCTAACACGTTCCACAGCAGGTGAGATGACATGATAACCATTTATTATACATTTGAAAAATGTAACTAGGAACTTAAGATGCTTTTCATGTGTTTGCGAAAGCAAAGAAAGGTAGAATGCATTTTTATTTTACACAATTCAATTTGTGTAAAAAATAATATATATATATATATATATATATACATACTGCAGTAAGATGTATTATTGTGTAATTAGTGTAATAACATTTGGGACAGAGGGCCCCTTGTTTCATTTTAACAGTTCCCTTAGAATCTAATGACTCTAAAGGTTACAATTAGCACCAGCATAGGACTACAGTGTTCTATGGGATGAGCGACTTCAGCTTTGGGGTCCTGTGTTTTGCAACTGCGGCTTGACGCCTTAATTTGTCACGTGTCGGCAGGGTTCTCTGCTGTTACTTTGCCGGTTGCTCTGTCGGAGATCCTCTTCTCAGCTAGATTCGAAAATTACACAAATGCTGGGGTGGAAAGGTGTAATTGAAGATGGCATAAGGCTGAATGGTAGACATTTAAATTCGGTGCAGTTAAGCGTGCAGGGCGTGTGGCTTCCGAGGGAACACTTTAAAATGATTACTGCTCTTGACAGGGCTTCAGGACAACCGTGGAGTCACTGTGTGTGTGTGTGTGTGTGTGTACATGAATGCATGCGTGTGCAGTGTGTTTTTGTGCCTTCTTTCATGTAGCTCTATGTCTAGGAGTGCTTTAAGTCGGAAGAAAAATTAGCAGAGTTTCATCAGCAAGATTTCGCCACTGTTGCCATTACAGGAGCTGATGGAGGAAACCAGACTCCTCCTAATGTAGATGGTAATGGTAAACACACCACTTTGTTCTAAGACCGAACGAAGAACAAGAAAAATCAGGGACACTGTAAGGTTTGCTTTTCTTTTCTTAGTCAACCTTGTTTTCTTTTTCTTTGTGTTATTGAACGTAGCCCTGTTTCTTTGTGTTCTGGAACGTAGCCCTGTTTCTTTGTGTTCTGGAACGTAGCCCTGTCTTTCATTTTTGTTCATTACTTTCACCTGTGTTCGTTTCTCATCAGCTCAGCTCTGCGCGTAAATCTACACCCTTTTCTCCCTAAGTACAGAATACCTCACCTAAAAACGAAATGGATTCAGTAGAGCTACAGCGGCGCCTAACCCAGCAAGAGGAGCTTATGGAGGAAATTTGCCATGTTCTCCGCCAACCTATCCCTACTCCTCCGATGCCAGGTATCGTAACCCATAGCCCTCCTTCATTCATACCCATGCGTGGAAAATATGACGGTTCGCATGTGAAATGTCAGGGATTTCTGATGCAATGCAGCAAATACATTGAGCACAACCACACTAACTTCGCCACCGACAAGAGCAGGGTGGTTTGTGTTGTGTCTCTACTCACAGGCAAAGTCCTGGATTGGGCCACCACCATATGGACGGCCAACAGCACAGAACTCGGATCCGAAAACCCATTTCCATACCCTCCTCAAAGAGTTACTCGATCACTCTCCCTCCGGTCGTCCTATAGGAGTCCTCCTCATAGAAATTCAACAAGGACATAATGCAGCTACCTTCTATGCCCTCGAGTTCCACACCATGGCTGCAGGGAGTGGAAGGAATGAGGCTGCTTTCCTTTCCGTCTACGGAAGAGGGCTCAACAGGGAACTTCAGGTGGAGCCTGTAGAGGTGACCTTCGGGATCTAAATCAATACATTCGTACAGTGGGGCAAAAAAAGGATTTAGTCAGCCACCAATTGTGCAAGTTCTCCCACTTATGAGAGAGGCCTCTAATTTTCATCATAGGTACACTTCAACTATGACAGACAAAATGAGAAAGAAAATACAGAAAATCACATTGTAGGATTTTTTATGAATATATTTGCAAATTGTGGTGGAAAACGCCACTCTTTCACCCCAGACAGCGTGTGTGGCTCTCTACCAGAGACATCCCCCTCCCCTGCAAAAAGTTCTGTCCTCGCTGCATTGGTCCCTTCAAGATAACCTATTGCAGAGGCGGACACCTATCGCTCCTGAGGTAGGTGTCCGCCTCTGCACCCCCATCCACACACTCCACCCTCCAGGTACCATTGGGTTGTCAGGAGCCTCCCTTTGGGGGGGGGGGGGTACTGTAAGGTTCTGCTCATCAGCTCCCTATTTAGTTCAGTTCTTTCTGTTTGTATTTTTGAGGTATTGTTTGTTTTTTGACTGCCTACCTGTGTTTGACCATTGCCTGTGACTACGATTCCTTCCTTCTGCAAAGACTTAATAAACATCTGCCGTGCTCTGCTCGTGAATCTACACCTTTTTCTCCCTGAGTATTCATTACAGGCACAGCCATGGGTGGACCTGGGAGGGCATAGGCTCACCCACTTGGGAGGCAGGCCCACCCACTGGGGAGCCAGGCTCAGCTAATCAGGATTAGTTTTTCCCCACAGAAGGGCTTTATTACAGAAATAAATACTCCATCAGCTGTCCAGGTGGCTGGTCTCAGATGATCTTGCAGGTGAAGAAGCCGAATGTGGAGGTCCTGGGCTGACGTGGTTACAGGTGGTCTGCGTTTGTGAGGCCAAGTGGATGTACAGCCAGATTTTCGAAAACAACGTTGGAGACAGCTTACGGGAGAGAAATTATATAATTTAATTATCTGGCAATAGCTCTGTAGGACATTCCTAGAGTCAGCATGCCAATTGCACATTCCCTCAAACCTTGAGACATCTGTGGCATTGTGTTGTGTGACAAAACTGCACACTTTAGAGTGGCCTTTATTTGTCCCCATCACAAGGTGCACCTGTGTAATGATCATGCTGTTTAATCAGCTTCTTGATATGCCACAGCTGTCAGGTGGATGGATTATCTTGGCAAAGGAGAATGCTCACTAACAGGGATGTAAACACATTTGTGCACAACATCTGAAAAAAATTAACTTTTGTGCATATGTAAACTTTTGGGGATATATGACACATGGGACCAACCCTTCACATGTTGCGTTTATATTTTTGTTCATTACATTCGTGGCAGTCATATTTGCTAAAGAAAAACAACTGACATCTCACTTTTTCCCTTGACATAGTCAGTTTGGCTATCTATGTGGTCCATATTGTGAGTTGTCTTATATCATGTTAAATAAAGTTGACAGTAGAGCCAACACCCTAAACCTCTGGTCTGAGACTTTGTTTTCCCAAGGCGGCAAAGAACTCTCAACGGATTCTGTAGCTTGCGGTACTTTCAAATGGATCCGTTTTCTTTTGTCATCATATTCTCTAAATAAGTATATTGTAGACATCTGTCTGCAGATGGATGGTGAGGTCTTTCTCAAGTCCTGGACTTAGTAGTCCTCTTGGCTTCTTGGGATGGGATAGCTCTTCATTTAGATGGGATAGCTCTGTCATGGATGGTGAGGTCTTTCTCAAGTCCTGGACTTAGTAGTCCTCTTGGCTTCTTGGGATGGGATAGCTCTTCATTTAGAGGCCTTCAGCTCCTTGGGATGGGATAGCTCTTCATTTAGAGGCCTTCAGCTCCTTGGGATGGGATAGCTCTTTTCATTTAGAGGGCTTCAGCTACTTGGGATGGGATAGCTCTTTTCATTTAGAGGGCTTCAGCTTCTTGGGATGGGATAGCTCTTCATTTAGAGGCCTTCAGCTCCTTGGGATGGGATAGCTCTTCATTTAGAGGCCTTCAGCTTCTTGGGATGGGATAGCTCTTCATTTAGAGGGCTTCAGCTCCTTGGGATGGGATAGCTCTTCATTTAGAGGCCTTCAGCTCCTTGGGATGGGATAGCTCTTCATTTAGAGGCCTTCAGCTCCTTGGGATGGGATAGCTCTTTTCATTTAGAGGGCTTCAGCTTCTTGGGATGGGATAGCTCTTCATTTAGAGGGCTTCAGCTCCTTGGGATGGGATAGCTCTTCATTTAGAGGCCTTCAGCTCCTTGGGATGGGATAGCTCTTCATTTAGAGGGCTTCAGCTCCTTGGGATGGGATAGCTCTTCATTTAGAGGCCTTCAGCTCCTTGGGATGGGATAGCTCTTTTCATTTAGATGGCTTCTTGCCAGGAGAGCCCTGATTTATTGAGTTCTTAGAGAGTGGAACTTCTGTAGTTGTTTATTGTCCTTCCCTGTTTTCTTTTAGCCACTTGCCTAAGTAATTATTCTACCTTCACTAAAACATAATGTCATTATTATTACGCATATACTGTACATACTGTACTGGTTGTTGGACCATCTGACCAAGGAGAAGAGGATAAACAAAGCGTGAAAGAGTGAATGATTCTCCCTGTGAGAATGTCAATACCCCATGAAGTAGAATGACTTGACAGACATACATGCTCTAGCGTTTTCCTTGGCCCCTCAGTTGCACATCCAAAAAGGAGGTTGATGTGGTACATTTATATCATCCTGTGTTCTGAAATATGGAAGTACACATGGTGAATGGAAAAATGTAGGTTTATTTAGAAGAATGAACTTTACCATAGTTTATGTTTGGGGAGCACTTCATGTGGTCAGTTTCTTTCTGTCAACACAGACAGTAAAGTCTACCATGTAAAGCAGTCAAACTGTGTATGCTCACACATAGACAGGATTTCCACATTCAGTGGTACACACATGGATGCTGGCACACTAAGAGTAAGTAGATCATTTCGTATCCTGTCGAACTTTTACAAGCTTTGGATGACTGTACAATATGTTGAGTGAAGTTGCTCTAACTGGTCTAAGGTCTTAAACATAGAATGAATCCATAATAATATAATCAAATACAATTAGCGTTTTACAGGTCCAATGAATTAAGAACATTGTTGAAATATGCACACATCCCGTATCTTTATATTTTTACTTCTTCAACTCATTACGGAACTACTTAATGTTCTCCAGGGAGACACAAGAGTCTTCACAGATTCTATAAATAACACTCCTTCGAAAATGATACCATGAGACAATTTATTGGTTGGCACCATTTCAAAGGCAGTCAAGATTATACTGTACCGTCATCTAATGTGGTCTAATTTGACATTATTGAATGTGGTGCGTACTTAAGTTAAGTTCAATTGGCATCATAAGTTCATCACCATGTCACTTCCTGTTGGCTTTCAAACCAAAGAATCTGCCACAAAGGTTTAGTCAAGGATGAACACGCTCCAAGAGGAACACAGACACGAGGAGAGAAAGTGTTCTGGTTTAATTGCGGTGGTTGTATCTAACGACAATAATTAAAACTTGGAGCGTGAATAATAATCAAGTTTAATTTTGATATTGTGAGTTCAGTCTAATTTACTCATGAAAGCTTATGAGATTCAGCTAATCAAGCAGTCATTCAATTTCTCCGCTCTTACTTTTCTGCTTAATATCTTTGACGTGTTCCCTAAAACAGAGATATGGGGCTGGTACTGCAATTGGCCTGGCCGTCACTTTAGAGACGCTGCCTGAGGCCCCCAGCCTGCCTCAGTCAAGACGAAGACATCGGACTGGCATGATCTACAGGCCTTCACCGGAACCACAGCTGCTAAGAACACTGCACTGGTAGGTTATACAGCCTATATAACACTGTTCTAGGATTATGACATGTTATATCATTTCCATGTATTTTTGGTTGTCAATAGTATTATGAATCCCACATCCATATGACAGTCAGAATACAGTCAGAAATACGTTTCAGATGCCCGAGACTTACAAATGTCGATGGTAGAATTTGCCATAGTAATACACAGTGGCGATATGGGTCCATTTATGTCCTACAACAAGGGGCTGGAGAGAGAGGAAATGTCCTCGATCTACCCCCCCTGCCTGAGGCAGAGTGCCTCTTGGACAATTAGGAAATAAGAGCTTCCTGTTAAGGAGTGCTCAGCCCGAGAATTGAGAGAAAAGGGGAGAGAGAATGCAGGAGAGAGGAAGAAAGAGGGTTCTAGAGATGGAGCGAGCAAGGGTAATTGCTTTGCTTTGTTACCATGGACACCTGAAAATACTTCCTGTTTTTTTGCCCATCAAAGAGAACAGCAGGTCACTTGAACTGTAGAAAACATAGCTCTACATTTTGACGTCTGAATGTTGTTGTTTCTATGTCATTTTTTCTATCTAACAATTTCACTATTGATAGTTGTTAAAACATTTACAAATGGTGTATGTTTCCCTGAAATATATTTATGTGCATTTTAAAAAAAGTTTAAAATGGATACATTTTGTTAGTCAACATACTCAATTTAGCATCAGTCTCACACTCACTTCTACCGCACAGTTAACAGGCAAGAACAAGCCAGTAGCATTCTCTTAATCTCGTGAGTAGATGGTGAATAAAAAGTTAGCAATGGCACCAGTTATATTCCGTCTTTCAAAAGAGCCAGATGGAATGGCTAAAGTTTCAGTCAAAATATTGTTTTTGGACCGAGGTGTGCACACTCCCCCGTTCCCTCCCCGTTCATCTCTCTTTCTCTCTCGCTCCTTTATTTATATCTCCCTCTCTTCTTTATTTTTCTCTCCCTTTCCATGCTGTGTTTTATTAGCTCATGACACAGGGACCCTCTTAGAAAACCAACAGTACTCTTCAGAATGGTGCTTGTGAGGAGGGGTCTGGTTGGTCCGTGTTGAGCCAGGCAGCCAGGCTCGGCCGGGCCGGTATGTGGTATGTGCTTGGTGGTGATTGTGAGCCGCGGCCTCCCCTCTGTCTGCAGGGCCGAACACACACAGAGCAACCTTGTGTGGAGCAGAGGGCTGGGCAGACACGCTGAAGTCAGCTCACACCACACAGCGCACACAGGCAGGGAAAACGCACACCACCACCGCCGCTCCCTCCTTCTTACACACACATACGCAAACGTGCGCACACTCACTCACACGTTACCTAAGGTAATACATCACATTGCAGCTACTCTATGTGCCTCTATGCTGGCAAGTACCATGTAAAATGTAAGTCAGCATTATGCAATATTTACTCCCATACATTTAGTCACTCATGAACACACAAACCCACAGTGATGGACAGACACATGAACACACAAACCCACAGTGATGGACAGACACATGAACACACAAACCCACAGTGATGGACAGACACATGAACACACAAACCCACAGTGATGGACAGACACATGAACACACAAACCCACAGTGATGGACAGACACATGAACACACAAACCCACAGTGATGGACAGACACATGAACACACAAACCCACAGTGATGGACAGACACATGAACACACAAACCCACAGTGATGGACAGACACATGAACACAGACAAGAGGAGAAGTACACATTAATCAGGTGACAGTGCATCAGTAGCTCTCAGCCCGGACAACACCAGTAGTGACATTATAAAAATAAGCATCAATCCAGCTGGCCTTCCATAAGTCTGTCAGTGAGTTCATTACAATAATTACTTTAATTTGCTGTTGATGATTTAACGATAAAGCAACAGGAAATACATCTGAAAGAAAGCACAGTGAAAGGAGTTTTCAGGGGAAACGCCATGCAGAGTTTCCTGTTGCTCTCCCGTCACCTTGCCTTCGACAGAACGCTTTGTGTTCCACCACTGGCACAGCCCACAGTCTCTGGACCCATGGCACGGACACACAGCCGCTCCCTCTGCCACAAATACGCACACATGCACACACACACACACATCCACATGCACTCTTACAAACACACACACACATCCACATGCACTCTTACACAAAATTGTACACACACACAAACACTAAAATAGAAAACACATCCTCACACCCAGGGCCGTGGTATAGACAGAGTCTCCAGACAGGCCAGACAGGTCCTTGTTGGAGAGGGACAGCATGTTCCCTGGTAGCCCTACCAGCTCCTGCATTCAAGCACTGTACACTGTACCAGACGACACTGCAATAGAGAGCCAATCCCTCCTCTTCCTCCTGCTCCTCCTCCTCTACCCTGCCCAGCCCAGACCAACTGACAGACAGACAGACAGACAGACAGCCAGGCTCTGGGGCTCAGTCTCCCCTTTTGGGAGACAGACAGGGAGAGAGAGAGAGCCCAGGCCAGGCCTCCAAAGCCTGGCCCCCTCACACAGGGGGGAGCCCCAGACAAATCAAGACGGCAAGAGTCCAGTAAGTATTTGCATGCGTGCCTGCATGTGTGCATGTGGTACTCTTCAATAGAAGCATGCGTGCCTGCATGTGTGCATGTGGTACTCTTCAATAGAAGCATGCGTGCCTGCATGTGTGCATGTGGTACTCTTCAATAGAAGCATGCGTGCCTGCATGTGTGCATGTGGTACTCTTCAATAGAAGAAAAGAATGGGGAGCTTTCTTTGCTTTGCAGACCGTATATGAAGAGAGACATAATACAATTCTATCCTGTTGAACACTGAGACCCTATAGGCAAAGTTTGTATATCATCCTGTTTCATTCCTGCCATGATTCAACTCCCGAATTGTTATTTTTCTATGGACCCTATCATACATTAGTGTAAAGATATTCTTGGCGACAAAGAGATCCCCTCGTTTAAAAAACAAACAGATTAGTGGATTTCCATTGCCCAGAATCATGTAGACAATACAGCCCAATCAATACTAATATGTTTGCACCAAGATAAATTATTGATTCCCCAAACATCAGGGGGTCCCGGTGTTTTACCCCAATCTATATTAACAGTATCCCCCTTTTCTGTTCGACTTTCTGTAATCCATATTACACTCATATTTCCAACACATCACTCCTCATATAATATTATTAATCTGTACTTTAGTGCATTGATTGATTTCAGGGATGTATAAAATACAAATGTAGGAGTATTATTCAATATTATTAGATTTTGAGATTGCATTTTTCTGTGACTGGAAAATACCCAGATAAAAATAATCTCCTCTTCTGAGCTATTCTTATGTGAAAGGACTTACTGTGGATATATTATTTAGTTGAGACTAAGGCCAATTTGGTTTGTTCAAAATATTGAAGAGAGGAAATGTATCATTTGGAGGAAGGGGGAAATGACCTACAGTAATGATGCAGGCTGCCAAAGAAAAGATCCAACTATCCTCTAGCTGCTTTGGGTGATTTTATCAGGTATTAGTTTAACTCAATAAAATGAATAGCCTACATTTCCTGAATATTGTGGTTCTTTTTAAAACAACAAGACTGTAATTTATTTGTCAAAATGGCAAAAATACATAGGGATGAATGAGCTCCAATTATAAATATAAATATAAACTTGAAGATCTTATCGAAGTATGTGTCACCGCAATCTCATAAATGATATATTTAGTGCCAAGGGAATTTCACATTTGTTTGGGAACTTTCTGCTGCTAGGTCAACACTCCAGAAGAATTGGACAACATGGAGGAAGTTGTGTGTACCAGTAACACTCAACATATTATTCATTCTCACACAAGGCCTTCCATACAGAAGGGGGCAGTTCCTCTGACACAGTTCATATTAAGTCAGACAGGGCCAGTTAAGGACCCGGCAGCCTGATTGGGCATTCAGCAGCAACAGTTGAGTTGGAGTCAGAGGATCAGCTGCAAAACAACTTGGAATGTATTTAATAGTGCAGGTGATGA
This sequence comes from Oncorhynchus kisutch, assembly GCF_002021735.2. Lineage (NCBI taxonomy): Eukaryota > Metazoa > Chordata > Actinopteri > Salmoniformes > Salmonidae > Oncorhynchus > Oncorhynchus kisutch. The sequence continues at coordinate 16,336,261 of NC_034176.2, read as the reverse complement.
AGACTGGATCCCCACACTATAGGTTATACAAAATATACAGGTGATGAAGACTGGATCCCCACACTGTAGGTTATACAAAATATACAGGTGATGAAGACTGGATCCCCACACTGTAGGTTATACAAAATATACAGGCGATGAAGACTGGATCCCCACACTGTAGGTTATACAAAATATACAGGTGATGAAGACTGGATCCCCACAGTGTAGGTTATACAAAATATACAGGTGATGAAGACTGGATCCCCACACTGTAGGTTATACAAAATATACAGGTGATGAAGACTGGATCCCCACATTGTAGGTTATGCAAAATATACAGGTGATGAAGACTGGATCCCCACACTGTAGGTTATACAAAATATAAAGGTGATGAAGGTGATCAAACAATCAGCTTAATTACCAATTGCAAAATTACCTCAACCTGAGAACTAAGGCTAAACTCCTCAAACTCAGGGAACATGTCTGAGTAGGCCTACAAGACAAAGCTGTAGTAATAGCATGCGACCTAGACAAACAGCTCTCCATGAATGAGGATCCTATAAAATAAGGCACATTCTAAAATGGCCTACCCTCACCTGGCATAAACCATTCACACCTTTAGGCTACACAGGTAAATGCTTAATAAACCGTGATGCTGTGATAATACACTTGAATGGAAATACTATTGCACTCTTTTACATAACAATGGCAATGACATTCTCGTTACTGAAAACAAAGACACAAGCAGCTTCTTGCTTTAGCTTATCGTGGACACTACCATTGGGTGCAGCGAAACCACCCAAATTTATAATTCGACAAATCCCATGCAACCGCGTTAGAAGTTCATGTAGCCTAATTACAAGTTAAAACACTTGAATGTGTTATGTTCTATTGTCTACACCTGGATTAGACTGACAAGGTATAAATTAACATGAAAACATGCATTAGCCTACTTCTCCAAGACAAGCTCAAAGCTTTTTGTGCTTGCTTCGAGGCAATCAACCGAGTCACTCCTAAGAGGGCCCTCGCTGCTGAAGAGGACTGTGAGCAGACTTGAGTAAGACGTTGAATCGTGTGAACACTCTCAAAGCAGCCAGCCCAGATGGCATCCCCAGCCCAGATGGCATCCCCAGCCCAGATGGCATCCCCAGCCCAGATGGCATCCCCAGCCCAGATGGCATCCCCAGCCCAGATGGCATCCCCAGCCGCGTCCTTAGAACTTGCGCGAAACATCTGGCTGGAGTATTTATGGACATATTCGACCTCTCCCTCCCTGTCCCAGTCTGTGATCCCCATAAGCTTCAAAATGTCCACCACTTTCCCTGTACCCAAGCAAACAAAGGTAACCTGCCTAAATGACTATCACCCTGTAACACTCACTTCTGTCATGATGAAGTGCTTTGAGATGCTCATCAAGGACAAAATCAGCTCCACCCTACCGGACACCCTGGACCCATAACAATTTGCATGTCATCCCAGCAGATTGATACACGATGCAATCGCCATTGCTCTGCACGCTGTCCCTTCCCACCTGGACAAGAGGAATACCTATGTGAGAACTACAGCTCAGCTTTCAACACCATAGTCCCCTCCAGGCTTGTCACTAAGCCCAAGGCCCTGGGTATGAACACCTCCCTCTGCAACTGGATCCTGGACTTCCTGAAAGGCAGACCCCAGGTGGTGAGGATAGGCAACAACACCTTTGCCACGTTGACTATTCTCAACACGGCCTCCTGGGGGTGCATGCACAGCCCCCTCCTGTACTCCCTGTACACCCACGATTGCGTGGCCATGCACAACTCGGACAACACCACCATGCACAACACCATCATTAAGTTTTCCAATGACACAACGTTGGTGGGCCCGATCACTGACGGCAACGAGTCAGCCCACAAGGAGGAGGTTGGAGCTCTGACAGAGTGGTGCCAGTCTCTCCCTCAACGTCAGCAAGTCAAGGAGCTGATCGTAGACTACAGGAAGCAGGGGAGGGGGCACGCCCCTATTGACATTGAATTGGCTGCAGTCGAGAGGGTAAAAAGCTTAAAGTTCCTCGGTGTGCACATCACAAAGGACCTGATATGGAACAGTCACACTGACACCGAGGTGAAGAAGGTGCAACAACCCCTCTGCAACCTCAGGTGACTGAAGAAATATGGCATGGGCTTCAGATCCTCAACAAGTTCTATAGCTGCACCATCAAGAGCATCTTGACCAGTTTCATCCCTGCCTGACATGGTAACTGCACCACCATCAAACAAATGGCTCTACAGAGGGTGGTGCAGACGGCCCAACCCATCCCTGGGGGCGGGCTCCCTGCCCTCCAAGACATCTACAAAAGGTCATCCTTGAGGAAAGCCTGGATGGTTATCAAAGGCTTCAGTCACCGAGCCATGTACTGTTCACTCTGCTACCATCCGGAAAGCAGTATCGGAGCATCGAGACAGCTTTTATCACCAGGCCATCAGACTGTTGAACAGACTATCTGCACCTTGTAGACTATCTGCACCTTGTAGACTATCTGCACCTTGTAGACTATCTGCACCTTGTAGACTATCTGCACCTTGTAGACTATCTGTACCTTGTAGACTATCTGCACCTTGTAGACTATCTGCACCTTGTAGACTATTTGCACCTTGTAGACTATTTGCACTGACTCCCCGCACATCCAACCCTTACACATACACAGTTGAAGTCGGAAGTTTACATACACTTAGGTTGGAGTCATTAAAACTCGTTTTCAACCACTCCACACATTTCTTGTTAAATTAACAAACTATGGTTTTGGCAAGTCAGTTAGGACATCTACTAGTAATTTTTCCAACAATTGTTTACAGACAGATTATTTCACTTGTAATTCATTGTATCACAATTCCAGTGGGTCAGAAGTTTACATACACTAAGTTGCCTGTGCCTTTAAACAGCTTGGAAAATTCCAGAAAATTATAGCACGGCTTCAGAATCTTCTGATAGGCTAATTGACATAATTTGAGTCAATTGGGGGTGTACCTGTGGGTGTATTTCAAGGCCTACCTTCAAACTCAGTGCCTCTTTGCTTGACATCATGGGAAAATCAAAAGAAATCAGCCAAGACCTCAGAAAAAAAATTGTAGTCCTCCACAATTCTGGTTCATCCTTGGAAGCAATTTCCAAATGCCTGAATGTATCACGTTCATCTGTACAAATAACAGTACGCAACTGTAAAAACCATGGGAACACGCAGCGGTCATACCTTTCAGGAAGGAGACGCGTTCTGTCACCTAGAGATGAACGCAGAACAGAACCCAGAACAACAGCAAAGGACCTTGTGAAGATGCTGGAGGAAACAGGTACAAAAGTATATTTTTCCACAGTAAAACGAGTCCTATATCGACACAACCTGAAAGGCCGCTCAGCAAGGAAGAAGCCACTGCTCCAAAACCGCCATAAAAAAGCCAGACTACGGTTTGCAACTGCACATGGGGACAAAGATTGTACTTTTTGGAGAAATGTCCTCTGGTCGGATGAAACAAAAATAGAACTGTTTGGCCATAATGACCATCTTTATGTTTGGAGGAAAAAAGGGCTTGCAAACCGAAGATCACCAACCCAACCGTGAAGCACGGGGGTGGCAGCATCATGTTGTGGGGGTGCTTTGCTGTAGGAGGGACTGGTGCACTTCACAAAATAGATGGCATCATGAGGAGGACCAATTATGTGGATATATAAACTTCTGACCCACTGGGAATGTGATGAAAGAAATAAAAGCTGAAATTAATCATTCTCTTTACTATTATTCTGACATTTCACATTGTTAAAATAAATCGGTGATCCTAACTGATCTAAGACAGGGAATTTTACTACTACCAAAATATCTGTCCTTTTGTGTGGAGTCAAATGGAGGGAAAATGTCCAGCATGACGATGGCTCACTGACATCTTCACAAGGCCTTATTCAAAAAGATGGATTCCAGAAACATTTCCTTGACTCGTGCTGGGAAGTGGAAAGGTGGTAATTTCCAGTTGTGAATTAGTAAATACAAGTTGGATGCATTCACATGCTTTGAAGATGTTTAGAAACGTCAATTGGCTAATGGCAAACAAGCTGCGTCAACCATTAACTAAATGTACACCTTGTCATACTGGCAAACAAATTATAGTGTTAATATATTATGTTTTGTTGTTGCATTTAACTGCCGAAGAAAGGCTGTTATCGAGGTCATTTCCTTAGTAGGTGGTGTCCAGGGTCAGCATGTGGAAGAAGTCGGAGGTCAGGGATGATAACTGAGTTTCCCAATAGTAATTGCTGCAGGGACGTTCAAGTTGATTTTTCCCAGTCGTATGTGGTGAATTCCACCTTCACACTTGGTTATGAATGATGGTAAATATTCAAGGTGTGTATGCATGAGCACAGATTGGAGTAGGCTATCAAAATCAAACAATGCACAAGATAAAAAGAAATTGTTTAAAAAATGCAGTAAATAACTAAGCCATTACAGTATGATTCTGCAACAGAAAGCAACAAGAAATGGATATTGCGCTACCATTTAATGCACATTAAATCAATGTATTACTTCTGGATTTACTACAGTAAATTGGAAAAGTAATACCCCATGCTAACGTTCAACTCTGTCAGGAAAAGCAGGAAACCACCTGCCATTGACATCATCTGAAGTTAACCCCCCCCCCCCCTCCTTCTAGGTTTAATTTATACCCTCACATACACCTGGATTAGCCCTCATTGTCTCTGTGCAAATCAGACTGTTTAAAGCCAGATTATTTCAAGTTTATTTTACATCATGGTCGAGAAATTTTATTTTCATTAGTCCAGCATAAAATAGTCATTTAGTCCAGCTCTTTATCTGGAAATCGCCCCTATATAGAGTATATCTAAAGAAAGGAGGGACAGGCTACATATTTGTTTTGTTTCTGGAGATGGCCATCATGCAAGTTTAAATGAAAGCAGGACGTGTGGTGTTGTTAAATGTACAGTGAGTGATGAAGGGGTATTTTTTTGCTCCTTCGTGGATGGTAACAGTCTTTTGGGGGCAATAATCCAGGGTACATATGCCACCGCTGACAAAAGTCTATGTGTCCCTGATCCCTCAGCGGGCTAAATATACTCAGGAGTGACTGGGGCAGGTGGATCGGGGGGAGGGGGACGTGGGGTGGGGGGTTTGGGGAGAACAAGTCTTGGGTTCAGTGTGGAGAGAGATCAGGGGAAAAACACAACCCAAATCAGGGGTTTATATTCAAAGCCAGCTGGTCTGGCTTTTATACATGCAGGACATTTTTTGTTTTACAGTGAACTTTTACTCTTCTTTTACACTTATCTCTAACTATATATATTTTCTTTACCTTTGACTGTTTGATTGAGCTGTCCCTCAGCTGGTCCTGTAGGGTGGTACTTCCTGGAGAAGCAAAGATACGGTACGGGTGAGTTTACAGAGCACACCCTTAGCTTCCCCTTCTACTTTCCATGGTGTACTGTGACTTTCTGCTAGATGAAAAATCTGGTTCTGGCAGGGGCACTCTTTTTGCCATAGAGTGGATGATGACCAGCCATAAATCTGTTAAACAACTAACTATGTTGTAATATAGTATTGGCATTAGTGTTAGTAAATTATTTATATTGACTTGTGTAGCCTATATTGAAAAGTGAAACAGTAAATTTTTCGTGTACGAACAATAGAAATACATCTGGATCTGCAATCAAACCCATTCGGGCAGAGAATGGACGCTAGTTTCTTTTACCTCAGGTACAGTACTTACAGTTAGTGCGTGACAGAGAACCAAGATGATGGAAAAGCTTAACGGTTGAGCTATGCTGAAGTTGGAGATCGGGCAGTCACAAACAGCTGTTGCCAATCACTTCTGTACCAGTGAATGGCCCATGGAGGATCCTGTACTGTAGCTACATAGGTTGGAGTTTTACATGTATACCTTTTCATTTCTCCGAGCCATGACAAATGGTTTGACTCTCTAGAGTAACTTCATACTGTCTTGTATTTTTTGTTTGAATTCGTCACAGTCAGTTTGGGTTATTGGTCTTCCTAAGGTTAATTGCTAAGAACACCTCGTTGCGTAATCTGAAATCATCTGTGAGTGAAAAGTGTATGGCTTCAACATGCTGTTTGCCTTAGAAATAGCTTACCCCGCAAGGCAGGCACCTAAGTGGCTGCTGTAGACTTCAATATCAATTTGTATCACACAGAGGCCAACACTTAAATAAGACATTTCTCGCTAAGCAGTGAAACAAAGAGGAAGTTTGTCATATTACACCAACTGAAGGGAGTTGATATTGAACTAACTGCCTCTCTGAAGGCAGGGGAAGAAAAATGTACTAAATAGCAGGAAAATGTCCTAAAACAACACCAAAGAATTCCAACCCAAACAAAAGTTGAGATTGATTTTTATGGATGCTGAAAGGCTTTGTTCAACTTTTTCTTCTGACATTTGATTCAAGGAATTTTAGTAACCTTAGTGTGGGGTGTTTGAGTACTGTTGTTGATGGCCCATCAGCAGGCAATTAAGTAGAAGTGATAGCTATTATTAAAATGTACTAAAAACCATAATAATAATCATTTAAATGTTATTATAAAATAAATAAATTATACATAGTATTAATTTATATCACCACTATTTGATATGCCATATCAACCAACACATTGAGACACAATTACTGCAAATTAATCCATGGAATAAATGTGTATATACTTTACCATTTCTACATCTCCCGTCAAAATGCTTAGGTTTTCCATTTGAAATCCTGGGTGTCTGGGGATATTCTCTGTAGCTTTGGTTCTGTGTCACCTTGTTAGGTTCAACAAAGTGAGCCATTACTTTCCTTCCTCTTAATATCAACCCTGAAGAGAGGGGACCTTAGAAGCATTGACCCAGTAAAAACCTCTCTTCACTTACAAACCTTTTTCGCTGCAACAGTCCAGCGCTTTGATGGGAAATGGAGTTGAGGAAAGTCATTGTTTTTCCTCCCTTATCCAGGCCTCTCTATCCCTTTGAACTTCCAACCACCACCCCCATCCTGTTGCTTCGCCATCACCCTGTACCGTTGTACTGTTGCCTGTACTATATTACTTTGATGTATGTGCCCATCCTTCTGAGCTTCTCACAGTCTTGATACACTCCAAATTGACCTTCAATCAGTTAGTAATGTCAACGACAACTTATGCTTAGTGTGGGGTTGATAGCACTCTTGACATTTGCAGCACAGAGAGAACCCTAGGAATGTTTAAGGCCGTGTTTGTATCTAAACTTAGCTTCCTTGATTGCAGAGATTACGCTTGTGAACACATAATACGCGTAATGTTATGAGTCTGGTGCAATTGATATGTTCGTTTGGATTTACACTAAGCCTTACGGAGAAATAGATTGTGGCGAAAGCAAAGTGGTACAGAGGCGTCCATTGCTACTGATTTGTTTTAATTGCTCTTGGCGTATGGCTTTGCAGTTGTGGTTGTGGTAATGCTGCCTATTGGTGGTCCAGACGCCGTGATCTTCCATTACACAAGCCATACATTTCACATGTAAAACAAATGATCACTGAACCAAGACGTATTCCACACATGGAAGTAGTTTCATCGTGATGGCACTGAAAGGACAAGTACCTTCGTTCCACTGTAATGTCTTGCAGTAATGGGGCTCCACTGTAATGTCTTGCAGTAATGGGGTTCCACTGTAATGTCTTGCAGTAATGGGGCTCCACTGTAATGTCTTGCAGTAATGGGGTTCCACTGTAATGTCTTGCAGTAATGGGGTTCCACTGTAATGTCTTGCAGTAATGGGGTTCCACTGTAATGTCTTGCAGTAATGGGGTTCCACTGTAATGTCTTGCAGTAATGGGGTTCCACTGTAATGTCTTGCAGTAATGGGGTTCCACTGTAATGTCTTGCAGTAATGGGGTTCCACTGTAATGTCTTGCAGTAATGGGGCTCCACTGTAATGTCTTGCAGTAATGGGGTTCCACTGTAATGTCTTGCAGTAATGGGGTTCCACTGTAATGTCTTGCAGTAATGGGGTTCCACTGTAATGTCTTGCAGTAATGGGGTTCCACTGTAATGTCTTGCAGTAATGGGGCTCCACTGCAATGTCTTGCAGTAATGGGGCTCCACTGTAATGTCTTGCAGTAATGGGGCTCCACTGTAATGTCTTGCAGTAATGGGGTTCCACTGTAATGTCTTGCAGTAATGGGGCTCCACTGTAATGTCTTGCAGTAATGGGGTTCCACTGTAATGTCTTGCAGTAATGGGGTTCCACTGTAATGTCTTGCAGTAATGGGGCTCCACTGTAATGTCTTGCAGTAATGGGGTTCCACTGTAATGTCTTGCAGTAATGGGGCTCCACTGTAATGTCTTGCAGTAATGGGGTTCCACTGTAATGTCTTGCAGTAATGGGGCTCCACTGTAATGTCTTGCAGTAATGGGGCTCCACTGTAATGTCTTGCAGTAATGGGGTTCCACTGTAATGTCTTGCAGTAATGGGGTTCCACTGTAATGTCTTGCAGTAATGGGGCTCCACTGTAATGTCTTGCAGTAATGGGGTTCCACTGTAATGTCTTGCAGTAATGGGGCTCCACTGTAATGTCTTGCAGTAATGGGGCTCCACTGTAATGTCTTGCAGTAATGGGGCTCCACTGTAATGTCTTGCAGTAATGGAGCTCCACTGTAATGTCTTGCAGTAATGGGGCTCCACTGTAATGTCTTGCAGTAATGGGGCTCCACTGTAATGTCTTGCAGTAATGGGGCTCCACTGTAATGTCTTGCAGTAATGGGGTTCCACTGTAATGTCTTGCAGTAATGGGGCTCCACTGTAATGTCTTGCAGTAATGGGGCTCCACTGTAATGTCTTGCAGTAATGGGGCGGTAGTTTTCCTTTGTCTTCTATTTGCTTTATTACACCATTTCAAATCTCCACGTTCCAGCCGCAGTCCGGCCTCATTTAGGAGAAATCCCTTTCCAGTCTGAGTCTACCGCCCTGAGCAGTGTCGTTGCCTGTACAGTACACCACACCACATGGTTTCTCTGCCGCTAGAGTGCCTGTGCACTAGAGTTTACTAAATCTACAAAACATGAGTGGTGCTCGCTAGGCAGTGAAGCAGCAAGCCTTTTGATCTGCAGCTAATCTCAGTGGCCTGCCTCTCATCTGATGGCGTCTGAATAAGAATAAGTTGGATTGATGCTGGAGGCACGGAGAGGTTTAGACGCCGCCTCGCGTCTGCCACACTCCGCTCCGCCGCGTGCCTTCCTTCACCGGGGGTCGCTGGGCCTACTGTGTCATGTCAGGTCTGCGTTTCACATTAACACACATCAACGTCCATTGGCATAGCTTGACAGCTAGATGTTATCAAAGGCAGTTGCTGTATGGCAAGGTTCCCCAACTGACTGTAAAAACACCAGGAAATCAGCTCCAAGTGATTTTACGTTTGGAAATCTGTTCCCAAGTATGCCAGCACGTACTAGAGAGACACGTGATCATCTACAAATCTAAGCAAGGTTTGAAATGACTATGTTTTAGACAAACATTATATTTGTTTGGGCTTCTTAAGGTCAATTTGCAGTCTACCAATTATTTGTAGTTATGTTCCGGCTCCCTGACCACAGCTGAATCTAGATGACAGTCCCAGCTGTATGGTGTAGGAGATGTGGACTGCATAGTTCTACTGAGTGGTGTTTAGTAGTGTTTAGAGGGATGTTTAGTAGTGTTGAGAGTTTAGAGTAGTGTTTAGAGGGATGTTTAGTAGTGTTGAGAGTTTAGAGTAGTGTTTAGAGGGATGTTTAGTAGTGTTGAGTGTTTAGAGTAGTGTTTAGAGGGATGTTTAGTAGTGTTGAGAGTTTAGAGTAGTGTTTAGATGGATGTTTAGTAGTCAGGAGAATAGCTGGAGGCCACAGCTGCTGTAAGGACATGTGCTGTGTAATGGTTGCAATAGGAATAAGAAACAGTGATCAGATCTATTCTTCCTTCCCCGGATCTCATGCCCTCACTTTAGACTCCAACCACACTGACGAACGACAAACTGTGTCACCTAAACCTGATGGTTTACAAGCCATGCAGGTCTCCAAAAGGCCCAAAGCCTGGCATATAGACTGACCCTGTTTATAATGTTTTAATTTCACGTGTTTAACCAGGTAAGCTAGTTGAGAACAAGTTCTCATTTACAACTGCGACCTGGCCAAGATAAAGCATAGCAGTGTGAACAGACAACAACACAGAGGTACACATGGAGTAAACAATAAACAAGTCAATAACACCGTAGAAAAAAAAGAGTCATAATCATTGTGTGCAAAAGGCATGAGGAGGTAGGCGAATAATTACAATTTAGCAGATTAACACTGGAGTGATAAATGATCAGATGGTCATGTGCAGGTAGAGATACTGGTGTGCAAAAGAACAGAAAAGTAAATAACTAAAAACAGTATGGGGATGAGGTAGGTAAATTGGGTGGGCTATTTACCAATGGACTATGTACAATTCGTTCCAGTCACAGGCAGCAGAGAACTGGAAGGAAAGGCTGCCAAATGAGGTGTTGGCTTTAGGGATGATCAGTGAGATACACCTGCTGGAGCGCGTGCTACGGATGGGTGTTGCCATCGTGACCAGTGAACCCTAGATCAGCCATGGCACGGTGTTGATAGGTCCTGGGGTTTGGGCTGAACAAAACTTATGGGTGCTACGACATTCTTGTCACTCCAGTGGCCTGGACTTTCAGTTCCCGTTTGAATAATTTATGATTGGCTCTGATTGGCTTTCTTTACAACCTGTAGCGTGCAAAGAGCAGTATGGCAGTATGGCTACAGAGCCTCACTCACACACAACTTGCTCTGTACACCCCCTCTAACCTGTACTCCCACTAAGCTGTACACCTCCTAACCTGTACACCAACTAACCTCTACACCCTGATCCTATCAGACTCTTCTGTTACACCCCTGTTCTACTGCACTGTGTGTGTGTGTGTGTGTGTGTGTGTGTGTGTGTGTGTGTGTGTGTGTGTGTGTGTGTGTGTGTGTGTGTGTGTGTGTGTGTGTGTGTGTGTGTGTGTGTGTGTGTGTGTGTGTGTGTGTGTGTGTGTGTGCAGCATGCCTAATTGCATGCATACTTTAGGGCCAAATATATCTCCAGAAAGCTCTAGAATGAATTCTGAAGATGGTAAAGCGCATTCAGACTGGGTAGACTTCTTGTATATGCTAAGAACCCCCTTTGGATAGGCTAAGAACTAACTGTGGATAGGCTAAGAACTAACTGTGGATAGGCTAAGAACTAACTGTGGATAGGCTAAGAACCCCCTGTGGATAGGCTAAGAACCCCCTGTGGATGGGCTAAGAACCCCCTGTGGAGAGGCTAAGAACCCCCTGTGGATAGACTAAGAACCTCTGTGGATAGAACTAAGAACCCCCTGTGGATAGACTAAGAACCCCCTGTGGATAGGCTAAGAACTAACTGTGGATAGGCTAAGAACCCCTGTGGATAGGCTAAGAACTAACTGTGGATAGGCTAAGAACTAACTGTGGATAGGCTAAGAACTAACTGTGGATAGGCTAAGAACTAACTGTGGATAGGCTAAGAACCCCCTGTGGAGAGGCTAAGAACCCCCTGTGGAGAGGCTAAGAACCCCCTGTGGAGAGGCTAAGAACCCCCTGTGGAGAGGCTAAGAACCCCCTGTGAATAGGCTAAGAACTAACTGTGGATAGGCTAAGAACCCCCTGTGGGTAGACTAAGAACCCCCTGTGGATAGGCTAAGAACCCCTGTGGATAGACTAAGAACCTCTGTGGATAGACTAAGAACCCCCTGTGGATAGGCTAAGAACCCCTGTGGATAGGTTAAGAACCCCCTGTGGGTAGGTTAAGAACCCCCTGTGGATAGGCTAAGAATCCCCTGTGGATAGGCTAAGAACCCCCTGTGGAGAGGCTAAGAACTAACTGTGGATAGGCTAAGAACCCCCTGTGGATAGGCTAAGAATACCTGTGGATAGGCTAAGAACCCCCTGTGGATAGGCTAAGAACCCCCTGTGGATAGGCTAAGAACCCATGTGGATAGACTAAGAACCCCCTGGAAGTTCTAGTAGCCTTGGTTGGAACCACTGCTCTACCTTGATCATGTGAATATTCACATTATAACTATGACTGCTGAAATGTCAGATCACGTGTGTGATCTTTCCACTGCTACGGGGTAACGCACAACATCTGTCAGGCATAGCTTCTGCTCAGCCTCAGGAAACACCGGTTGGCACCATTCGACTGGAAACAAAAAAAATCTACATTGGCATCCCCACTTTACAGGCTCCTGAAGAAAGGAGGGCTGAAACAATGAAATAACTGTGCCAGTTTCTGAGCAGTTAGGAGTGAATTACTTGTCAGCCATTCAATTGGAGGAAAAATCATTAGCGAGTGAGAGGCACTTCTTTTTTCTCACATGAAGTAATCTGGAGACAAAGGGAACTTTGAGTGAAATACTGAAATATACAGTGAAACGATGTCAGTCACACATTCTCCGCAGGGAAGAAAAGAGGACTTTAGGAAGCCGTGATGACTGTCCCTGACAGCATTTGTGATTTTAGGAGCCTAAAACATTGGACATAAAGGTGGCTATATCAAATTGAATTTGATGTGAATATTAAAACTATTCATGTATTGATGAAATATTCAGCTTTTAATGAGGCTGTGTGATGCTTTTTGAATTATCATCTACAAAGGAAGTAATTCGTAATATTTCACAATCCATTGAAACAAAAATGGATCAATGACATGCATACCTTTCATTAACAAGGAAACATTATGTGAACTGTTTGGGGTAAAATTATTTGTGGCTCATTGTTAGATAGCTGAACGATGAGTTCTCATCAGTTTCACTGTGAAATGCAACTCACAGCTCATTTTGCTTAACCAGTTGAATAAGCTTTGAAAAGGCTCTACAGCTCCCCTATAGGCAGCACTCATAGTTGCATAACACATACATTACATTGGTCTCCAGTCCACATGGAGGGTACAACAATACTTCACACTTTCAACATCAAACACTGGGAATCTCACATGATTATCTCATCATTATTTGAATAATTAATCAATGTATCTATATAATCACCCAGCCAAGTCTCATATGGCATATGTTCAGTAGTAGACAGTATGGTTTTACAGAGCGGGGTAGGTGGTGGTTATCTCAAAGTGAAGACCCAACGTGTCCCTAATGGTGGCCTCCCCTTTCAGTACGAATAGCAGTAGTTCAGCCAGTGATTACAGTTACACGACCATGGGCCTTTTCCTGTGGGGTAACAGGAGTGTCAGGCAGAACAAAGGGAGAGCTTGTCATACTGCCAGCCTGCTCTCATAGACTAGACGTAGCATAGTAAATGTAAATCTGGGAATCCAAATTAACATAATATGTTACGTTTAGTATGGTTACATAAGACAGAAGGTACCTAATGGCAAAAACTAAAATAGTGTAGTTGGTTGGGGTGGATGGATGGATATCGCAAATGTCTAGAAACCCAAAGGTTGTGTGGTCGAATCTCAAGGACAACTTTAGCATTGTAGATAATTAGCAACTTTGCATTTACTTACTACTTTGCAACTACTTAGCATGTTAGCCAACCCTTCCCCTATCCTCTAACCTTAACCTTATCTCTAACCTTAACCCTAACCTTAACCTTAACCCCTAACCCTAACCCCTAGCCTAGCTAACGTTATTCACCTAGCGACCTAGCTAACGTTGGCCTCAACAAATTGGAATTCGTACCATATCATACAGCAAATTCATAAGATATTGTACATATTACAATCCGTAACATATTGTACGTATTACAATTTGAACAATATCATACGAATTATCATTTGTAACAAATCATAGGAAATGTTATTTTATTATTATTTGTATTTTTTTATTTCACCTTTATTTAACCAGGTAGGCTAGTTGAGAACACCTTTATTTAACCAGGTAGGCTAGTTGAGAACACCTTTATTTAACCAGGTAGGCTAGTTGAGAACACCTTTATTTAACCAGGTAGGCTAGTTGAGAACACCTTTATTTAACCAGGTAGGCTAGTTGAGAACACCTTTATTTAACCAGGTAGGCTAGTTGAGAACACCTTTATTTAACCAGGTAGGCTAGTTGAGAACACCTTTATTTAACCAGGTAGGCTAGTTGAGAACACCTTTATTTAACCAGGTAGGCTAGTTGAGAACACCTTTATTTAACCAGGTAGGCTAGTTGAGAACACCTTTATTTAACCAGGTAGGCTAGTTGAGAACACCTTTATTTAACCAGGTAGGCTAGTTGAGAACACCTTTATTTAACCAGGTAGGCTAGTTGAGAACACCTTTATTTAACCAGGTAGGCTAGTTGAGAACACCTTTATTTAACCAGGTAGGCTAGTTGAGAACACCTTTATTTAACCAGGTAGGCTAGTTGAGAACACCTTTATTTAACCAGGTAGGCTAGTTGAGAACACCTTTATTTAACCAGGTAGACTAGTTGAGAACACCTTTATTTAACCAGGTAGGCTAGTTGAGAACACCTTTATTTAACCAGGTAGGCTAGTTGAGAACACCTTTATTTAACCAGGTAGGCTAGTTGAGAACACCTTTATTTAACCAGGTAGGCTAGTTGAGAACACCTTTATTTAACCAGGTAGGCTAGTTGAGAACACCTTTATTTAACCAGGTAGGCTAGTTGAGAACACCTTTATTTAACCAGGTAGGCTAGTTGAGAACACCTTTATTTAACCAGGTAGGCTAGTTGAGAACACCTTTATTTAACCAGGTAGGCTATTTGAGAACACCTTTATTTAACCAGGTAGGCTAGTTGAGAACACCTTTATTTAACCAGGTAGGCTAGTTGAGAACACCTTTATTTAACCAGGTAGGCTAGTTGAGAACACCTTTATTTAACCAGGTAGGCTAGTTGAGAACACCTTTATTTAACCAGGTAGGCTAGTTGAGAACAAGTTCTCATTTACATCTGTGACCTGGCCAAGATAAAGCAAAGCAGTGCGACACAAACAACAACACAGAGTTCCACATGGAAAAAACAAGCATACAGTCAATAACACAATAGGGGAAAAAATGATGTCTATATACAGTGTGTGCAAATGGCGTGAGGAGATAGGATGATGGACATCTACAAATGAATACGTACCTAACTAAACTTAACATATCATACTAATTGTTACGTCTACCCTTGAGTCCAAGTTGGTACTACTTGTGCCTCATCCATAATGGATCAAAGGTGTAGAGTTCGGACTCTGTTTGAACAACACAACATGCAAATGACCAGAATTGTCTCTCACTTGGCAAAGCTCTATAGCGATTTCACCATTGGTTCGCCATGCAGTCATCACGCAAAAGGCATGGGAATACTTCCAGGCAAAATATCATAGTCAGTGGGTTATATGCAATTAACTAGACCTCGAAAAAATGTTTAGTATTGAAAAGTACAATTGTGAACATATTATAGTCAGTAGGTTATATGACATTAATTAGACCTCGAAAAAATGTTTAGTATCGAGAAGTTCAGTTGTGAACTTGTTACCACTGCATATGCATTACATCTTGGCATTGTAGCATTGGGCATACACAAAATGGAATTAGACAGGCCTTGCTCAGAAAAGCGCCTCTAGCTAAATTAAAGCTCTTTAGGACTTTATGGGGAAAATAAAATAACATACTGCCATAATGAATAGTGAAAAGACTGGCTCTCTGCATTGTACGGAGGGAACATTTTCCATGGCTCTTGAGCCACTGCTAGTGGGGGGAATAGTGAGGGGATCGGACCGTAAAAGAAAGATAGCCCTGTTCGTTGATCCCTGTAATGGCCTGTAGGTCTGGGGGTTAAACAGTACAGTATAATCGCCATGTGTCTCCGGCTAACAAATCAAATCAGTCCCCCAAAAAATGTGACATGCGCCAAATACAACAATACTTACTTACAAGCCCATAACCAACTATGCAGTTTTAATACAAGTAAGAGTTAAGAAAAATATTTACTAAATAAACTAAAGTAAAAAATAAAAGAACAACAATAAAAGAAGAGTAACGAAGCTACAGTACGTACAGGGGTACCGGTAATACGCTGTTTTCATGGGTGAATTCAATGGCTCAGGCCAGAGAGGGTGACTAGAACACTACTAGGCCACACTAGATCATTATTATACCATATTTTCAGACTCTCAACCTGGGAATCTGGGAAACTAATTTGATTGTGTACGGAAATATATTGAGATATTAAACACAATTGTCTCGCTTGTATCTATGGTTTCAAACATAAGGATGTATGGCATCGGTTAATTAAAAAGTGTCTTTCTCACCGTTGATCTTCTAATTATACTGAACAGTGGTATCCTTCTACAACTGTAATTACTAATGATATTGCCTTCAGAGTTTCATTATGTGCTTTATTATTAAGGCAGACAAAATGATATGTAATGTAATGCTTTGGATCACTTAGACAAACAGTGCAGCAGAGAAGGGAATGGAAAGGTCCTATATCTTTGTCTCTGATTATTCTCCTGTGGACTGTGTAGTGATTATTGTGATAGTGTAGTGAGTATTGTGATAGTGTAGTGAGTATTGTGATGGTGTAGTGATTATTGTGATAGTGTAGTGAGTATTGTGATGGTGTAGTGATTATTGTGATAGTGTAGTGAGTATTGTGATGGTGTAGTGATTATTGTGATAGTGCAGTGAGTATTGTGATGGTGTAGTGAGTATTGTGATAGTGTAGTGAGTATTGTGATGGTGTAGTGAGTATTGTGATAGTGTAGTGATTATTGTGATAGTGTAGTGAGTATTGTGATGGTGTAGTGATTATTGTGATAGTGTAGTGAGTATTGTGATGGTGTAGTGATTATTGTGATAGTGTAGTGAGTATTGTGATGGTGTAGTGATTATTGTGATAGTGTAGTGAGTATTGTGATGGTGTAGTGATTATTGTGATAGTGTAGTGAGTATTGTGACGGTGTAGTGAGTATTGTGATGGTGTAGTGATTATTGTGATGGTGTAGTGAGTATTGTGATAGTGTCGTGAGTATTGTGATAGTGTAGTGATTATTGTGATAGTGTAGTGAGTATTGTGATGGTGTAGTGATTATTGTGATAGTGTAGTGAGTATTGTGATGGTGTAGTGATTATTGTGATAGTGTAGTGAGTATTGTGATGGTGTAGTGATTATTGTGATAGTGTAGTGAGTATTGTGATGGTGTAGTGAGTATTGTGATGGTGTAGTGATTATTGTGATGGTGTAGTGAGTATTGTGATAGTGTCGTGAGTATTATGATGGTGTAGTGAGTATTATGATGGTGTAGTGAGTATTGTGATGGTGTCGTGAGTATTGTGATGGTGTAGTGAGTATTGTGATGGTGTCGTGAGTATTGTGATGGTGTAGTGCGCATTGTGATGGTGTAGTGCGTATTGTGATGGTGTAGTGAGTATTGTGATGGTGTAGTGATTATTGTGATGGTGTAGTGAATATTGTGATGGCATAGTGAGTATTGTGATAGTGTAGTGAGTATTGTGATGGTGTAGTGAGCATTATGATGGTGTAGTGAGTATTGTGATGGTGTAGCGGGTATTATGATGGTGAAGTGAGTATTGTGATGGTCAAATCAAATCAAATGTATTTATATAGCCCTTTGTACATCAGCTGATATATCAAAGTGCTGTACAGAAACCCAGCCTAAAACCCCAAAGGCAAGCAATGCAGGTGTAGAAGCACTCCCTAGAAAGGCCAAAACCTAGGAAGAAACCTAGAGAGGAACCAGGCTATGAGGGGTGGCCAGTCCTCTTCTGGCTGTGCCGGGTGGAGATTATAGCAGAACATGGCCAAGATGTTCAAATGTTCATAAATGACCAGCATGGTCGAATAATAATAAGGCAGAACAGTTGAAACTGGAGCAGCAGCACGGCCAGGTGGACTGGGGACAGCAAGGAGTCATCATGTCAGGTCCTGAGGCATGGTCCTAGGGCTCAGGTCCACCGAGAGAGAGAAAGAAAGAGAGAAAGAGAGAATTAGAGAGAGCACACTTAAATTCACACAGGACACCGAATAGGACAGGAGAAGTACTCCAGATATAACAAACTGACCCTAGCCCCTCGACACATAAACTACTGCAGCATAAATACTGGAGGCTGAGACAGGAGGGGTCAGGAGACACTGTGGCCCCATCCGAGGACACCCCCGGACAGGGCCAAACAGGAAGGATATAACCCCACCCACTTTGCCAAAGCAAAGCCCCCACACTACTAGAGGGATATATTCCACCACCAACTTACCATCCTGAGACAAGGCTGAGTATAGCCCACAAAGATCTAGTGAGTACTCATGTAGTGAGTATTGTGATGGTGTAGCGAGTATTGTGATGGTGTAGTGAGTATTGTGACTGTGCGGTGAGTATTGTGATGGTGTAGCGAGTATTGTGATGGTGTAGCGAGTATTGTGATGGTGTAGTGAGTATTGTGATGGTGTAGTGAGTATTGTGATGGTGTAGTGAGTATTGTGAAGGTGTATCTTCCAAGAGATCAAAAGCCAGGACAAACACACGCATGCGGACACACGCCTGCGGACATTCACACACACACACCACACACATTCCCACGATCTATTGCCTTGTGGATCCTGTGTGGAGATGGCCTTTAGGTCTCTACAAACTCCCTCTGATGCGTTTGGTCGTCTCATCATGTAAAATCAAGCCAATGTCAAAACAACACCTGTCTCTCCAATAGGAGACAGAGAAAAACTGTCACACACCAAAAACTGGAAGCCTGTTCAGACAGAGCAGCACCACTTCAAATATGTCACTGCAGCGCTAGCTAATTCTCTGGAGTGGGACTGAGTGCTTCACAACATTATCAACTGTGACAGGCAGATTGTGTTTTCACGTGAGCATGATCGACAACAGATTACACACGGCCTGGGCTGTTCCTGTTGGCCCAAGAAATGTGTTGGTGTTTATCTCACTCTTATGAAAGGCAGACTGGCTACTTTGCTTCTTCCAGTTACACACACACACACACACACATACACACACACACACATATATTTAGGCAGTCCAATTATGTGTGTGACACATGCTCTGAAGTCAGTGCCAGGGAAGGCTTCAGAAACAATCTGAGCCAGATCAAAATCACTAACCACACTTTGTGTGTTTGACTCACATCCAGTCGCCATTTTCCTCTTCTCCTCTATGCACAATGCATGCCAAACCTCATGAAATTGCATTTGCCCAAAAGCCTACCGTCTGTGTACACATGGTGACATATTTCAAATTGTATAATCATTCTGGCAAACAGTGCGTTTTATTCATGGAACTTTGAAGCGGCTGTCAATTCCTCTAAAGTGCTAAACATGTTCAGGTCGGGATATCTCATAACTGGGAGAGACAGGGGGAGGGAAGGCCCAATAAAGTATGTCAGGAGGGGACAGTGGGCTCCAGGGGTGGGCTAAATGTAGTTTCATTGGAAATATATACACACTTAACACTAAACTAGACAAATCTCGGGTCAAGTTAAAAGTAAAGGAACATGGTATATTATGCTCTCTGACCCTTTCTGAAATTAGATGACATATCCCATCACTGTAGGAATTAGATTTACTCAAATATGGTTAGCTGATTAACGGACAACACTCAACATTCCAGTGGGTGGTAAAATAAACCATATGCTTCGTGAACAATATGACTTGGAGACAAGATGTACTTTGACTATAAAACAAAGTTTTTAACACTTTTTAAACAAATCAAAACGGAACTAAAAAGACTATTAAGGCAAAAACCTCCATGGACACTATTACATCTGTAAACTACGCAATAATGAAGCCATGTATTGGTGTGAAAGCTGAATTGTAGTTACAATATATTATGACTGTTACAATGTGTCTGCCCATGATGCGTAGCACTGACAGTGCTTATGACTATTTTAGAACTATTTTCATATTGTCCAAAAACCATACACTGTGTGGCCAAGGTGACTGTATAAGCCAGCAGATGGGGAAAACCCTCATCCCATCTAAGTTGCAACACCATCGAACAAGTTCCGTCATTTCAGTGTGTTGATGCAATAACTCCCTTTTCCATAGACTCCTCCCTCTAGATCCTGGCCACTTCAGGACACCTATCATACCTTCAATATTATATTTTCATCTCTCACATACTCTTATATAAGTGACTAGTTTAACAAGCATTCTCCCAGTCTGATTGCCTTACTCTGATCTCTCCAGGTACCAAGAAGACAACCTCAAAACACAGACACCCACCAGGACATTTCTGATGAATCACTGAGAGACCACAAACAACACACACACACACACACACACACCCCACAGAGAGGGCACTGAGGCTGATGTCTGGAAAGTGGTGGGTACAAGCTCCTTTAAACTGTACAGTCTGTCACTCCATAGCAACACATAATAAACTGTACGCCACTCCATAACAACCCATTATAAACTGTACAGTCTGTCACTCCATAGCAACCCATAATAAACTGTATAGTCTGTCACTCCATAGGAACCCATTATAAACCGTACAGTATGTCACTCCATAGCAACCCATTATAAACTGTGCAGTCTGTCACTCCATAGCAACACATAATAAACTGTACGTCACTCCATAGCAACCCATAATAAACTGTACACTCTGTCACTCCATAGAAAGCCATAATAAACTGTACAGTCTGTCACTCCATAACAACCCATTATAAACTGTACAGTCTGTCACTCCATAGCAACCCATAATAAACTGTATAGTCTGTCACTCCATAGGAACCCATTATAAACCGTACAGTCTGTCACTCCATAGCAACCCATTATAAACTGTGCAGTCTGTCACTCCATAGCAACCCATTATAAACTGTACAGTCTGTCACTCCATAGCAACCCATAACACACGTCACAGTAAAGATACTCGGCATCACACCATGAGTAAAGCTCCACAAATCATCTCAGGACTAAGATTCCTCTATCCCATGTCATTCAACTACAAAGTTGTGTGTTATGTTAAAGTTACTATGTGACCTGTGTCATGTGTGGGGGTCACTTAGTGTTTTATAGCATGCTGAGCTCCATGACCTACACTTGATAACTGTCATGATGTGCGATGGGCCTCCTATGTCTAATAGCCTCTAGCCTATCGATTGTTCTAGTGTTCATCCAGAGGAAATTCAATTAAAGATTAAAGGGTCACGTGACGTGAAGGTGGTATCCTGAGTAATCGGACACCAAAGGTTTCAGTTACAGACCCTAGTGTCCGCCCGTCAAGCAGATTAGCCAGCTTGATTTATTTATTAACTGATTTCATGTTCCTCTTTTTTTCTCAGACTTGCCTTGTACAGTACTGAGGTGACAGGCCCGCCCAGCAGATAAAGGGTTAAAATAATGCTAAGCTATTCTACAGCCAGGTAGACTTTTGACACAAAGGCCAAATGTTTCTTACTAGGGGAAATTAAGAGGACCATTTTTTAAACAACTATTCCAGAATGTTGAAGCTGAGATGCATGATGTGAATATATCAGAACTGTGGTATTACCGAACCTATCTGAGGTCCATCTCACAAACCCTTTTGGCTCCTTTGTCTTGTCTGAAGTGGCATACTTGCTGTTCCAATTGTTATCTTCACACTAATTGAGTGGATGATTTGAGATCATTTGGTTGGGGGATAACCCTTGCTAATTTGCTCATGTTTACTGTCTGTGTCAGGCCTTATCTTGGGAGATAACTGGAGCATGGAGAATGATTGACAGGTGCAGAACAACTGTAGATGAACGTTACATTTTCTCACAGAAACATTTACCTATGCAAATATCTGAATGTTTTTAGAAATCGTCCTGTGACAAAAATGAAACAATGTATTATTATTATTATTATTATTACTATAATTGTACCTGTTTAGTCCATAGGCTATGCTGCATCTGATCAAAGACAATATTACAGTCAACTGGGCCTTCATATTTAACTCTTAATTAATGACAGTGTGTAATGTTAATAGAATCAATTACAAGGACAACAACCACAACAGTTTGGCCACATTAATTTCATTAGGTGGGCCCAGCTGTACAAGTTAAAAGTACACCCTCCACGGTTATTTATTTAAAGCACATAGCCAGCATAATCATACTCTCTGACAGTCCTTTCACAGTGCTTAATTGTCCGTTCACTTTATCAGGTTTGTGATAATAATGCATTAGTGCTAAGCCTCTCTCATCAAAGTAGTTGAGAAATGTGAGCCCGCCCCCTTTCAGGAGTAAAACCTAATATTTCTCTGCGCTGGGAGAGGGTGAGGGAGAGACTCGGCCAGGATTGTGGGAGCGAAGAGAAACAGCCCTCACAACATCATCAGCTACAGACGTCCACGGCTTCAACCGTCCCTTCTTTTCGCCGACACATCACTGGAGACCAAGCAACCATCCTCACTGTCCTCAAAGACACAGTCAGACGAGAGAGTGGCTAGTTTTTGATATTATTTCATAGTGCCGTTCTTTTTTGAGTTGCGTTGCTACCAGTGCTGGATTTAAGTGCGTCTTTGCGAAGTCCATCCCGGGCACCCAACGGCTTCCTGTACGCTCTGTCATTCGGCCGGACGACACAACCGGAGACTGCCTGTGGTATCTCGCACTTACCGGACAGATTTCATGCATAATAAAGTGAGTAACGTGCTCCTACATCTATCAAATCTTTGTCATATCCAGAGAACACGTTGTATCTCGATGGAAGCAGCGAGGCGTCTTTATTTATAATCTTTGGTGTCAGTTTGACATCACCGGGAAACTTGAGCGCTATTTTGAAGCGCGTTACCTCCCCAAAAACTTCACTACACCTATTGATACAATGTGACAATGAACATCTTATCTCAAAGCATATGACAACGGTGTCTGTTAATTAAATAGGCTACAAGCAGCAAAATAAGTACGAGAGTCAAGTTTTGTCTCGTGGTTTTGTTGTCACATAAGTGTTGCTTTGACCTTGCAGTGTTTCTTTCCCACAATATCGCAGCACCATATACACAGGCGCACAATAGACTGATAGCTACTGGCAGCGTCCTATATTGAAGCGTTATGGCATTATATTATTCAGCATTTTACAATAATTCCTCTGAAATATTTGTATAGGCCTATTAGTTTAAATATATATATATATATATTTATTTTTTAAACTAATCTATATATTTAAACCAATCTATATGTATAGGCGCGTAGATACATTTATAACAAGTCACAACCCGGAATAAAATTCATAATTTCTGCTGGTCTCACAAATGAGTAAAGTATTGACTGCTAATAATGATGAATAATGAAGGATACCCTGCTTTATATGAGTGGCCCATTTTGTAGATTGAATTCAACTTGTCAGAAGTTAGGCTTGACACATTTTACATTACAACAAAGTTTCCCAATGCATTCTGAATGAATGCAACTCAACATAATCATGTTTTACTGGTATATTATGAAGATGTGAGTTAGTTGTCTTAATTGACTATTTTTAATGATTTAAAACAAGTCACATTCACACCTGTTAACTGACATTACTGCCAGATCAAATGATTCAGCTTCCCTGTTGGATTTGTATGCCATAGTTTCACAGTCTAATAGAACATCCAACTATACAATATTCATGTGTAATTATAGTCAGTCAAGAAATGTAGCTAAATTGTGGAGGATAGATAGCCTAGTGATGACAATTCAGACAAACTAAAGTGTGTCTGTTTTCTTGGGGCTTAAGGAAGATACTAGTAGGTTTTTGCCGTTTCTACCCATCAGAAATATAAGTACCTAATTATTAAGCTATATGCATAGCATATTTTTGGGCTGTAAAGTCAGGGCTCTATGTTCATTGAACAAATATATTATATATAACATTTCACTCATGATAGCTTTTGTATAGTAGAAATGTTCTGTGAAGTCTTTAAACCAGGCTAAATTGAGCTTGTTATAAAGAGTGGGACAGAGAACACTGTCTGAAATAACTGTAAATAAAAAATAAATGTAAATTAAAATTGCATTAATATTTTGGATATAATATAATTTGGAACCCCTCATAGATATTTACACAAATAGAGTAAGGCACATTTTATATATTAAATAGTGCCTTCATTTCTGATACCTTAGGGAAACTTAGCTTGCTAAGACTGAGTGTGTATTATGCAGATTGTATGCGCTTGTATATCTAATATTAATATAATAATACTTTTTATACTGTAAATTAGTATCATGATGTGAAATGAAAATGATCTATTTACTCAATGCCATGATTTCTCAAAATGAGTCACAATTATTGAATTGCCTAATTCTGAAGTTTCTGTATTATTTTGTAGAAAGGAATTGAGCAGGCAGTGATTGTGAGGACATTCTGGAAAAGTACAGCCCCATCCAGAGGCTTTTAGAGTTGCTACCAACTCTGGGCTGTTGGACTACTGGAAATACAAGCAACGCTCAGTGCGAGGCTAATGTCTCTGCGTTTATCAGTAATATCAGCTCAGTATTCAGTAAAGTGGGATTTGCTTGTTTGATTCAAGGCTCCAGTGTATTTTGCATTACTCAGAATGTTCTGGACGTTCTGTTGTGAAGGAGTAGATGGGAAGTTGTCCTTTGGCAAGGAGTAGTGGACATACACATTTACTGTACTCCTTCCCACTCCCACCATCAATGAAGATGTTCTTTGTGTCGCTCGCCTGTTGCTCTCTCGGGATTTAGAGTTAGGTTAATCTGCTCAGAGGGAAGGTGAGCGCTCACATGTGGACACACGATTACACACAGAGGACTCTCTCAGCCAAGCTCTGTAATATCAGAGTCACACACTCTCTCTCTCTCTCTCTCTCTCTCTCTCTCTCTCTCTCTCTCTCTCTCCCTCTCTATGCTCTCTCACTGTTCTCTCTCTCTCTCCCTCTCTCTCTCTCTCTCCCTCTCTCTCTCCCTCTCCCTCCCTCTCTCTCTCTCTCTCTCTCTCTCCCTCTCCCTCCCTCTCGCTCTCTGCTTTGTCCTTCCTAACAAATCATTGGGGATTTTGGATGCCGATTCACAAAACCAACAGTGACAACATGCTCTTACCCTTCTCACAAAGAGGGATTAGGGGGTCACGTGTCACTCTGATTGGCCAGGGCATTTAGCTGATTGTCGAAGCACATCGCTGTACACCAAGGGCTCAATAAAGCTGTATTCATGTGAAGGGACACCCTTTGTGCCAGGATCACTGCTTTTCTCTAAACCCCAAAAACATCTTCAGCTTCCTCTGAGTGACCAGTGTAGTTAGAATGTTCCTCTCTAGTACTGATTTATGAACAGAGAAGATTTACTGGTTGATATTCAACAGCATGACCTGAGAGAGTTCAGCTCCCTGTTGGCATTCAGTGCAATAAGGAAATCTGTCAAAGAGTGCTTGATTTAAGGCGTACACTAGCATGCTCCGTAAACTCTAAAAAGGACTGCTGAATTTGGTCGCTTACGTTTGAAGCGAATAGTCTCGACAGTGATACTTATGGGCATATGCTACATAAGCAAGGTTCAAAATACCTTCCTAATGAAGGAAAAAGTAAATCTATGAAAACATTTTTCTAAATAGAAACATCAGAAGCGTTTACGTTTAAGCAAATAATTGAATAGCCCGTATTGCTTTACTTTAAAGTTAGATTTCTTTTCCCCCAGTAATGGTCGCAAATGTTTTGGAAGGGGTTTGTAGAGTTTGCTCAGTTAAACATCAGTAAAACACTTTAATTTGCAGGTTAGCAAGATCTTGTGGTAGATACTAGATACTGAAGTAATTGCACTTTATGCCCTTCGGCTTAAAGAAGCGGGTAACATTTGAAGCAATTCAGAGGAATCTTATTTACTTCAGATGAGGAGGAGACATCATATTTTACAACCATGAGGTGATATTCTCACAAATGACATTGTATTTTGGGTCCTTTTTCCACAAAAATGTGACGATGATACACTCAGGATCTCCAGTGTACAGTACCCAGGAAGGGTGCTTTTCTTCTCCTATTTGATCTGAAATGAACAGTGCAATAGAGCTGAGCTCTGCTCGGAGTAGCTCACTGGAGTTGTTCTACTGTATTGGAGCAGGTTCAAATCATTTGATAACTTGAGGGGTTTCAGTGTGAGCCCTTGTTTATTGTAAGGCAGGTGTTCCCTCTACAGCTAGGTATGGGCTGAACATTGTTCTGTTTAGCTTCATTTTTTTTTTACTTACAAAAAAGTATCTGGGCAACCTAAGCATGTGTTTATTTACTAATTTAGTGCAAATCCCAATTATATTGTCCTAACTGATGTATGTGTTGGGAATATTTCCCTCTGTGTTTGTGTTTATTGCGAGCATTGTCACAGTATCTTTATTAGGCTGCAATTACTAATAAAGTTAATGAATAAGCCCAAGAAAGTATTGTAGTCTTTCAATGCTTTATGATGTATTTCAATGCAGATATGAGTGTGTCCTGGTTTGCATAACGAAGTCTTCTGTCTCTATCTAGTAATTAGCCATGACGTTCAGCAACTTTTCCTCAATGCTATAAGTGGAAGGGGGTGTGTGGGGTTTGTTCACTAGGGTGTTAAAGATCACAGAGGAATATCTCATGCTTTGATGTTTAATTGTATTGTAAAACACATTTTAGAATATTTCTGCATAAAGTAGAATTCTAGCTGTTCTGTGCTTTGTGTTTGGTGTTCCTTTTGTTTGTTTGTGAGTGTGTGTCTGTGTGTGTGTCTGTGTGTGTGTCTGTGTGTGTGTGTGTCTGTGTGTGTGTCTGTGTGTGTGTCTGTGTGTGTGTCTATGTGTGTGTCTGAGCATTTGTGTGTGTGTGTGTTTGTTTGAATTAGTTTGTGTGTCTGTTGGTAGACATTTAAATAAAAATTCATGTATTTTTTTTTGTATTCTCACATGGAGGAATTGATGTGTGGAAAGATGGTAGAGTCGAGAAGAAAGTGTCAATGTGATGGCTGGAAAGATAAACTGAGGAGAAACAAATCGTATGAAAGAGAATATAATACAGACTTTGAAAGAGACCGAATTAAACGATAAAGAATGAGATTGACAGGGTTGAAGAGCTTGTAGGAGAGAAAAAGTGTTTCTGTCCATTAGAAGACTGAAGTCAGTGTCTCCTAATGTGTGATAGAGATGTTGTTGTATTCCAAATGGACTAGACTAGAAGAACAGGACTTCCTGCCTGTTGCTTCCGGTTTCCTGTTTCCTGTTTCCTGTCAGGCCTGGTCATCATGGCGGCTGCTTGCTGGGTGGTCTGGGCAAGACAGGACAGGACAGATCTCAGCGCTACTGACCACATAGACTACTAATATCACCAGCTCCAGCCTTTAACTGCATATATGCCAGGCTAAGATCCACCTAAAACACCCACATATGGAGCTCGCCATGTAGACCGCTGCCCTGGACTGTCTGGATTGAGAGAGGAGGACAGTAGACAACAGAGAAAGGGGGGTTGGATGTGATAAGAGGTAGAGAAACGTTTAGAGGATATGGGATATATTCCGAACACTACTCGATACACCCAGTAAGTCTGTACATGATATTATGAGCATAGGTTGTATTAGTTTAAAGTAGATATGAATAGCTTTTACTGCATTTATGTACAGTATGTCTAGTGTGTCAGTGAAAGTTCATTTTCAGGCATTAGACAAGCCAGACGTTATAGACTGCAAGTTTTATTTTGATTATATATGTTTACTTGCATTAGTTACCATAGTTTCCCAGTGAGATTTATTTTTGACGAAATCCAGGCACCTTGTACTGTACCTGGGTAGTTTCCAAAAACCAAATAGCTTGACTTCATCTTGAATTGTCTATTTTACCTGCCCTAAATGTGCTGTGAAATAAAAGTGGAATTAACTGAGGGACGACTTCTCCCTCACTGTTCAGAGACCCACCTCCCCCTTTGGTGTGGCATGCTGTTGGACTTCACCCAATGACAAGAGAAAAAAGGAGGGGGAAAAGTGCAGAAATATTTTCCAGTGACTGTAATTTATCTTTGTCACCCTAGCAACATAGCCGAGTCATTCTGAAACATGGCCCGGTGAGACGCACAGAGGTTCCTCTGTGCCCTGGCCTCACATACTCTAACATCCATCTGAAAGCCCACCGCTGCCACCAATGCTGCCTGCCTGCTGCCTCCTGCCTGCCGCCGTGGTTCACAGCTCACTAATAGGTGTTTTTTAGAAGATCCTGTGTTCATGGAGCCAGAGGCGGAGTTTCTCACATACACCCTGACCAGTGCGGTTAAAAATATATATATTGTTATAATAGTTAATTGGTCATCGTTGACTGATATGTAAATGTTCATTATATTGGCACAGAGCTGATTATAGTGTTCATTTTTGAATGCTCGGGGTTATTTTATGTCACAAAGCCACAGCTCTGTATCCACAGGATCGATAAGCAGGAAGTTCTCTGTTGAAGTCAGTGGCCACTGTTGGAAACATTGTTAGTGAATAATACTGTCAGAGTGGAGACGCTACAGTAGGAATACACTCTGTTCTGTAGAGCACACAGCTTAACCCAGGCAGTGTCCTGCCAAAGACCACACCACTTTTCCTCTCCACTGTCATCTGTGTCATTCCCAGATCAGGGGCCGGCCTCCAAAAATGTGTCATACAGGGCTGTCTCTAACATTTAGAATGTAGAAAGAAACAGAAAGAGAAACAGAGAGGGGGAGAGAGACTGAGAGGGAGAGAGAGAGACTGAGAAGGGGAGAGAGACTGAGAGACACAGAGTGACTGAGAGGGAGAGAGAGACTGAGAGGGAGAGAGAGAGACTGAGAGGGGGAGAGAGACTGAGAGACACAGAGTGACTGAGAGGGAGAGAGAAACTGAGAGGGGGAGAGAGACTGAGAGGGTGAGAGGGGGAGAGAGACTGAGAGGGGGAGAGAGACAGAGGGGGAGAGAGACTGAGAGACACAGAGAGACTGAGAGACAGAGACACCGAGAGACTGAGAGACACAGAGAGACTGAGAGACAGAGACACCGAGAGACTGAGAGACACCGAGAGACTGAGTGGGGGAGAGAGACTGAGAGGGGGAGAGAGACTGAGAGACACAGAGAGACTGAGAGACTAAGAGACACAGAGAGACTGAGCGACACAGGGAGACTGAGAGGGAGAGAGACTGAGCAGGGGTGAGAGACTGAGAGACACAGAGAGACTGAGAGAGACTGAGAGGGAGAGAGAGACTGAGAGGGGGAGAGATGGAGAGACACTGAGAGACTGTGAGGGAGAGAGATGGAGAGACACAGAGAGACTGAGAGGGGGAGAGACGGAGAGGGAGAGAGAGACTGTGAGGGAGAGAGATGGAGAGACACAGAGAGACTGAGAGGGGGAGAGACGGAGAGGGAGAGAGAGACTGAGAGGGAGAGAGATGGAGGGACTGAGAGGGAGAGAGAGACTGAGAGGGAAAGAGGGACTGAGACACACAGCGAGACTGAGAGACACAGAGAGACTGAGAGGGACAGAGAGACTGAGAGGGAGAGAGAATAAAAGAGAGAGACAGACACGTTCCTAAAGCTGACTATATCTGGGTGTTATATGACCGTGTAGGCATTGTCTTTGTATTGCTCTCTGATAGAGAACTCTGACAGGCTTGGTGACTGTAGCCTTTTTCTACTGCCATGTTCTAAAACAACTGGCAATGTATTTTAAAAAAGTATCCAAAATGACTTTGAGGCTTTCATGGTCTGAAGTCGTGTAGGATGTTTTGTTGCATTTGGGGAAAAAACGGAATAATAACAGGTAAATACTGCTTATTGAGCTGTGCAACGCAGAAAGAGAAATCACCAGAAACTAATTTTGTTATATTTAATTAGTTTCTATGCCACAACAATAATTCTTAAATTCAGCAACATCTTCAGAAACTTTACTTTACATTTAAAAAACCTACTTTTATCTGCTAAAGTTCAGGT